>NW_022196894.1:82322467-82335927 GCF_008632895.1 Mastomys coucha
TTCCTTTGTTTCGAGGGCCTGTTAATCACAAAGCAAGTGCTCATGTAGAGGAACAAGGTTAAAGAAATCACAGACATTGTTATCGATGGAAAGAACTTAAGAATGTGCCAAGCATCTAATAGTAGAGGAAATACACAAAGCCAAGTGCGTCCACCCGACTGCCTCCACTTGAAACTTTTCCCATCCTCAGCAGGATCCACAGGCTGCTTCCAAGTGGATGCTCAAAGAGCCAACCCTGCCTTCAGGAAGCCTTGCCTAGCAAGAATCCTGTATGCTTAAGACCAGAGGGGGACAGAGGAGGATCAAGGCTGTATATGATTTCTCATAACAACTGGCTTTTAGAACATCTGCCTGTCCCAGTTATGAAGGAAGGACACACTGTGAGACACTGTTTGTGGATTGCCTGGAATCATGGTACTTCATACACTGTACCAGGGGATCACTGACAGAATTCAGAGGATGCATGATCTTTCACATCCATTTTCCCACCTCTGTTTGTAAAATAAATTCTCTCCCCAGTCAGCCCACCCTTTGAAACACACTACTGAAATGTCCCACCAAAAAGTACTCATACTAACACATCCCTTGCCTCCCACCTCTTAAGATTTGGATCCTGAGTCTCCACATCACCATCAAGACCCTCTGTGCTGCCTCCATTTTCTAGGTTTCATTCTCAATCTGATGAAGCAGAGCAATGTTTGCACCCCTTATAAGCTGGGAAAGGCATCACCTGACACAAAGCCCTGCCCTCAGTGGTCTTAATCTACACTGGCCAAGTTTGCCCGGCTTAAAAGCGAAGAAATAAAGTCTTAAGACATAGAAGTCAACACACCCTGAAGTCTTTGGTGTACATGAAACAATATTTTTCTTCAAAAAATCTCATTTTACCCAAAAGCCGTGCAATGAAACCTAACAAGTCTCATTTTCTGCCCCTAAATTTTAATGTTTTTCGAGAGGATATAACCCTTGAGCCTTGATCCCTACTATTTTTAATACTTTTATATCTTTGAGTGTGTCCATCTACTGTATATAGCACCTTGATGCAGAAAGAGCTCTTATATAAGTTTCTAGAGTACAATAAATATATTCTCCTCCATAGCTTCCCCTACCCTACTCTATACGGCCCCTCTGTCCCCCCTGGTTCCCGTAGATAGTTCCTACTACTGTTATATAGACAGACATGATTTTATGTATCTGTACAATGCGTAGGAATGAGTAGAAAATACATACTATTTGTTTCTCTGAGGCTTTTTCTATCTTGACATTTCTTCAGCCATAACATTTGTTATAGTACTCCAACAGCTCATTAGGGCAAATGGCTGTTGTTATGTTATTAAATCTATGAAGTTACACTCAAGTATTTTTCTCCATGTCAGCATTCTATTTCTAGTAGACCATAGAGAAGGCTATTTTCCTCCGTCAGAGAGTCGCAGGCAATATTAAAGCATTTTAAAGCTACACTCTGTATTTTCCTCTCTAGGTTGCAGGTCTACTTGCATTTTTGCTGGGTATATAAAATGAGGGCAAATCTGTACAATCCACACCTTTTGTCTAACAACTTTAAAACTGTAACAGTAGAAAGGAATGGCCCCTCAGGCGGAAACGGCAGGTGCTCCTGTAGGAGAGGCTCCCTCAGGATAGACAAGGATGCCTCTGCCCATCCTATTTCAGTCTCATGCTAACAAAGTCATCCACAAGCATTACCAAATGGCTACCAGCATGCTTTGGTTGTCAGACAAAATGCTTTGTGAATCATGACTCTAGAAATGTCACTCTCCACAGCACCATGGGCTTCTAGTACCATTGCCTACCGGAGACAATGGGGTCCTGGGTGATGTGCTACAGTAAAATACCACACCCAGGGCAACTCAAACAATGGAAATCTATTTTGTCATAGTTCAGGAAGGTGATGAAAACAATGTACCATGGTGCTGGTAAGGACTTTTTTCTATTTTCTCACCAAATCCTCACATGACCTCTTTGTATGAGGAAGTAAAGCGAGTTGGCTATCTACTGTTTCTGTAAGGGCATCAATACCACCCAGAGGGCTCTGCCCTCATACATCATCAGTACTAGTCATCTTTGAAACACTGTGTCTCTAAAACCGATCCAAAGAGAATTGGCCTAACCTATGAACTGTGGGAACGCAGAACTGTTTCGTTGGTTAACAGTTCTCAATATGTACTTGATAAAGAACGAAAGGAAAATGCTGCATGGAGCTAATAAAAAGCATAAAAATAAAAAAGAGGGGCATGTACTTCAACAATGACTGGGTCAAAGCAAAACTACTATGGCTGGGAACAGAAGCAAATATACAGGTACCAAGCATTTGGAAGACTTGGTAAACATGTGGCTAAAGCAAACATGCAAATTAGGCCATATAGTCAAAACTATTTTCTCAATCAAACTTCATAAGGCCTTATACGTACCTAGGAGTAGAGGTGAAAAATTCAGCTATTACTGTTTCTCCTAAGTCTTTCCCTTGGCCAAGGATAGCACCAAGGGGACTCAAGGGACAGAAATGCCACTGTCATAGACTTCCAAAGCAAGTCAGTAATAGCAGGGAAGATAAGCCAAGGGGAGTGAGAGAGATCAGTGAACATGAACTAGCTAATTCTCCACCAAAGAATCAATATTAAGACATCACCCTGGGCTAAGCACCAGCAAACAGTTAAAGGCATCTTTTACAGCTATATTATGCAGGAAAGTTTGATTGGTTAGCAAAAGGTCAAAATGAGGTTTAGCTCCTCCTGTCTGCCCTAAGCTCAGGCTGCTAACAGCTGCCTCTTTGACTCAGCAGATTGCTTCTAAAACATCTGTGTTTTAGTCTTGAGAGGTTAGAGTCCATGTACAGAATAAATTCACCAGGAGACCAAAAAAAAAAAAAAAAACCTATTAACTGTTTAGTCCTGTTACTGGTAATGAGTAGAGATCATCTCTATGTATTTGTGTGTGTGTGTGCATCCACATATGTTCATGTGTGCGGTGGCCGAAGGACAACTTTGGGTGTCAAGAATCATGTGTCATCCATCTTTTTACTTCCCCCACCCCCTTGAGAAGGGTTTCCCATTCACCTAGAATACTCCAAGTGAGATAGGTTGACCAGTTGGCTATCTCTGGCTCCCCAACACTAGGATTATAATTACGCTCCACACCTAGCATTTTCTACAATGAGTTCTGGGGGTGGAACTCTGGCCTCATGCTTGCAAGGCAGCACTTTACCTATCAAACCATCTCCCCAGGCCTTTGCATAACTTTTCAAAGGAATCTGTGCAATGAGAGATGGCAAAAGGAAGACCACCTTTATGGTAATAAGCAAAATAATTTTAAATGACTAATTAAGGCAAAAGTCACCAAAATAATAATAATAGAAATAGCCTAATAAGTAATACAGGAAAAAGAACATGGCTGAAAGCATGGGTTTTAAACAAGTCCGACTGAAAAGAGACCTCTGACGTGGGAATTACTGCAACAGAACAGACCTTAATACTCTAACTTAAAAAATATAAAAATATTACAATTTAGCAAAAATTGTTGAGCGTTATTTTCCTTCTTGTTCCACACAATGAGCCAATCAATGTCATTTAATATATAAACATAGAGTTAAAGGAGGAATAAAAGCAAAGAAATGTGTTCTAGCAAAACACACAAAAATGTTTAGATCTATAAATGAGAGCTATTTATTAAAAATACCAGGATAGCTACAATGTGGGGAGTGGCAGGGAGACCCTAAAACGCTAATAAAATATCTTGTAGTCTTGTAGGCAGTGCCAAACTCCATTTAAAGGAGTTTAACTCCATTTAAAGGCCCCAAATGGTCATCCCCACCCACTCTGCCATTTTCTCTGTGCCAGTTAAAGACCCAATGTGGATCCCAGCCAGTACTCCCAGCCAAAACAACCGCCTAGCTCTGTAGCCACTGTACACAGGGTCATGGTCATTCCATTTGGCCTTGTGCATTTCTCTCCTCCTTCTGTTAGCAGCCATTCTTCCATGCCTTGTGGGCTGCCAGACCACACAGCCACATGGGTAAGTACACCAGTGCAGGCGCCCCATCCTTGTGTGGTCAACATGAAACCACTCAGAATCCCTTCTCCCTGGAATTACAATACACAAAAGCAAAAGAAGTTGGGATGCCACTCTCAGAGGCACTGGCTGCCAGCTTCAGACCTTCCTGAGCCCCAGGGGCACCCATCTTAGCCCCTGGAGAGGAGTAAACTCAGGACAAAGAACGGCATTAACAGGAGAAATAGGACCCAGTGATGGTTCTCTAATCCAATACTCAGGGGCCTAGTCCTGCTTCCTTCCCTTTGTAAGCTGCCATCACCACAGGATTTTTCCCTAAGTAGGAGAAACCCTTCACACACACACAAGCTGTTCCATTGGTTCTGTCTCTGGGCAATAGAACCTACCTAGTTAACCATTACTTGGAAAAAGATCATTCTTTGCCATTTCTAAAACTCAACAGATTCAGCAGAGTCTCCTTTTACCTTTGGATCTCCTGGCTCACCCGACTCCTTCTTTGGATACAGAATCATGGTGTAGCCAAGTATGGCCTCTGACTTGTAATCCTCTTGCCTCAGCCTCCCAAGTACTGGACAGCATAGCTGCAGCCAACACAACACTTAGCCTCCTCCTATGCAAACACCTGAGTTTTATGACAGACAACAATTCTTCCCATGATTTTGTTTCAGTCTCATTTGGCTTGAGTTGCCCTCATTAGAAAGCAAAACAAACAAACAAACAAACAAACAATAAATAAATAAATATTAAAGCAAGGTTGGCTTCCTTTTCCTCCTTTCGCCTTAATCTCTTTGTCTAGATCTTTTCTCAGACTGCAATTTATCTTCACCGCCTGGTCATGTCATACTTGTAGCAATTAGACTTGTCTCTACTATCCATAGGGTCCTTATAATTATCACAATTAATTTTCTCAAAAAAGATAAGAAAAGAAAAAGAAAAAAGAAAGGAAGGAAGAAAGGAAGAAAAGATAATTTCCTGCCTAATAAAAGGCGGCATTCAGCTGTTAAAAGGCAGATAGATATGGCTGTCCAGTACCCAAAGGTAGGAAGAGAAAGATGATTTGATTTGAGGGCTATATTTCTCTGACTGGTTTAAGAGATGAGTGGTGATTTCACAGGCCTATTGGTACAGACACTGTGAGCAATGCCAATGTTTCCTATCCTATGGAGATAATTCCAGAGATTCCTATTCACATCCATGCAACTGAAACATGCTAAGACCTTGCACCTGTCCAAGTCAACCTGGGCCAGTTTGAAAAGCTTACACTCTTCTCCCTTTAATAAGAACATTGAAGGTCTGCTTTTGGCGTGTGGTCAGTTTTCATGGAGGCACACCCTGACCTTATTAAAAATCACACTTCAGTTGCTCTCACTTTTGACCATACTTGTGTTCTCATCATTTTCTGTTTAGCAATTAACTTAGTTTGTCTCCCAGAACATGACTCGTGCCAGTTTTTGTCCTGTCTCTAGCCAATTCATGGACTCTCTCTTTGTTCCCTTTAAATGTTGCGGTTCCCTGAGGTCTAGTCCAAGGCTCCTTTCCAGAAGTGTCATTTAATGGGTTAAAAGGAACACAAGCACTTGGCCCTGATGCTGAGGCTTTTGTTAAGAATAAAAAGGGATTACAAGTGATGACATCATCACCCCTGCCCTGTCAGGTTACAGCACTAAGACCTTGGGCCTTGAGCTGTGCTCCTGTTATGCTAAGCAATGGGTCTCCTAGGACATCATCTTAGCATGGAGAGGCAGTGTTTCAAAGAGGAAGACACTGGCTCTTATACCATCTCCATGCATTAAAATATTCTAGCAAGATTATTTTCTTTCTTTTAAAGGTGCTAATTTAATATTTACTTATTTTATATCATGTGTGTTTCGCTCACATGTATGTATCTGTATCACAGGTGTGCTTAGTGCCCATGCAATCCATAAGAGGGCATACAGTTCCAGGAACTAGAGATAGCCATGATTCTGAGCCACCCTCTGCGGGCGCTGGGAATTGAACCTGCCTGTTTTGAGAGAACAACAAGTGCCCTAAGCTGCTGAGTCATCTATCTCTCTGTCTCCCTCATTTGTGCTTTTGAGACAACATCTCATTATATAGCTAAGGTTCCGATTTACAAGTGTAAGGGTTACAAGAGAGGGCCATCACACCCAGTTTGAACAATGGGATTTAAAAGCTTCAAAGAACTCTTAGTCAAAACTACCAACAAAGTTCTGAGGGATGGTCTGTGGGCACTCCCCAGCTCATTTCCCTCTTATTCTTCCAATGACAGGATCATGAATTGATTACAACTCTGTCACTGTAACACTGGACAAGCCAAGAGCACTGCTGAGTGGAAATATATACCAGTTGCCAGTATATATTCAAGTTTTTTTCCAGCTTCATAAAAAATAAAACAAAAAACCACAGAGGTGAAACCAACTTTAATCCCATATAGTTTGACTGTAACATCCTTACGACACCCTTAATAGCTATACACAATATAGTCATTTCAAAGTGAAATCTGTGTTGTATGTCTTTGTTGGTATTACATTTCCAAAACATGGCATTTATTTCAACAGTACAGATCTAAGTGGGCACATTTCAAGTGTTCAAGCTGTACAAAAAATATGGGGACTGGAGACTCCATCACATGGGCTTGGGACCAGGTGTCTGGAATGTTCTACAGTGATCTACAGAATAGGGCTGACTCTGAAATTCCAACCTTGTCTCTCCTCTTCCTCAAAAATTAAGCCAATGAATGGCTTCGGTGACTTTTGTTTATAGAATGCAGACCAAATTCATTAAAATGGCTCACAAACCCTTGATATGTTAGCCCTTTCTTGTCCAGTCGGCTACAGGTGGTGAGCAAAAGCAGATGAAAGCTACATTAGCTACAAAAAGAAGAAGGCAGCCAAAAGGCTCTCCCCTGCTCCTCCCCCATGGCTACCCACAAGCAGGCAGTCTGGAGTGGAAAGGACCACTCTATGGCTCATCCCTGCACAAACCACAGACTAAAACAGAAAATGAAGCTACCCAGGCATGACTGGGCTAAGTGCAGCAGGAAGTGAGGGATATTTCCAGAGTGAAGGAAAAAAAATTTTTGTAGGACCAATATTCATAGGCTGAAAAACACGTGGTTATTTGTGGAAAACACAGGTGTACGTGATGATTCACAGGCACCAGCAAGCATTCATATAAAGACAGAAGTCAACATCATGGACAAAGTGTGTGTCCAGCCTTTCTACTGGCCTCTGCTGAAGTCTGCTGAAGCAGTGGGTCACTGTTAGCACTTTAGAATCATGGGCAACTTAGGGTACAGACAGGTAGCTACCTGAAGAGATAGCTTCCTTCTAATGTCATATAGTGGTAGGACAAGTTTTTCAAACAAGATAGTGAGAAAGGAAAGGTAAATGAAAACAGAGCATCTCTGGTCCAAATATATGAAATCAGAAATGTTCCAAAACCAGACACATTTTGAGGGCTGCTCTAAATCTATTTGTAGGAAATTCCTATCTGATGTCATGTGACAGGTTGCAACCAAAAAGGAGCCCAAACTAAAAACCACCACATAAAATGGCCTTACGGTTGTATGCATGAGGTATACAGGAAATAGATAAGAATTTCATGTTCACTTGGGGCCCATCCACAAAACAACTCAACATGACCTTTTGAATAGTATAAAAATTATATAAAATCCAAAATACTCTGAGCCCAAGCATTTCAGAAAAGGAAACTTCAATCCCTCCTCCAAGTTGCCATATGAAAACTCACAACTATACCTTGGTAACTCCAGTCCCAAGAGATGTGACAACCTCTTCTGGAGCCTCTCTGGGCATTAGCCTCACACATGGTACACAGACATGTACAGGCAAAGCATCCATATACATGAAATAAAATGATATGTTTTAAAGAATAAAAATGTGCAACATCAAGGGGTGAAGTGGCAGAGATCTTTTGTATACTTTCTAGAATTATCAGTATGAATGTTTATTTCAAAGACTCAATATTACAGGAGAGAAAGGCTAGAAAAATATCAAGTTGTAAGTGTACTACAATATATCAAAGAAGCTGAGCAAAAAAAAAAATTAAATCTAGCACTTTTAGCTTCCTTTATTACACAGTCACAGTAGAACATGTTAAACTATGAAAGCTTAAATTTTACCCAGTTTATTGATGGTTATAACACAGCACAATATGTAAATGTGTGAACTGGAGAGTAAAGAAAAACTATATTAAGGGTAGAGTGGGTCATTAGGAACCAAGATTTTTATTATGAAAGAAAATATGAATGTAAGATATAAGAATTAATCCTTGTAATGAATGCTGGTGATCCACCATTGGGGACTTACCTCTTGGCAGTACTGCAGGATGCCCTCCTTGGTGCCAATGCAGGTTTTAGTCCCTGATGGGTCTGACTCCCACTTTCCATTCTGCACATTCATGTGCATATTGAGTTTACCACAGAACATGGCGATCTGGGGTTCTGCCAGCAGCCCGGCATTGCCATCAGTGGGCACCTAAAAGAGTAAGTCCTAGTTAGTAACAGAATCCACAGCTCCATGAAGAACAGCAAAGATGTTAGTGATACCTAGCAATCTGCACTTCTTCAGTCACACAGCAACCCTGCCTCAGCACTGTGGGGTTGAGTAACATACATGCTACAGACTTGGAAAATAGCCTATGGAAGACAGCGTGTTCTTTAACAGAGCATTTAAAGGAAGCCATTAAAAAATATTGAAGGGCATTTGTTCATTCAAAAATCC
Organism: Mastomys coucha; assembly: GCF_008632895.1. NCBI lineage: Eukaryota > Metazoa > Chordata > Mammalia > Rodentia > Muridae > Mastomys > Mastomys coucha. The sequence continues at coordinate 82,331,236 of NW_022196894.1, forward strand.
TCCAGTTTTCCCACAGAAGATTCTGCAATATCTGTTGAAAGGTTCTAACAATAAAGAGGGGTTTCTAACATAAGTATAATCTCTGTGGAAGAATTCACATTCTCATAACCGGCAGCTGCTTGCACACAACACAATGCCAGTTCCGCTTGATGACTATGCCTAAACTGGGGTGACAGTGTGTGCCACTTCGCAGCACTGACAGCAAGATGTTGTCAGAGTGCCTCACTGCTAAGCCAGTGGCTGCATCGAAGACAGTTTTTGCTTGTTTTTATGTTTTGTTTTATAGAGAGACCTTCGAAACAAGGTCTCTCTAGGTAGCCTTAGCTGTCCTAGAATTCACTGTGTAGCCCTGGCTGGCCTGGAATTCACTGTGTGGACCAGTGTGACTTCAAACTCAGAGACCACCTGCCTGTGCCTCCTGAGGGTTAAGAATGCAGGCGTGTGGCACTATGCCAGCTTGTATCTGAGTTTTCATTACAAAATTCCACTAAAGAATTAACCATTTCAAAATAAAACAAAACATACAAACAAGAACTCCCTTTGATGCTGTGGCCGCTCAACTCTTCCACAGGAGGTCCCTGCCATCTCCCACCAACCCAGGAAACTGGAAGTCTCATTCTCCACCAGAGGCAAAATTTGTGCCCCAAACAGATGTTCTATGAACTTGATCTTAGCAGCTCACCCAAGGGTTTGAAGGAAATTCAAAGCCTTGATCTTGAAGATCAAAATATACATCTTGCCAGTTTTACTGAAATAAGCAGGTGGGTAATAACAGGGCAAAGAAATTAAAGAAAGTCAAGTCATAATCAGCCACCTGTCGGGGAATCCCTGGAGTGGAGGTTAAGGAGAGGCTTGTTTGTGGTCACTGCAAACCTCATTGTGTCCCCACTGAATGGTATTCTATCCCAAAGATTTCCACCATTAGCACACCTTGACATCTTATCCCTAACCAAAGAGAAGTTACAGAACTTCTACCTAAGTCATCAAAAGAATCTCGTCCTCAACTTCAGAATCATTTCCCCTCTTACTTCCCCACAGCCTCTGCACTACCACAGGTCAGGTGAGCTCACCACCTCTTAGTGAATGCAAATACAGGAGGCTGTGTTTCCTTCTGCAAAGAGAATTTAAGTAACAAGTTCTCTCCTGGCATAGTCCAGGCCCAAGAAAGACCCCATGATCCTGCCTGCTTCCTGGAAATCATGACCTTGGGCATTCCCTTCCCACAATGCAATAGTTTGTCTATGGAACAAACAAAGCATGGCAGAAATAGGGATGTGCAAGTTCAAAAGTAAGGTCATGACATTAAGGTTCACTCATTGTTGGGCAACAAGTGATAGGTTATCTCTGCTGACAAAATGAGCCAATTCAAGCCAACTTAAAGGATAAAGGCAGGTTTTGGCAGGGCAGCTCTTGGGTGAGTTCACTGGTCCCAAGGAATGAAGCCAGGGAAGTTGCTAATCAGAGGGAGATAGAGAAGAGGAGGGAGAGAAAGAATCTGTGTATGCAGAGAGGGAGAGAGATAGAGACAGAGAGACTGACTGAAATATCTGGGTCGTGTAGGGAAGACCTTCTGGGGGAGGGGAAACTCCTCCCCTGGGCTGGAAAGTTCAGCCCAGAGGCAGGGTATGCCAGCCATGCCTTGTGATAGATAGGTACTGAGGGATGCTGGGAGAACCTGGAGACCAGGTGCACTTTGTTTGTTAAATATGCACCTCAGCTGTTTGTCCCAGGTCTGAATCCCAACAGAGAGAAGGTCAGACCTCCTTCAGAGCCACACCAGCAAGCCTGGAAATAACCCATATCTCAATGACACCAATGACATCTAGCTACAGCCCTGGGTGACAATAAGAATGTGGCTTCAAGAGAGATCCAGAGACAGAAACCCCTAGAGGGACTCATGAGTTCCTCACTCACAGAAACTGAGATGGAACCACTTGTTGTTTTAAGCTATTAAGTTTGAGGCAACTTGTCACACAGCAAGAAACACTGACATCTTCTGCTCTTCACAGAAAATAACAAACACACTTCCTCATTCTTGTCCATGCTCCAACAGTAAGGGGTCAGGGAGCTTCCGGAAAGGACTAGACGGGATGTATTTAAGGCTCATGCTATAGGAGAAAGGGCCTTTAATAACACGAGAAGGAATGGGTAAGGCTTTTCCCTATCCAGACCTGTATGAACAAAGTAGGCAGTACATCCAATAGAGCCAACTCCACCCTGTCTGTCTGAATATCCTTTCACTGGCCACAGACTTTAAATTATCTTGTGATTTTAAACACTGGCTGCCAACATTTTCCACTTGCTTCTTTTAAAATTTTATTTATTTTGTGTATGTTGTGAGGATAAGAGGTGGGTGTGGTGGGGGTGGGGGGTAGGAGGTAGAGAGTGAGGTGGGTGGGGGGTGGTGGCGGAAATTGCCCTGGCGAATATGTTAAGGTAAAAGAACTCCTAGATGAGACAATTTTTTCCACCATGTTGGTCCCAGGGAATCAAACTCGGGTTGTCAGACTTGTTGGTGCCTGTATCTGCTAAGCCATCTCGATGGCCCATTTACTTGTTCCTTAAGTCCCCTGTAACCCGGTTTACACATCTCACCCTGACCGGTCTGCCTCTCCAAGGTTATATGACTCCAGTCTGAACAACTAAGGACGATCTCCTTAGGGCTTGCCCCCACCGGGCTTAGCAACATGTGAACCCTTTACCCTCAGAAGTCTCTGCCTTTGGCTTCTGTCACAATGAAATGTCAACAGTTCTTCCCTAATCACCCCCTTTCTGAGTCCCTATCCCACAGCTTGTTCTTTGACACATTCACAAGCCTACGTAGTGCGTTCTGCTTATTTTTCACCTCCTGTGGCAGTTTGAATAAGAATGGCCCCCCATAGGCACATACGCTTGAATGCTTGGTCACCAGGAGTGGCTCTATTAGAAAAGGTGGCCTGGCTGGAGGAAGTGTGTCACTGGGAGTAGACTTTGAGGTTTCAGATACTCAAGCCAGACCCAGTGATACTCTCTCTCTCTTCCTGCTGTCAGCCAAACCAGATGTAGAGCTCTTGGATCCTTCTCCCTCTCCCCCGCCCCCACACCAGGTCTGCTTGTGTGCTACCATACTTCCGGCAATGATGATAATGGACTAAACCTCTGAACCTAGAGGCCAGCCCCAGTTAAATGTCTTGATTTCTAAGAGTTGCTACGGTGACAGTATTTCTTCACAGCAATAGAGACCCTACCTAAACCACACCCACCCTCTTTACTGTTCCTCCCACTCCTCCTGTCCTGCACCTTCCCCACATTCACACCACTTTGCTTTGCTTTATTCCTTGTCGATTTTAAGCTAGTCTGGGCCATCTGCATAGCTATGGGTTTGGAACTAGCCATAGAAAGTTTGATGCACAACCAATGACAATAAATGATCTTCCCTTTCATCCCTTCTCATGCAATCCAACGGTTAACAATAGCTGAGCAGAAAATTGTTGGGCCCCAGGAACACTCTGCTGCTTCTGCCACACCCAGCCCCACTGCACATTCATGACTGCCTGGTGATAGGCCTAGTATTATACAGATGAAGCAGCTAAAACCAGTTAGCCCTTTTGACAACTGTCATACCACGTAGCCGGTTTTTTTTTTTTAAATTAAACCTATCAAATAAATTTTGCTTCATTTTCCTAAGTATGATTCCTAAACTTCCTTTTCTGCCTTTCAGACTTGTCTATGTCATCTTCCTCTTACTTTTAAAATTATTTTAATGCCATCTGTTTGTAGACTACATATGCTGACAAAGAGTGGTGATCTTTTCCATATCTCTTCAAATAGCCTGACTATGGTCTTGTAATTTTCTGATGATGTCGTGAGCTCAACAATTGAGTTTAGACTAGAAAATATATGCCTATGTTCGCTTCGGGTTTTCTGTCCAAGGGGATTTAATGTTGTACTGGTTAATCTTCATTATCAACTTGGCTGCATCTGGGGTGTGTCTGTGAGTGTTGTTCCACACAGGTTTAACTGAGGAGTAAAGACCCTCCCCAAATATCAACAGGACCATCCTCTGGTCTAGGACCACAGGCAGAATAAAAAACAAGAGAATAATCCCCAGCATCATCTCTCTCCTCTTCCTGACTATGTATCTGACACAACCAGCTCTTCATTCTCCTTTTTCCATGACATCCCCACCATGATGGATGCTATCCTCAGAGACAGAACCACTTGCCTTACTTAAATTGTTTTTGCCAGATGTTCTGTCTCAGCAACAAGAAAAGCAGCTGATACAAATATTAAGTGTAAAAAGTATTGGCAGGATGGGGCATGGATCCATAGCTTGGCTGCATCTGTGGATTTATGTCATTTAAGGCTTCTGGCTAATGAAGACCATATGGTTTCTACATCCAAGCAGGTTTCTCACTGGCCTGAATAACCTTCTCTATGGTGCAGTATTTGATACCTTTTTCTTCTTTGGGTAGGATTCTTATTTAAGCTCTTTAAGGAAAAGAAAAATAAATAAATACATAAAAATGATGGATTCTATTTCTATCCTGTCCTTGGTTTTCCTTGCAGAAATACTATTTGCTCATAACCTGAGCACAGTTCAATTATTAGTTCAATTATTAGGAGATAGAAAAGGTTTTAAAGGAAGGGCAGGTAGCACTAGAGTTAACCAGATGGCGGGGAGCAAGCGTAAGAAAATAAACAACACAAACC
>NW_022196894.1:82337532-82343873 GCF_008632895.1 Mastomys coucha
AAAAAAAAAAAAAAAAGGTTTTAAACAACATATTGTATTTCCATAAAGTATAGCCATCTTGGGAACTTCAACTCTAGTCCCTCCAAAATTATAATAAATTACTGAACTAGGAGCAGTAGAATTGGTTTTATATAACACCTTGCTACCTTTTATAAATGTGTACTTAAAAGGAAAAAAAAAATATGTTTCTCATGAAAAATTCTTTTCCAAATCAACTGTAGCTGTATACCTAAGAAGCAATTAGATCAAACACACAAACTGAACCAGAAGCCTTTCAATTCTTCCTGTAGCCCACCTAAGTTAATCAACAGAAGACAACCCTGAGGTTCTCATCTGCATCTGTCAACAGGCTGGTTGCTATAAGCAACCCAGCCTCAGAATCCAGCCAAGAGAGCAGCACCATCAAAAATCGGGCCACACAGAACACACCAGTCCTAACAGGTTTACTCAAACCCTTTTTCTGAACAAAGTGTTTTTAACAAAAGAAAAGAAAAGAAAAGGAAAGGAAAGAAAAGAAGAGAAAAGAAAAAGCTTAATAAATCCCATGCAATATCTTACTTAGAACTTGAAAGTATGAACATAAAATTGAAGTCTTTGGATCCTATATTTGCAGTCAGACTCATGTTCTCTCAAAGTCAACTGGAAGATAGATCTACTCCTCACTTTAAAAAAATTTCCCTACATAAAGAAGAAACAGATGCAGCTTAGTAAGTGGGGAGTATGATCAGTGGGATGACTATTTCACTTAACTGTCGTGAGAGCCAAAGTTATGTTTTCAGTTTTAATTACTGTGCCTAAGAGATCCAGTAAATAGAAATGTAAGTCCCCTGTCCAAGTCCCCTGTCACAGATACTTCCTGAGATGCCGGAAGCTGCTCCCCTAAACAAGTTTGTTTGACTCAACTGCATCAGATGCATGCAGACAGCAACTCCCTCAGGATGTACATTTGCCCCAGACGGGATGGATGTAGGCAGGAGGTCCAGAAGCAGGAAGTATGTCAGGATATATGCTTGCCCTGGATGGACCTGATGGGAAATACGGTGGCTTTATGGTTGCCTTTTTAAACCCCTGCAAAATGGTACTTACTCTTCACTGTTTTCTGGGATCCAGGAATGGACCTGACCACAGTCCATTATACTGGCCAGTATTTAATTAAAAGCTTGCTTCAAATTTGCATCAAAAATTGTGGTAGTGGTCTTATTCTTGACCAGTGGGATTAGCACCATCAGATTATTTTTTCAGAAATGTAAGGCAACAGTATGGACTAGAACCCTGTACACAGGTGGCTCTTCTCGGTTCATGTGGTTTGGTGGAGGCCGCATATGAAAATAACCTGTATGGACTGTTGCTGCCATTCTGAAACTGGAGATATTTTTCCCATGGGAAAACAGTGTTCAGTGCCAACAAACAAAACAACCAGTTGAAACAGTGGGTGTTCAGCCATGGCTTCAAAAGCAAAGAGGCTACTTAACAAAACGCTGAGCTAGAGCCAGGTAAATATTACTCTTAAAAACACGGCCAAAACTTTTTGGAAACAAACCTTTGCTATCAGGGAAAACAAAAAAGTTTTTTTTTTTTTTTTTCTCAAGCCACAACACAGCAAAGAAATTGCAATGGACTCTCCTTCTGGTGCTGCAGCTAGAAACTGGCCTTAAATCAGCACAGCTAAAATAAAGGTGAACATATGGACTTGACTTGGACCCATCTGCAGAGGGTGAGTGTGGAAGCCTACACCTCCAACCACTACCATTTAAGATGAAGTGAAGAGGCAGCTTCTGGAACAAGCTCTCTTTCTGCCTTTCAAACAGGATTCTCCTTTTCTTAGGGAACTTTCTCTCCATTTCATTATCAAGATCAAAATTCCTTATAGAACGGGTTTGGCAGCATTCTTCACCCCAGTCCCTGCTAAGAGGGGCTTGAACAAGGAGCTCTCTGTTTCCCTGGCTAAAAAGTTCAGCTTGGCAGGATGGGGCATGGATCCATAGCTTGGCTGCATCTGTGGATTTATGTCATTTAAGGCTTCTGGCTAATGAAGACCATCTGGTTTCTACATCCAAGCAGGCTTCTCACTGGCCTGAATAACCTTCTTCTATGGTGTAGTATTTGATACCTTTTTCTTCTTTGGGTGGGATTCTTGTTTAAGCTCTTTAAGGAAAAGAAAAAATAAATATATAAAAAAGACGGATTCTATTTCAATCCTGTCCTTGGTTTTCCTTGCAGAAATACTATTTGCTCATAACCTGAGTACAGTTCAATTATGTTACACACACACACACACACACACACACACACACACACACTTCTATATTCCAAGTTGCTTTTAAATTCAACACTGAAAGCCCTTTCCCCTTTCAAAGGTCAAGAAGTGATTCCCATAATGACAATCTAGGAGGTTTGCCTATGAACTTCTTTTAAGGATTACTAAACACCAGGAGCAGCTGTCCCCAACCAAAAGTCAAGACTCTGTGGGGAAGGGGAGGTCTTATCCACAGAGAACACATGCAGACCATCATTTCGTCACTAACAGGAAACCAGAATAAAAATTACAATCACAGAAAGGAAAAAATGAACAAAAATCATTTAGGCCAGCTTGGAGCATCCATGGCTAGAGTTTCAGAGGCAGAGGGAGGCTGGCCACTGTCTGTCAAAAGCAGATGCAGATGTGTGTGGGCAGAAAGAACAGAATTGCTACCCAACCCATACAGAAAAGTGAACCAAGGTTGCTGTTAGATTCCTGTTCCTCAAATTACCCACATGGTGGTCACAGCAATGCACAGTACCTCTACAGTATAACCTTGTCCATGCCGAAGTTCAGCCTAGAAAGGATCTGTCACCAAATTGAGTTGGAAAATAATTCCTTTCACAGACTTAATGCGTGTATTTTTCACACCTGGAAACTCTTTCGAATCATTCTTTGGAGTCACTTGCTGACATAGCTTCAAATTACCACTTAGAGCTCTCAGAAGCTTTTCAAGGCCTCTGTGACACCAAACTCTGCAAATGGTGTGCTGCACAGGTGTTCTCAAGTTGACCCCAAACTCCATCTCATCTCAAGGCTACTGAAGCATGCTCCCTGCTGATGCTCAGCAGGAAACCAAGAGGTCGATCAGAAGAAACGTTTATTATTCAACACCCACAAGATTAATAACTGACACTGAAAGCTTGCATTATAGGAAGGCCTAGGAAAGGCTGGCAGCCCAACTGCTTAACCAAATATAAATGGATTAGAAGTTGGAATCTTAAAAAACCCAAGTGTTTGTCAGATAACCCAAGTATTAGGTTCAAAGTTACTTTGTAATCCAACAAATGCCTATTCACCCTTCTTTTTTTTCTTAAAGTCTAGAATTTTAACTGCTTGCTACAAAGGAGAATTCCTGGAGAGGCTGATAACACTGATTAAAAAACTTCAGTGACTCTATTCAGTTTGGAACACTGCTGCTCCATAATGACAATTAATTATTATTTTTAGGCTATCTTAAGCCCAGCTAAGGAGCCAAACCTGGCCCATCTTTGTATCTGACCTAGCAACTGGAGTAACAAGTCAAATCTTTTGGAATGTATTAACCTAACAAAAACCTATCCTCCACCTATGGAAAGACTTCGAGTGCTATCAGGTTGGACTGGAAGGCTGTAGTTGAGATTCTTTGGCTGGCTATAACTGCTCTCTTAACGTTTCCACTGGTACGTTTTTCAAATACCTTAGATTTCTAACTCTTTTTGTTCTGTATGTCCTAGTGCATTCTTGAGGAGCTTTCTGCCCTCACTGAGCTGTTTTCAGGATTTGAGTTTGTTATTGTTTGTTTGTTTGTTTGAGACTATCTCAAGAAGGAGAGATGGCTCCAGCACTTAAGAGCACTGACCCCTCTACCAGAGGTCCTGAGTTCAATTCCCAGCAACCACATGGAGGCTCACAACCATCTGTAATGGGATCTGATGCCCTCTTCTGGTGTGTCTGAGGACAGCAACAGTGTACTTACATATAATAAATAAATAAATCTTTATATAAAAAGAGAAGCCCAATCTGGCCTTGAACTCTCTAAGGAACTGAGGGTGACCTCCGGCTTTAGACCTGCTTGCCTCCCTCCACCTTCCAATTGCTGAGAAGAGAAACTCCTGCTACCAATTGGGGCTTTGCTGTTATACTGTAAGAATGACATTCTTGGGCTGGCGAGATGGCTCAGCCGGTAAGAGCACCGACTTCTCTTCTGGAGGTCCTGAGTTCAAATCCCAGCAACCACATGGTGGCTCACAACCACCCATAAAGAGATCCAATGCCCTCTTCTGGCGCATCTGAAGACAGCTAAAGTGTACTTATTTATAATAAAAATAAATCTTTGGGCCAGAGCGAGCAGGGCTGACAGGAGCGAGCAGAGATCCTAAAAGTCAATCCCCAACAATCAGATGAAGGCTCACCACTATCTGTATATGTATAAAATAAATAAATCTTTAAGAAAAATGTATAAAAAAAAAAAAAGAATGACATTCTTTCCAGAGATTTTAGGACATCGAAAGTAAATTGGGTGTGTCGTGTCTGTACAGCATTTTATTGCGGCAAGAGAAACTATTATGGCACACATTTAATAGAAACAACAAAATGCTGCCTTACTTCAAAAGGCAGACATGTTCTCAACATGGTTTAGGGACACTAGTATTCTGATTTGAGTAATTCCTTTTTGTTTTGTTTTGTTTGAGACAGGGTCTCTTTGTATAGCCAGGCTGTCTGTGTAGGGCAAGCCTACAGAGAGATCTACCTACTTCTGCCTCCAGAGTGTTGCAGTCACCAAATCTCACTCAAGAGTTCTTTTCCATATAGTAATGCATGACTTGGAGAGTTCAAGACCAAAGAGTCACAGCTAGCACCCTCAGACTCCACCAGGCAGAAAGGCTCAGATAATTCCCAACAATCTTAACTTTGTCAAGTTGAATCTACAATGATGCATTCCCATTCAGAGAAACACTACAGTTAGAGAAAGTAACGGTCATAGTTTGGGTATGGAGTGTCCCCTAAATGTCCACGTCGAAGGCTTGGCTGTCAGTCCATGGCACTGCCAGTAAGTAGGGAAACCCTTAACAGTACTAAGTCAAGTCATTCAACATGCCTCCGAAAGGGGAAAGAGATACAACAACAACCTCATCCTACCTCTTTGCATCTGGATCACCGTGATATATTGTGTCAACAGATCTATAACACCAGACCCAAGACCCAAAATAAACCTTATCCTCCTTTGAAGTTGGAAGTTGGTTCTTTTTTTTTTTTTTTTTTTTTTTTTTTTTTGAGACAGGGTTTCTCCATATAGCCCAGGCTGTCCTGGAACTCACTCTGTAGACCAGGCTAGCCTCGAACTCAGAAATCCGTCTGCCTCTGCCTCCCAAGTGCTGGGATTAAAGGCGTGCGCCTCCATTGCCTGGCTGAAGTTGATTCTTGAAGGTAATTAATTTGTCAAAACAATTGAAACTCTGGAGGCAAGCCATTTTTTTTTTAGGAAACTATAATGAAAATAAGAGGAGTTAATATGAAAAATCAAGCCATTTCAAAAGAGACTGATTATGTAGGAAGTATATGACAGCATTTTCCCCAAAGTCAAACCTTCTAAGATAAAACCTGCTGCTGGAGAACATCAATTTCTGCCGCACACAGCCTATAAACAGGACTCAAGGGACAGTGATGGAGGCTGAGCTAGGCTTGCTTATAGAGCTAGCTGTGCAATGCTTGTTGGTCTTTTTGTTTGTTTGTTTGAGACAGGGTTTCTCTGTGTAGCCCTGGCCGTCCTGGAACTCATTTTGTAGACCAGGCTGGCCTTGAACTCAGAAATCTACCTGCCTCTGCCTCCTAAGTGCTGGATTAAAGGCATGCGCCACCACTGCCCGGCTGCTTGTTGGTCTTTTGTCTTTGCTGATCTTTGTTTCCCTGTGAGAGGCTGAGAACTTTTGATGGCATCCCTGTTGGCCTTGGTCCCTCCTGCTGACTCAAGTGGAGGTTGAGGCCTGGGTATCTCTGATAGATAGTGCCACCACTGCTGATTCGTGTTTGCTATCCCGACTTTGCCAAACTGTACCGCTGGTGTATCCGTGAAGTGTTTGTGAGTGGATCAAGCTGCCTGGATAACCTGTGAACTTTTCTGCTGATTTCTAGACAACATAAAAGGGAGTTGCTCCGAAGAACCACTTTTAAACAGGTCCACTTCCCCCATATCCCTTTCTACTCTATCTGGTGGGTAGAGGGCTGAAAAGGAGGTTAAAGCGTTTAAGAACCATCAGCGCACGTCTTTAATCCCAGCGCTTGGGAGACAGAGGCAGGAGGATTTCTGAGTTCAAGGCCAGCCTGGTCTACAGAGTGAGTT
>NW_022196894.1:82343883-82376908 GCF_008632895.1 Mastomys coucha
GGGAGATGAGTGTCATAAGCAAAAGTCAAAATATTACCACAAACTATCCAGACCTCACTCATAAATAGGCTTTTGTTTGAAAATAAACAACGAAACTTTGTGTTCTGTAAACTGACCTTCAGGTTTCCTCCTGTCATCTTTCCTATCAGACCTTGGACCTCACTATACACAGTAAATACCTTCCCTTAGCAACTGAAAATCTCAACTACTCGCCACATTGAATAGCAGCCTTCTAAGCCAGAATGCCCAACCAGAAATGGTATATGAACCATATGATGCTGGTTCTTACACCTAGATCTGGAAATGAAAAACCTAAGTAGAAGCAATCTTGTTCTAAGCATAAGCATTGAAGCCTATAGGGAGATGTCAACCAACCACTACCAAGTTTTAGCTCTGGCCAATTACATAGTCCTCCTTTGATTCTGTCTCGTTTAGACTTCTGCAAAGACACAATTTCGCTACATGATTGTTTTTCAGCTGCATATATTCTGCTTTGCCCAATACATACATACTTACAAGGAATTATTTCCAGTGTGGAAACAATGCTTGTTAAGTAGACTATAGCTCTACTCACACTGCACATATAGCTATATGAATAGAAAATCCTGTACTAATTGTGGTAAGTTGTGTGCAAATTTCATCAGCAAACATGTCACTATGGCCACAGACCCAATGTGAAAGCAATATATGCTCAAATGGGTGTAGCATACCCAGTGAGGGTTCTTGCCACACATTATTGTGAGAAACACATGCACATATACATGTAAAGATACAAAGAGACCAGTGGTCAACTCAGACAGGACTGAAGTGAACCTGAGTCTTCACTCACACTGTGGCCTTAGAATGTCACCTTTCTATGTTTATCAGAATCACAGAGAATACTTCAGGATAAGAACATGAGGCATTCTTTTACATGAGCAAAACAAATATTTACAGTATATCCTTTGATTTAGTTCTATCCAAAGCTTCATGACATTTACTTATCTGCCAATCCCGTGCATTTATAACTCTCATGGTATTGTATTTTTATTACGAGGGCTTTGGGTACAGCAGAAACTGCCTTGGAGCACAACAGAGATTCAGAGCAAATACAGAGTTGATGTGAAAATTAATGATAACTTAAAAACAGCATTCCTGTCCATTGTTCAAGTCGCTTTCTGTTACCTTATCTCTCCTAGGGTAAGCCAAGATTATTTCTTCTCCAGGGTTGTAAAGAATACTCAAAGGTTTCTGTTTCAAGCTATGTGCTTGATAAGAACGGGGAGACAATCCTTCTCAAATAACTTAGAGTCAGGCACTATCAAAGATGCCTCCCCTTCTATTGCCCTCAGCCATACCAAAAAAAAAAAAAAAAAAAAAAAAAAAAAAAAAAAAAAAAAAAAAAAAAAAAAAGAAAGAAAGGAAGAAAGGAAGAAAAGAAAAAAAGAAAAATAACATGTTTTCAAATTGCCATTCCTTTTACAACAAAGGCTCGCAGAACTACAATGCTAAAGGGAAAACTATAATTCTGGAAGGGATATAACAACACTCTATTTTGTGTTATGGGGCAGTTTGAAGTTGACAGTGATAAAAGCAGAAAGCCTTTACTGCCAGCAAGTGTCCGCTAAACATTGCAAGTTCAGAGAGAAGGCTTGTATTTAGTTTGTAAAATACAAACAAGATGAAAGTTACTCCACTGCCTGTGACAACTTCCTTGCTCTCTACAATGTGCCTGCCCCCGTAACCCCAATAAAAACAAGAGCTAAAGAATGCCTGGCATAAAAAATAATAACATAAAAATCAAAATGCAAAAAGAATTGTCAATATTGACAAAGGTGCAGAATGATATAAAATAAACAAACCCTGACTTAGGGACGTATAAGATTTTCGTAGTGAGAGCAAGTGGAGAAAAGAAAGCACAGAATTCACTTCAGGCCATTACCAATTGCAGCTGAACTTGACCTGACCTCGCGCTCTTCCTAGAATATTCTAAAAGCAACAGCTCAAAAAGCAAGGGGATTTCTGAGCCAGGCAGCTCAGTTCACTTCCTGATGCTCTGATAGCACATTCCTGAGAATCGGAACATCAGCTTGTCCCACTGGACTCAAGGATTGCACAAACACAGTGGCCTGCCATACTTTGTGAATGAAAGACCCAATCAGCTACTTTGTTTTGTTTTAGTTCTTGCAGCTAAAAAGCCTTCAGCTGCACAAAGCAATTCTCAGAGATTTCGACAGTAACCTAACACTTGAAGTGAAAGAAAGGCTAGTGAGCAGAAAATAATTTGAGGGTGATACAGAAACCAACCGCTGACAGATTAGCCAAACTCGGTACTGATGGCTACAGAGCCCTTGCCACTTCCAAAAGACACAACAGAACTGTCTCAGTTGGAGGCAAAGGTTCAGGGAAGTTCTGGCGTGGTGCCTTAGGGTCATGTACACATTTCCAAGGCAAAGCAAGGTAGGATGGTGATGTGTGAATGCACACTACAGGACAGGGACACGTATGGATTAGGTACAGTGATGACTGGAGCAGAAAAGATGCACAGGAGAGTGTGGGAAGGAGTCAAGGCATCTCAGGGTGAGCACCTAGGCAGCCCTGAATGCTAAAGAAGATACACAGCACTACTGCTCCAGCCAAAAATCAGAAGAGAAGGAAGCTCACTGGTGTAAGATGAGCCAGCCCCTTCTCATCCTCTACAAGGATGAATTGTATTGCAGAAGAATAACATAAGAAAGGACACTGGAGGACATGACTGCTCCTAGGCATAGTGGAAGAGAAAGTTTACTGTAGATATGAGGGAGAGCATAGCCAGAGATATAAACATCTGGGAGAGTCCAGAGCAAAGATGAGCCCGGGCCATGTAAGGACAGCGGTGAGGGGAGGCTACAAGAACAAAAGGCCAGGAGGCCACAAAAGGACCATTGAATCATACAGAAAAGAGCCACAGAGGAAGGGTAGCCCAGCCTCTGGGCTGGAGAGTTCAGTGGGAAGAGTATGGTAGCCATATCCTTTAACAGGCGGGGACTGGGGGTACCCAGTCCACTCCGATATGTTAAAAACCTGAGTTAGGTTTGTTTTATTGTGGTAGTGGTAGCAGTGATGATGGTGGTGATAGTGGTGGTGGTAGTGATGGTGATGGTGGTGGTGGTGGTTGTGGTGATGGTGGTAAGATTTTGGCAGGACCTTGTCTACTGCCACTAAGTGTCAAACTGCACCAGGGTAGCAAATTGGAGCCAGTAATGTTGGTGGTTGAGAGAGGAAGGAAAGTACCAATGCCTCCCAAACAAGAAAACACTTTCTGAATGTATTAGCAGCCATCATGTTCTGCCTCTACTGCTATGAGGCTCACAGCACATGCGGACTTCTCAGAGTCAGTCTAGCAGAGAAATCCATCCACACGGCATTGCCTTGAGTGATGAGATGTCATTTTGCTTTTCAAAGACAAGCAACTGTTAACAGAGCCAAACAGTATTCCTGTAAGACCAGGGGAAGGGACCCTCCACTGTACTCTCTGTTCTCCAGGGATATTCTGACAGATCTATAGAGGAGTAAGTCCTGAAATGGAAATGTGGTATGGGGCCCAAGCCACCTCATTCTCTGCAGGACAAGAGGTGATGGGAAGATTTAAGTTCTACTAAGCAATTTATCCAGAGAGTGTACACACACACACACACACACACACACACACACACACACACACACTTTTCAAATAAACCAAGCAAAATGCACAGCTGTGACTTTAGAAAAAGATGTGATGTGCATTTACAATTGCTCTCTTCTTTGCACATCATTCTAAGTAAGAAAAATTGAGGCAACAATTAGCAAGATTATCCTTCTCAGATCCTCAGGAAGATGGGTTTTCAGCTCTCACTGTATAGTTTATACTCATAGTGAAGTTTTCTTTTCTTTTCTTTTCTTTTTTTTGTTTTTGTTTTTGTTTTCCGAGACAGGGTTTCTCTGTGTAGCCCTGGCTGTCCTGGAACTCACTCTGCAGACCAGGCATTTCTTGAACTCAGAAATCCACCTGCCTCTGCCTCCCAAGTGCTTTGATTAAAGGTGCGCGCCACCACTGCCTGGCTTCACAGTGTAGTTTTCAATGAAGACGTACCACTGGTTTGACCTGTGGCTCTCTATTGGCTAACTCACATGGTTCTGAAGTCACTTTGCTTTCAGAGTTGTTTCCATGTGCAAATTCAAGGTCACTGGGATAGCTGGTCATCACAATAGGGGTGGCCCTGCTTGTTCTACCATGTAGAAGTCAGGGATCCCACAGAGAACACCCTCGCCCAGTAAATGCCTCCAAATAGAGAGTTAAGATGTACTTGGCTGGAAAATCTCAACAGTGTGTTGGTTGAACTTCTGAACTAAGCTTTTTATCTTTAGGAGGAAACTCATTTATTATTTACCTTTGTGTTTCTAAAATAATACATCAAAGTGGGCACTGAGACTTAGGTATAGTGGTAAAGCATGTGTGGAGCATACATGAAATCCTGGTCAATTTCCAACACCAAAACCAAATACCAACATGTACGCAAATACAGGTTGAGTCCAAGAGCCTCTGCTTCTAGTACATACCGAAATAATTAATCCAAATGACAAAATATGAACTTAAAACTGTGAATCTATAATACAATACAAAAGGGATAAAACATTACAAATATATTAGGATGAGATCCACTCTGAATCCAATGATCCAAATTCACAGGTTAAAAAGCAGGGTAATTCCTTTAGTACATGATCACACAGGACAGGACATACCTACATTACATACAGTAATGGACAAATCCCTTTATTGTGTTAATTCTGTGAAGATCAACTTATAATTTATCAGTCAAGAACTATTGCAGATGATCTTAACCAACCTACATAACTGTAGGTGATGGGCTGGTCTCTGCTTCTGAGCATGTTCACAGGATCACATTCTAGTGTTCTTCCCGGTTCTAAGATAAACACAGCTAGATGGAATCTTCTCTGTCATTAAGGACTTCCAAATAGCTATTGTTTCTTTAAGTGTCTTAGAGAAGCTACGTCACTGGAAACTATTTGAAAAATGTATTAACTATACTGAGATAACAATGATAGGCACACATATTATTTGTATCATTTGATTATATAATGCAAAGCCCTTATTGTCGTGATCATAAAAAGAGAAAGAGCTATAAGAATATGTTCTGGCGAGGTGTGGGGGAAGGGGATGCCTTGGTGAGCCCATGCCGAGGGATCCCTTCCCCCTGAGAGGCCAGACACATGCTGGTATAGTATAGAATAGAGTTTATTTAGGGCATGGGGAGGGGAGTTAAGAGGGTAGCAGAGGCAGAGAAAGGCACAGAGAAAGAGAGAGTAGAGAAGTAGGGGCTGGCCATGACCATGTGGAGAGAGGGGGGAGGGAATGGGGAGAGAGGGGGAACAAAGGGGCAAGAGGTAAGGGAGAGAAGCAGGAGTAAGAGAGACAGGAGGGGGCAAGCAGCCCCTTTTATAGGGCCACGCCTACCTGGCCGTTGCCAGGTAACCATGGGGAGGAGCACACCTGGCTGTTGCCAGGTATCTGTGGGGGTGGAGTTTATACAGAATGCTAACACTTATGAAAACTTATGAATTAAGAAACGTTTCCAGAAACTTCCCCATGTCTTGCTTCTTTAGTCAAGTATAATCCATCACTACCTATATCTAGAAAACACAGAGTATTGGTTCAGGGTTGCTGTAGGAACTATAGAAAAGAACAATCATGGAAGAGATGGATATGTTTGTATCATGAGAAACGGTCCTATTTGGAATTTAGCATTTATTAACTTTGAAGAGAGACCCTTTTGATTTTCTTTCTTTTTTTTTTTTTTAAGAATTATTTATTTTATGTGTATGAGTACACTGTCACTGCAGACATACCAGAAGAGGGCATAGGATCCCATTACAGATGGTTATGAGTCATATGGATGCTGGGAATTGAACTCAGGACCTCTGGAAGAGCAGTCAGTGCTCTTAACCGCTGAGCCATTTCTCCAGCCCAAGCCTTTTGATTTTCACCCTTAGTTCCTTTCTCTCTAAAATAGTTATCAACGCCTAACCTTATAAATCATGAGAATTAAAATTTAGTAATACACAGGAAATGCATAGTAAGCATTTTAAAAAGCTACCCAGATTGACCAAGCTTGTATTCAACAGGAAGAAGAAAAAAAAGAAATGTACGCATGTACATGAAATTTCCTGACCCATCTACAGACACTGAGTGACTGAATGTACAGTGACTGAAGTTTCCTTCCCACACAAAGAGGCTTGATGTGTACTCAGGAAGCCGGAGAGGAGATTTTCTGCTCCGCAGAAAATGCTGACTGTATAACCAGATATGACACAATGCTTTAAGGAATGTCTTATGCCACTTGAAATAGACAATCTTTCCTCATTTATCTGCAAGATGTCTGCCTGCCAAGTTGTCTCTAAGAGACAAACTAGTAAGGACACTGCAGCTCATGTGTCGTCACTCCCGGCTAGGAAGCAGCAAGTGCAGTGTGGCAGAGCTGACTCACCAAGTCTGTGTGGTATTTTAAACTATCTGCGAGCTCTTAATTCACAGTTTAACGGCAATGTGAGCTCTGGTGGCTAATATGTGGCCGATGAACTTCCATTCTTGATAGCTTACTCACAGTGAATCACTAGTTCTAAACAGGGTGAAGGAGCACAGTTCAAACTGTTAAGGCTGTCTTGGTTCATCTACGTAGGCACAGCAGTCAGTTTTTGCCCTAGGTCTCGGCATGGTGTCCACCCATGTCTGTAGTTTTGAAATTGAGACAAAAATCAGGGTTAGGGTTAGGGTTAGGGTTAGGGTTAGGGTTAGGGTTAGGGGTTAGGGTTAGGGGTTAGGGTTAGGGTTAGGGTTAGGGTTAGGGGTTAGGGTTAGGGTTAGGGTTAGGGTTAGGGTTAAGTTAGGAGGGCATGGATTCAAGGCTATACAACAACATTTGGAAAATAATAAGGTAAAATTGTTTCTTATATAGAACTTTTCTTATGGATACATTTTTAGTATAAACTCATTAATACTAAATTACTATATCTATCATTAGGTGGTTATCTATACTCAAAACAGCCAAGTGGTGTTTGAATGTTTTAAAAGTATGACTATACACCTTACTTAATTCCTAAATGAATGTTCTCAAAAATGGTTTATAGAAAATGTCATTTCAAGGAGGAGGGGATGCATTCTGTTAACAAACACGGAGAGAAGCTCCTTCAGGCTATCTGGAGAGTAGAAGCGTTGAGTCACTTTTAACCCAGCATTCCCAAATGTGCTTGGCCAGAAGGACTGTTCACACAGTAGGGCAGAGCTCACCCAGACCCCTCCATTAGATGTTCCTTTTATAAAGAGATGGGTTCAAAGAGTTTTAGAAGGTATCTTTAATGTTACACATATATCTTGTGACCACACAGAGCAACAGATTTGTTAAAAGTTGAAATAGCAGCCACAATTAATGTGAATAGCATGCTACCGTGTGCTATGACGCTTGAAATGGGTGACCAATCAAAACTTAACTAGGATCTAAGTAAAATAAAATCAGTAATACCAAAAGAATCCTTACAGGGAACACGAGTGGTGAGTGCTATTATGAAGTTCCTGCAGAGACAGCATGCCAGATGAGGAGGGAGAGGTCACATAAGGCATACAGGCTGAGAACATCTGAGTTTGCAAAGGCCTGTGGTATTTGAGAGGTCAATTGGAAGAATTTTGAATGTGCATGTAAATAAAATTCAAGAACTTACAGGGACAAAATAAAAGATCTTATAAGGGCCTAATACAGGGCGAAAGTCAAGGTGTTGGTTTCTTTATTTGTCTGGGTCTGTTTTGCCTTTCCATTACACAGGTAAAATAAACAAAGACGGTTTGTTAAAAAGCTACAGTGAGGCAGGATGGCACATAGCTATAACCTCAGAACTCAGAGGGCTGAGGGGCAGAAAGAACACTGAGTTCGAGGCTGGTTTGGTCTGTATAGAAAGACTCTGCCTCCCTTCTCAAAAAAAAAAAAAGAAGTTTTCATTTTACAAAATAAATATGAAATGGCTCATGATAGGTGCATATATTTAAACCCCATCTCTAGGTTCCCAAAATGACACTTGCAAAATGTAATAAAATGGCATTAAGTAAAGGCGATTCGTGAATGAGAATGAGAAGAGAAAGTGCAGGAGCTCTGGATGTCAGAATCTGCTGAAGTGCACTCCTGCAGGGAGGGACAAGCTAGTGCTTTGTGTCCATAATACAGGGCGCTCGCTCGT
Organism: Mastomys coucha; assembly: GCF_008632895.1. Lineage (NCBI taxonomy): Eukaryota > Metazoa > Chordata > Mammalia > Rodentia > Muridae > Mastomys > Mastomys coucha. Next base: position 82,352,125 of record NW_022196894.1, read on the forward strand.
TCCTTCTGAATTCATAGCAGAGAACACAAATCACCTCCCGCTTCACACTGTGTAAGCGAGGTCAGCCCGACTCCTGAATGGCATGCTCCTTTTATAAAGAGAAGGCTTCAGAGAGCTTTACGAAGCAGCCTTGCGTGCTACACATGTCCTGCAGCCGCTAAGTAAAAAGATGACGTAATAGTCAGAATCTTCCTATTTGGTAAATACCACCAGGCTAATGGGTACCACATGACATAGTAAATAGCATACCAAGGCCAACTAGCTAAACTTCTAGTTAGAAAGCAGGACAGAGTGAAACACAGAAACATCTCCACCCCTGGGAGCAGGCAGGCAAGCACCTCTCTGCTTGTTTAAAACACAGGAAACACACTGCTGTTTAACAAATGGAAAAGATTCCCGATGGTGGCATCTCATACAGTCACAGAGGACATCGAGCCAAAAGTTGTAAAAAGACATGTGCAAGAAGCATCCTTATTTGAGGACCACAGAGCTTCTTAGGGTTTCTATGTAGTTTTCCTGGTACTGAGTTTCAAAAGACAAGTAACTAATTTAAGGGGTCATTCCTAGTGAGGACTCCATCTCACATTCTCAGTATCCTTTAGTTGTCTACAGTTCTTCGTCTAAAGATGGAACCTCCATGATATTGCTGCCTTCTGCCTTATCATGTCTAGTGGTTGTATCCTTGTTCAGGTGGCCATACTGTTTACATTTCCTAGGTGCAGCTTCTCTGTTATTTCTAGGAGACACAATCTCACCTCACACTTTCTGGTCCTCTGGCTCTTACAGTCTTTCCGGCCACAGTTCCGAGATGTTCCTTGAGCCTTCAGTGCAGGAGATGTATTGTGTTGTAGATGGGTCCCTTAGAGCTGGGCACCCCACAATCATTGTTTTCTGTTTTTTAGCCAAGTGTGATTTTCTGTAATAGTCTCTGCAGAGAAAAACTTCTCTGATGAGGAGTGAGAACCACTCTCAATGGTATTACACTTATGTATGCAGTCCTAGGCTGCATCCTCAGAACCAACAAAACAAAACAAAGAAGGATGGAAGGAGCCAGAGAGGTCAAGGACATCACCAGGAAACACAGAATCAACTAGCCTAAGCCCATAGGGGCCTACAAAGACTGAACCACCAAACTAAGAGCACATATCGGACAGAACTAGACCTTCTGCATGTATGTAACAGATGCACAGCTTGCTCTTCATGTGGGACTCCTAACAGCATGAACAGGGTCTGTCTCTGACTCTATTGTCTGCCTTTGCATCCCTTTCCCCCAATCTGTCTACCTTGTCTAGGCTCAAGAGGAGAAGATACACCTAGTCTTACTGCAACTTGACATGCCAAGGTGGGTTGATATCCATAGGTGGTCTCCCCGCTTTTGAGGAGAAAGGTAAGACAGGAGAATGGTGGGGATGGGAGGTAAGAGGGAGGGACTGGAAGGCGAGGAGAGGACAGTAGCTACAATCAGGGTGTAAAGTAAATAAATTAATTAATAAAGAAAACACAGGGCAGTGGTGGTGCATGCCTTTAATCCCAGCACTTGGGAGGCAGAAGCAGGTGGATTTCTGAGTTCGAGGCCAGCCTGGTCTACAGAGTGACTTCCTGGACAGCCAGGGCTACACAGAGAAACCCTGTCTCGGAAAAAAAAAAAAAAAGAGGGTGAGATGACAAGGACAAGGGGATGTTGTGCCATTACTCGGGAACAGAAATTAAGTAGAAGGCCCCAGGTTTGATCCCCAAAGCAGTGTGGAGTGGGGTGTCCAAAGGGAAAGAAGGAAATAAAGAGGAAAAAGCAGGAAGGAATTTTTCATGTAGAAAAAAAAGCAAGAGGCTGGGTATAGTGCTGGGCATATTCCTACGATTGAGGCACTGGACTATGGAGGCTAAGTGAAGCAGGAGGATGAGGGCAGGGCCAGCCTGGGCTACATAGCAAGAGACTTTGTAAGAGAAGAGAAGAAGAGAGGCAAGGAGGGGGGAGTGGGCAACGGAGGGGAGGAAGAGAGAAAGAAAGGGAATGGAAGAATGAAAAGGGGCCCAGAAAGAAAGGAGACAAAGGAAGAGCAGGGGAGGGGAGAGTGCAGGGGAGAGGGCACCCCTCTTCTTTAGAAAAGCTTGCCCGAGGCAAGTGTGTCTTGGAGCTCACTATAGCAACACACCAAAACTAATAACCCTTCTTCAGTTTTTAAGCCAGAGTTTCAGTAAATAGCCTAGGCTAGCACTAAACCCCCAATCCTTCTGCCTCAGACTCCCGAGTGCTGGCATTACAGACATGACCACTATATCCAGCATAATGTCCTCTTTAATGCTTGGAACCAGTTCTGAGAATCAAGTTCAAGGTCCTCCGTGGTCACAGTTTATATAACTGGGAACTCTGAAGAAGATCTGTTCTAGGCATCCCTACCTCACTAAAGTGTCCCAGACTATCAAGATCTGTATACAGAAATGACTCAGCTGCTTGGCCAAGACTGTGCTAAAGGCTAACTCCTGCCTCCATATTCATTCGAGTCTGGACAGTACAAGTACGTAAACTTAAAACACCCAAACAGAGACTTCACCTTGATTGAGCAAGTCTTATTTTTAGTAGCAGCCCCCTCCCTCCCTTCCTTCCTCACCACTATAGACAACAACAATTCGGAAGTCTGGGGCGGGGGGCTGCTTAGGCAGCTGAAACCAGCCTTTAGATGGGAATTTCCTACCAAAAAGATATTCTGTTTTTCATCTTTGAGTACCCTATCCTGATACAATATAAATTTATGTTATCAATAAAGCAGTGAAAGTGTCCATTAAATAAAATACTACATTACTTACCCATGCCATGACTTACTAGCAAAATTACAACAATACCACTGTTCACAAGGATTCTATTAACTTCTTTCTTTCTTAAAGACACCACAGCAGAAAGCAATGTATTCAGCTAGGCATTTAAATACACTGGCTCCTTTTTTTCTAAGAGTAAATTGACAAATTGGCATTATTAGCTTTGTCAAAGCATAGTTGTACCTAAGTCATTATGGAAATAAGAACATACCCATTATGGTATGTGCAACTTAAATGTGAAGGGACATCACTTTATACAAGTCAAAATGAATGATAAGCTAGAGAAAAAGCAATGGACTTAAAATTGTCACCAAATTCAAATCATCTTAAAGATCCAACAGCTCTCCTAACAGAGAAGTATTACTAATATAAACACGATCTATAAGTATGACCTTGAGATGAAATGATGGGCCAGGAATCTCAAAACTCTGATATGACAAGCCACTAAATGAAGGCTTCATCTTGTGAACAGTGACATTTAAAAAGGAATCTGATCAAGGTAATATATCATCATGAAAAAATTATGTTTGACATATGATCTTTAAGGAACACCAAAGAAGCCTCAATTTAAAGGGAAACGAGAAATTATAATAGAGTTCAGCCTTAAATATATACCTCAGACATTGCAGCGAGTGGTTCATTCAAGACAAAAATCTATAAAAAGAACACGCTCCTAATATAATGAATTAGATTATCTGGATGCATAAAATATTCTTTTTAAAAGGTAGTATCAGTTCTTTCTTACATTTAACGACTGTCTCCCACTGTTCATTTACCACAGGCCTACTATGCAATTATGCATAATTTGTTTAGCATTCCCCATATTTACTCATCTCTATAAGTATGGAATCCTCTGGCTAAGTGCTTACCCAAAGAACACATGAACACTAGGTTATTTCTACTTTGTTTGAAGGGGGGTGGGAAACCACTAAATTATGCCATAGCTCATAGTTCTTTAAATTGAATCGTAAAACCACTTCTAAGAAAACTAATCTGTGGTAACTCAAAAAAGATCCCTCCCTTTAATGTTTCTACCTAATTTTAAATATTTGTGCAATGACCCTAAGGATTGACTGGTTCCAAGAACAGTAAATAGATAGGTAACTGGTCTTCCTGCTTCAATCTAATCTACATTAAAAGTTCACTATATTTCATGGCTGAAACTCAACCGAAGAAAAGGTTGTAACTTACTGGCAGCTTATAAAAGAGAACCTATTCACACATTTGATTACTATTACCACTCTAGCTGGGGTTTTGATGTCAGCACTGACGTAACTGTCTGTGCAATGCTAGATCCAGACTGCTTTTCAGTGTGCTAATTGCTTGTTATGTATGATTAGTCAGGGAATGTATCAGTAGACTAATCAGTAACAGATTAGAGACTCCATCTTGTTACACATATTTTGTGCTACAGTATCTAACAAACCATTAAAATAAGAGAAAAACCAACCATAACTAGTAAGAGAAAACTTTCACCACCCAGTAGGGTCTGGTTGACTATGTAATCAATAAATAACTCCTAATAAATTTCTGTTCCTGTGTGCCACATCTGGAACTTTAACTTAGTGGTGACCTTAACTTTGAACATGAAAAGCATAACCTTCTGTTTCTAATCCACTGACTTGGAGTGACACAGCAGGGATCTTTCAAATGCATTAAAGACAGGGCCGAGCAACAGTGTCTGCCCATCCGTTGTTTTGTTACACATTTGCTTCTGCTTTTTGTTGTATTTTATATTTCATAGGAACTGCCAAAGTATTAGTGTTTAGCAGTTATGAGGCAGCGACCAGGTTCTAATAAAACTGGCAGGGGAAAAAATTCCCACTTGAGACTTGAATCTACAGGAGTGCACCCTGTCTAAATCCTGTCTTCTCATGGCAACTCGCTAAAGATAGCTGCGGAGTGTTCGGTGGACTTAGAATAATGTGTAACAGACTGAAGGGCAAGACCAACAGCCTTCAATCATGCTACTTCACCTTCCAGCTCTTCCGCCAGCCCACATGGGGAGGTTGGCAACGTTTATCTCCACCTCATCACGGCGACTACTATTATTGTCACTGATCCTCTAGATATGGTCTGGTCTGCATCAAGAATTTTTGCACCCCAAGTTGAGGTCTGCATTATCTGGGGATCAGTCTTTGCCAGCTCCTAGACAATGATTCAGTTTTTGATTTTCTTTTCTTCTTCTTCTTTACCTATTCTAAGAAGCAAAATTTAAAAAAAAAAAAAAAGTAAGTATGAAACAGCAAAAGAATCACTGCTAGGGAGATGCACAGAGGAAAGCCAGAGACCAGCTCCCTGGCACCCATGTAAACATCAAGCAGGCATGGCTGCCCACCTCTGGTTCCAACCTCAGAGGGTAGAGATGAGCAAACCCCCAGACCAAGCTGGTTAAAGTCCAGCTTTATCAGGGAGACCTGGAATTGACTGAGAGACCCTGCCTGCCTCAGAGAATAAGGTGAAAGAGTGACTAAGGAAGATTCCCTGCATTAACTTTGAACTTGAATTCACATGATGTGAATTCCCTGCACACAAGTGCACACATCTCACACACACACACACACACACACACACACACACACACACACATGCACACACACGCACTCATGCAATATATACATGTGTATCACATATATATGCATGAAAAAAAAGTAGTTCAAAGCAGAAAACACTGGTTGTAAATTAATTGACGTTCAAGCATGTGATAAAACATTTAAAACAGGTAAATAAGAAAGGGCATTTTCTGAAGCAGAATGTTCTCAATATCCATCTATCCTTCCTTGCAATCCTTCTTCCATAGACTTTCAGGCATTATAATAGAAAGCATAACTATTTTCCTTCATAAAACAATTTGCTTTCCATACTAAGTTTCTCTGTGATCTCAGGGGAACACAGTCACTTGTCTCAGCTGGGCCCCTCCACAACAGGGGTGATGATTTTCTATGACTCAGATCTACTGAGAATAAGTCAGAATTCAAACTGAGAATACATTTTTTTTTCACCCAAGATTTATAAAGATTCCTCTAAAATTATAACTAACCATTTTCTCAGAGTCAAGATAATTTGACATTTCAAAAGCCTACATGTCTGAAGCATTCAATAGACTCAATGTAAAAATTTACTGCCCTTCGTTCAATAAGATTATTATTCAGAATCAGCCTATCGTTACATTCCATCAGGCCTCCCTGACCATACCTCAGTGCTTAGCTCCGAAGTTTTTAAAGACCTTTGCACTCATACTACAAGGAGTAGACAGGAAGAGATATCCCTTATTAGAACTAATCTCTGTGCATAATCACTTAGTAAGCCAGGGATAAAGCCAAGATCGGCCTACCTCAGGATCCTAGCTTTCCACAAAGGTGGAGCTAGCTAATATGATTACTTACTCAGGAATCAAAATCTGACCAAACTACCAAGAAGTTCATGTTGAAACTCAGACATAAATATGAATGCCTTATGACCTTCATAACTTAGATGTAAATTCAAGCACAAATAAATTTTAAATAACTTTCTAATTAATGATGTGTGAATATATATATGAATTATGTCAAAAATATGCAAACCAAATCCAAAGAAATATTCTTTTAGAAAGTGTTTAGATTATATTTGATTTATCTAGTTATTGTTCACTTACTTGTTTATTTATTTATTTGTATGTGTGTGAGCGAGAGACTGAGATAGATAGAGAATGTACATGTTCTGAGCATGTGAAGACACATGTGTGGAGGTCAGAGAACAAATTTTAGGAGCCTATGCAACTCTCAGGGACCAATCTCTGGTCATCAGTCATCAAGCCTGGAGGAAATTACCTCTATTCACTAAGCCATCTCACCCTCTTCCTTTTAAAGACAGAATCTCAGCCCAGGCTAGCCTTAAACTTGTGATCCCCCTGCCTCAAGCATCAAGAAAAAACAGTTTCTCTTTATATATATTTGTTAAAAGACTTCTTTATTTTTGTATGTTTACCTGTATGTGAGTACATGCATTCTTTATTCTTATGTGTATGTCTGTGTGTGTGAATACATGCACATGTGGTGTGCATCCGCCCTCCTCCTCCACCACACTGTGCCTATTCCTTTGAGGCACTGTCCCTCCTTGGCTGTGAGACTTTTTATGTGCTAGGGGTGTGGAGGGGGGCAGAAAGCCCAGTTGTCTTCTTGTCTTAGAACTGACCCCTTAGAATTGAAGTTGCAATTATATAGGTGGAAGCCCAGGGTGTAAAATGAATGCTGGCATCCCAACTTGGGTCCTCAGGACTGCAAAGAGTGATCTTAATTGCTAAGCTATCTCTTCAGCCCCCAGCATTATCGTCTTCATAAGCCCTTTATGCCCTTCCCATTCCCCGCAACGCTGAGGAACAAACTGAGGGCACTGCTAGCAAAGCAAGAGATCTGAACGATGCTACAATCCCCAGTCCTAATCCAATTACACGCTTCTTTGACATTTGTCAACCACATTTTCATTTTTCCATTTTCTTTGCCATGTACCAGGATAAAATAAAAGAAAAAAAATTAGAGAAAGTATCTATGAAGCAACTTCATTCTCGTTTGTCTAGATGGTGAGTCCTCTATCAGAGGGCAAGGGCAAGCATTGGCTGGAAGATATGAAAAGTACAAGGGCCCCACTACCTACCTCCTTTCGTGTCTTTAGCTCTACCGAGTCAGAAGCACATCACATATGCCTCACTATAAAGCCAGAGGCTTTGATGGGGAAATCTGGACTTAGTTTTGAGAAAGAGTTCTACACTGGTGATCTTCCTGTCTTTGGGGGTGTGTCCTTAATGAAGACATGGAGACTCTAACCTTTTCTTGCTCTTTCTATCCAGTCGTAGCTACGAGGTGAATAAGCCTCCACTATGGTGCCTTGGAACAGGTCAAAAGGGATCTCAGGGATCACAGAACAGAACACTAAGGCAGTAAGGAATGTGTAACCACTAAGCTCCATCCTGAATCCATTAGGCTCTAGAGAAAGCTGTTTTACATTTAAGCAAATCACATAGGTTCTCAATACGGTTACTGTTTTTACCCCAAAGAAAAATTGAAATTTGATGTATAAAACAGAAGTCTGGCCTCTATAGCTCATTTTTAGTATCTACACAATTTTGATTTATAAGTAATTATAAAACAAAATGGCTTTTAAAATAGCTGTTAATTTACCTCTTTCACCCATGTATACAATCCCTGCTCCCCTCCCCAGAAAGCTAAGTGATGACAAACGCAGATTAACTGTCTGATCATTGACACTGGACCTAAGGTTGGCTTGGTGGCTTGCTTTCTTCCTTTCTTCTTGCTTGCTTGCTTTTTCTTTTGAATTTTTTTTTTGAGACAGGGTTTCTCTTTGTAACAGCCCTAGCTGTACTGGATCTTGTTTTGTAGACCAGGCCCGCCTCAAACTCAAGGAAATCCACTTGCCTCTGTCTCCTGAGTGCTGGGATTAAAGGCATGTGTCAGTATGCCTGGCTGGCTTGGTGGTTTCTAAAAACAAAAAAAAAATGGTTTTAAAGTTATGGTTAAGCCTTGGCCCTAACTCCAAGGCCAGTCAGTTTATCTCTTCATCTTCAAATCTGGGTTTATAAAAAATGGCATTCCAAAAAGAAAGCACAGACTGCGGTTCTTGGAACACTGGATTCCAAACTATGTTTTAGGAAACCTTGGGTTTTTTCTTGCTGTCCCAAGGTAAGCTAAATAAAGAAATAGATAAAAGTTTCAATAAAAACAAAGAGGGTTTTAAATTTTATTTTATAATTTTTTTAATCTAATCTATATTTTTCTTGAAAAAACACACTGACTTTTTAAAACTAAATGAAACTCCACCCCCTTTTATTTTGACTACTAAGAGTTCTGACTTGTAGGAGGGACGATAACTCAGGTAAAAGTACTTACCAACACACCTAGCGACCTGAGTTACTTGTGGACCTGAGTTCAACCCCAGGTTCACATAGTGGAAGGAGACCATCAATTTTCAAAAGTTGTCTTCTCCTCTCTAAAGCCCTACGGTGGCATGTTCTCACACATGCCACACTAGTAAGTACATTTTTAACTGAAGTGTTCTGAAAGAAGCACATGCTGGAGGTCAGGACACCTGGAAGAAATTTAACACCAAATCAGGAAGAGCTGCAGGAGCCACAAGCTCCTTTGGAAATTCGAGATCGTTGTTGCTTTTCTAAAGCCATAATGGTGTGCTTCTAAAATTCAATATTTACAACTTGGAGTTTTTAAAAAAGGACCTACATAGCAACAACATAAACCTTTCTGGTCACCATCACAGAGATACAAAAGATAGGAGTCCTATTTTTATCCCTTCCCTTAGTGGATCTGAGTCATGGCTACCCCAGTGATCTTCCTGATGAAAGCAAATACATATCTGTCCCATAAACAGATGGTTTCCCTAGTAAACTTGGGTGTCCCTAAGCTGCAGTTATCTGATAAGTACTTCTGTGGATCTAAGGGATATCTTTAAAATTAGTAACAAAATGTATGTTGGTACCTACTGGCCTTTTTCCTATCTTTATTGGTCTAATTTCTATGTGAGTTTTTTGTTTATTTCTTTGCTGTGGGTTCTGAAACAGGGCTCTCTGGAATTTTGTATGTAGCAGAGGATGACTTTGAACTCCTGATTTTTACTTTCCAGATACTGGGAAGACAGATGTGCCCACAGTGCCTGGCTGCTTGAAATTTTATGTAAGTTTTTAAAATCTTCCCAGGAAGATGGCAGGTCATAAATAAGTTTGCAATAGCAGTCCTTGGCCTTGGGTTTACATCAGAAACAATAGGTCTTGGCCCACACCCAGACTATGAAAACTAATGTTTTCATACCATGGGCAGTCTCACAAATTATTTGATTCTGCAATCACATTTTTAAAACAAGCAAACAAACAAAAGCCTCACTATACACTTCACAAGCAGTCTTTCATTGAAAAGGCATTTAGTCCTGGGATAGATCTCACTGGTACAGCTCCATTTACTTAGTACACAAACAAGGCTCTGGTCTGAGCCCCAGCTCAGAAGAAAAAAAATGTTCAGGTAAAAGGAGTCATGTTGAATAGGGTACCAGATGAAATAGTAACCATGTCGTTTATAAACTCCATCTCTACCTTTGTTGATTTTATTTTGTGGGTTTTTGAGACACTGTTTCATGTAGCCTAGCCTGGCCTGGAACTTCTGTGGCTGTGCCTGTCTTGAACTACTGATCCTTTGGCATCCTCTTAACCAATGCAAGTAAATGGAGATGGGCGCATCACCATACCGCCAAAGATGCTACTTTCTTTGGTTTTATAAACATACTTTGCAAAAAGAAGATAAGAGGAGAGAGTTTTCCCTTACCACGGAGGGACTGAAAGCAACACCCACTTCACAGAATTCACCCAGCTGATAAACTGAGTGGCAGCCAGTCATCTAACTGGTCCAGGCAAGCCCTCTAACTAGTCCAGAAGAGTTGGCTCCAGTCATTTTGAATTACATCAGCAGCCGTGGAATGTTCCCTGAGATCAACAAACACTGACCAGAGTCTGGTCCAGGCCAGAGCTTCCATCCCAGGATGAGTGAGTCAACTATAAGCCAGAGCTAACCATCTTCCAGCAGATCCGGCAAGGCCATGCCCTGCCTACATAGACTGTGCAAATCTCTGAGCCATACATGGGGTAACTACAGTCAAGGAAGCAAGTGTTGTCCTGGGAACAGAAAATCAGTTTCCTTCTTGTAAAAGGCAAAGCCTGGTATCCGGATGTGAGGAGCAGAACTGTTGGCCTGGATCCATGTAAGGCTCAAATTCCATTTCTTCTACACTAGGCTCTGACAAAGCAGATGGTGTCAAGAGAAAAAATTCAGATTTAAACAGACCACAGAGCTACAGAATCTGGATTAGGGTTAGTAGAGTATAAGTGATCCATGTGGGAAATCTATTACTCAATGATTTCCAACCAACAACTTTAAAAGGTTTGTTTGTTTGTTTTATGCAGAGGACTGATGTCAACTCCCAGACTTCCCATTACATTCTACAATCTATTTAGATGGCAACCAGTACTGCATGCATCATCCCTAGGATCTAATGAACACAAAAGGCAAACACATGGAAATCTCATGAGGCAGAAGAGCAACAGAATGTTACTAAAATGGGAAGAAATAACCTGTCATGACCATTACATGGTGACTATGATGTCCAGTCATTATATGAGCTTCTGGGGTTTGTACATGCTACAAAGCAACTTTGGTATGACTTAATGTTCTACAATTAACATCTGGATGATATATTTTATGATTTCTTGATTTTTTTTTTCCTAGTATGGGCACAGCCATACTATTAAAAAAAAAAAAAAAAAGGAAGAAATCTGAAGTGAGGTTGTTCCTTGGTCTCACAAGCCTACTTTGAGATCTGCATGGAGGGATTGGTGGTGATTTGCTTCTTTTACTGTGGGATAAAAGTTGGTCCTAAAGACAGAAGGTTAAGGACTTTACATGCTCTCCCTCATAAACATGGCTGTTAAGCATCAACAGAGAGTCACCAAGACCATTTGGCAAAGGACACCCTCAAAAAATAACTAACTTTTATCAAGCATTACCTTTTTAATTTACTTAACTTTTGCTGCACAGGCCTGAGGAAAATGTTAGAAATCTGCACACCATCTCTTTATGGTAGGTCACGATGCTACATAGACAACCTGGGGACAATTATTAGCTACTGGGTCCCAAGGAGAGAATATGCAAAGAACTGTGAATACTTGCAATGATTTTTTTTCAGTGTCACTGGTGATATGACCTAGCCTCTGTAGGGCTTGAAAAATACCAACAAGCTTTTCCTAACCCAGCGCAATCCATCTTGGACAAGTCAAGTGTCATAGCCTGATGCTGGGCAGGCAGAGGAACTTCAAACTCTGCACCACCACCATGCGCAGCCCTGGCCATACCCTTCTTTGTGCTCGGCTAGAACATCATTTCTGGTCAACTACAGGACATAACAGATGGAACAGCATGTGTTCATCTACACCAAGTCTATGTCTCCTTCTCTGCTGGACCATTCAATATGATTAGATGCTAGCCTACCAAAATGAAAACAGCATCACTTCAGAAAAGTAGTTAAATTAAACTAAGTCCTACCTGAAATTTAGAGATAGGTAAAATTTAATAAATGGGTCAAATACTAGATTTTGACAGTAAGAAAAAGTCTTAAAGATCAGCATATGAAGTTATAGGAAGTTGTAAGATATTACAAAACTTTAGTTCAAGATCAAACAGAGCTTTAGAGGTCTATAAGTATAGCTCACAGTAGGACACAGGCTTAACATGCATGAGACCCCCGGATTAAATCCCACCATCAAAACTTTAGAAAAAAAAACCTTCTTATTATATTATATTACATACTGCCCAATATTAATAACCACTGGAAAAAGCAAATGAATCTGAGAATAGTTTTGCTTCATAAAATGCATGTTAAGATCTTTTTGAGGAATAGATTTCAAACTATTTAATATTTAATGTATAACCAAGAAAGAGAAAGGTACATAATGAAGATACCCTCAAAAATAACTAACTTTTGTCGGGCATTACCTTTTCAATTTACTTAACTTTTGCTGCACATACCTAGAATCACAGCGCTTGGGAAGCTGAAGCAGTAGAATAGTAAGTTCAAAGCTACTCAGCTACATAGTGGGACTGTATTTAAAAAAAAAAATCCTTTGAAAATTAAGAATTAGGGGCTGGAGATGCAGTCATGCTGTCCAGTTGGTAGAGTGCTTGCTTGGCCTGCATGAAGCCTTGGCTTTCATCCCTGCAAACTGGGCATTCTGGTGCCTACCTTTATTCCCAACACTCAAGGGTATGTGAGTACTGTGTGTATGGGGCCAGCCTGGTCTACATATAAACTTCCAGGCCAGCCAGGGCTATATAAGGGGGGCTGCCTCAAAACTAATAAGCAAGTATACAAATTCTTATTGTTTTAATTAGATACAAATTAAGCTTCGAGAAGTTGTACCTAACCAAATGCCTATCTCGTGCATCCCAGGGCACCTTCAAACTTGCTCTGTAGCTGATGATGACCCTGGCATTCTACCTCCCAAATACTGGGGCTACAAATGCTTACTTTCTGCAGATCAACTTGCCATGCTCAGAAAATAAAAATTATTTTATTCAACATGCACAAGAGAATGTTTTAATATAGAAAATTCTAAGTAATTACCACAATCAACTAATGAAGTTACTTATCACCACATAAATTGTTCTCTATGTGTGTGAACACTTAAAACCTATTTCAAGAATATAAATATTTATTATTAACTACAGTGACAAAGCCTGCACTTCAGTTCATGTCTAAATGCAAGTTCCTACCCTTCGACTAACATCTCCCATCTCCCCCATTCACAGTAGCTAGTGTGTACTCTTTCAAGTTCAAGTGCTTAGATGACATTTGGGAGGTCATGCAATGCTCATCTCCTTGTGTCATTTCACTCCCTTTAAGTAACAGCCTAGACTCCCACCTCCACTTTGTTTTTTACTACAGTGGAGGGCAAATGATGTAGTCTCGCTGATTCTAATTTTACTTGAATTACACTTTGAAATAGGATTTGCTTGGCCTTTCTCAATCTGTGAACAGCATCCGATCAATACCTGGATCTTTATTGTACACATCTTTGTCAACTAGAGAGAAATGTTCTCCTGGTTTCATATTATGTTATCTATAATACATGCTCAATTTGCTTTAATTCAGAATGTCACTGGACAAATACCTTCATCTTAAGCAAAGAGTATTTTATTACAATATTCCGTAGCCAAAATGTTACTAAAATTTTATTTTGATTCAGGGGAGGCCAAGCTCAATTTCATATTTCAAAGTCAGTTATAATTTCCATTTGTAAAGAAAACATCAAATAGCTAAAGACTAATGTCTTATTCTGGCCAGCTCTTTCAACAGCTTTCTGGGTTGGAATACAGACAGTATAACAAGCCTTACTATATAATTCAGAGGGAGAGATGGCCATTTCATTAAGCATCGGAGGATCACTCCCCGGTCAGGCCGAGGCCACTGGTTTTAAATATAGCACACTAATTTGGGACATAAACATTCCACTTTTCCTGCGGCTTCTCGGGAAGATGTGACTTCTTCAAGGGGAAGTCTTTTAAATGGCTTGACAATTTATTAGAAATAAGCATCGGAGGGCATCTGTTTTCACAGGGCAACTGTTCCATTAATCTGTGTTAATACAGCCTCAAAGCACTTGGATCCAGCAACAGGATGTGGGTGTAACAGGATCACACAGCCTAACATATGATAGGGCTTGACTCATGCAGGGTCAGGGCAAAGCAATGGAGAGAAGAGAAGGCTTGTTCCTCTAGAATCTAAACAGCAAAACCCTCCCACAGTCCCAGGCTTGTCTTGAAAACATTTAACCCAACCCAAGTTAATAGTTCTATTGTAAAATACAACAAAACACTTCTCCTAAGACAGAACTGGGTGGTCCTGTGCTCAACTCAGGTTTTGTGAATTAATGAATTATCAGAGTCACCTAAAACCATTCAAAGTACAAGATGGTTTTCTTTGTGAATCTATTTTCTAGGGACCTGGGCAGAGAAATATAAACTGTCCATCGTGACAGAAATCAATGCTACCAGAGGCAGGAGCATTACCCACTTCAGAAGCCTGGGCAGAGGCTAGAAACCACATGACCTATCAGAAGATCTCTCAATTATCCCTGCTGGTATGCTTTGATATGTGATAAACAATCCTTTGTTTTCAGAGGGGTTAGTGGAGCCCTTTGAAAGCAAGCAGCCTGGAATTCTGTGGCTATCTCTAGCTGATCAAGCAGCCAAGGCTGTGTCACTGGTGCCTGGTCAACTGTGGAGAATCAGAGGAAGGACAGGAAAGTGGTCCTCATTCTGATCAGCATTCTTTAGATTCCTTCCTAAGCAGGTTTTGTAGGGTTCAAGAAGGTCAAGAACCAGAGGGATGAGTAAGCAAGGAAAGAAGGCCCTGTTGAAAATTCTAACAACCTGGTCACAGGTAAAGCCAATGAAGAAATTCGACTAGAGAGGAAGCCCTCCAGCTACTTGACAGTAGCTGAAACAGAAGACAAGAATCTTGGGCTAATGAGCTCCTCTCAACTTCTGTATTTGTAACAAGGGAACTCGCCTCTGGCCTGTACAGTCAGGACTGTACAGAAGGGTCAGAAAAGAGCTGTTACAAAGGGGCCAAGAAGTGAAAAGAAGAGCCATTTTCTCCTTCATCTAGCAACTTCCAGTTATCTTTGCACTTATTCTTAATTCAGCATTTCTCCTAACCACACTATTAACAAATATTCTGTAGATATGTAAATTTAAGCTTAAGAAAGTAAATCATTCTTCGTCTACAGCCACATTTCTGCTGAGCTGTGAGAGTCATGACCCAAATCTATAATCTGGATCTTGCATGATCTGCAAATCCATGTTCTGGATGACCCCCAGATCCAAGGGCTCCCTCATTTGGAGCTGAAATAAAGGGAAGGTCTTCTATCAGTGGTTCTCAAACTTCTTAATGCTGTGACCTTTTAATACAGTGCCTCATGCTGTGGTGAGCCCCAACCATAAAGTTATTTTCGTTGCTACTTTATAACTGTGATTTTGCTAATGTTAAGAACCATAATGTAAGTTTCTATACTTCCCCGACGTTCTTAGGCAACCCCTGCAAAGAAATCTTCTGCCCCACCTTCAATAGGGTCTCAAGCCACAGGTTGAGGACTACTGACTTAGATGACTAGAAAAGAGGTGATGGGAGAAGAGGCAGAGAAAGCACCAAGAAGCAAATACGAATAGAGGTGGGGGAGGGGGTCTTATTCCTCAGCATTACTCCTGTGGCAGGGAGGATCCAGAGCGGTTGAGAACTGACAGACAGTTTTAACAGACTCCCTGCCTGCCTGCCTGCCTGCCTTCTTATCAGTCCATCCCACCCCAAGGCTGTCTTCCTTCCCCAAGGAGAGGATGTCTGGCTCAACAGGAAGCACTAGGTGCGTTCCACCCATCATCCTCTAGCACGTAGGAAGGGCAGAGGTGGCTCAGGAGGCACTGAGGACAGACTGTTCATGTGGTCCAATCTTAAGTCTCCCCTCAGCTGGGGATTACAGGAAGCACACTCCTGAGCACATCTGACTTCTAGACGGTGTATCTGCTGTTAATTACTTTCATTCTCACCACGGGCAAGGGGCTTCTTGACACGGTATTTTCACATGTACCATAAAGAATGATGTTCATCCCCAAACTAACAAATCACATCATCTGACATGACACATCAATCGATTTATAATTCAAACCTTTCTCCTTCCCCCAAGAGACTCTGAGATGGCTATAAAACAGTCCAGTTTTTCTTATCTATCCTAAATTTTAACATTCCAAGGGAAGGCTAAACTGTTACACGGCCTAAGAGGCTTTTAAAATGTTTGACTGTGCCATGCGTCACAAAGTCCTCCCGATGAAAACATACATTCTTCAGGAACTCTGTGAGTTCTACTGGGTTTTGTAGGAACTCACCAATCTGAGCCGTCAATGAAAAAGGATTAGTGGACCATCTGTAAGAGTCTACTACTTCCAGGTAAAGTCCTACCCACAGGCCAAGTCCTACCCACAGGCCAAGTCCTACCCACAGGCCGCATTTGCTGTTCCCCTTGCCTTGAATAACTGCAGAACTAAAAACCAAATGCTTCCTCATCTGCCCTGCTAGCCTGTCTTGTGTGAAGCTCTACAAATTGAACTGTCAAAAGGCAGATTACCAGGCAGATTACAAATTTTATTTGACATAAATATTTTTATACAGGCTATGGAGAACTCCACAGAAAAGAAGCAAAAGCACTCACAGAGCTTCCAAACCATTTAGCAACAATCAACAAAGAACGGAGAGGTGCAGAGACCTGGAGCTGCTAAGAGCAGCTACTTGTGGCAAAGAAAAAGGATGGAAGAAACCAGGGGTTTGCTTAAGTAGACTAAAGTCAGTACCATGTCCACAGGATGAGTGAGGAACTTCTTTTTGATACAGCTCACACCATCAAAGATGTGAGATCCACATCTATGCAGAAAGGGAGTGGGTAAAAGCTTCAAGTGTCTGCTATTTCTCTGTTGTCTTCAGGTCAAAACAATCCATCCACCAAAGTGTGTGGTCTCCGTTCCCATTAACACTCACACTGACTCTTTAGTCCTTCACTTTCTTATATCCCCCTACCCCCACAACCTAATCCCCAGGGTCACAGGATATATTGATTGGTGTGTTTGGCTTGGCTTGCTACCTACGCAGTAGTGCAGAAGTTTGGGGAGATCAGGCATTTCACTTCTATTTTTTTTCCCATGGCTGGATCTCAGTTCTCCTTCACGTAGAGTTGGAGCTCAACGAATGACTTTGTCTATTATATGGAAGTATTCTTTTATAATTCCTGTTGTGCTGAAGGTATGGAAATTCAGTTTTATTAATTTATCATGAGCTACACCAGGATTTATTCACTATATGTTTTATAGTATTATCTTATTAAAAGTGAACATGGACCTAGAGGTCTGGCTCAGTGGCAGAACACAACCATAGTATCCAACTGAATAAATGAGTAAGCACACAAACCATGGGTAGTATAAAACTGACATGCAGGCAGCCCCTTAATAAAGCTGATGTGGTTCTGGCTAAGTGGGCTCCAGATTCTACACCATGACCTCTAAGGCAGCATTTCACCTCATTGTTGAATTTAAAGATAAATATAGTACTCTTCGGTGGCTTTGGAGTCTTACTTTTGGGAACTTCTGAGAATTAATACTTTGTAATTTTCTTTTTATCCACATAATACCAGGAGAGCAATAGCAGCAAGGAAATGAGAAAGAGGATGTTCTATTTACATTTGTGAAATCATACAACCCAGTCATGCTCCCACTGAGCAGCTCTAGTAAGCTGAAACCACAATATCCCAACGTGTACACCGAAGGTGTAGCTACGTTTGCCTGTCAAGTCTAAGAGCTTCTTACAGACAAACCTGTACCTACACCAGGCCCATAGAGCTACTAAATGGGGGTATTGCTTCTTTCAACCAGCAGGCCGGATTTTTTGTTTGTATTTTGGGGGGATGGGAAGGGGGTTAAATTCCTGTTCATCTTTATGCTGTCTGTTCATCGCATTTTTTAAGTATATATTATAGCTGAAGGGTGAACACAGCAGCAGTTTAGATCACTCGATGAATGAGTATTACCATATACTTAGCACATCAACTTTCCCCTCCATTAAAATATTAAGTAACAAGCAGCAAACAAACAAGCAAAGCCCACGTGTGCAAGTGAGGAGCTCTGGTGGCTTTGAACAAATGAATGCATTCATTAAATGTTATAATTACAAAGAATTTATGATGGCTGAAATTTAATCATAAACATAACAAACCAGATATGAAATGGAATCTATGGCATAATTACAAAGATGCTTTCAAATATGATGTAACAAAAAAAAAAAATCAATTGTGGGTAGAACACATTCTTTTATATACTTTTTCTTACTTCCTCACAATGAACTTACAATTATATTTATTCTCCCAGGATACTAGAGATCTTAAATGGAAGGCCTCACAAATGTTAAGCAAATGCTCTGTCTCTCCACTATAACCTCGGCCCTCTTCTGTTTTACTTTTTGATTCTGAGACGCGTTTTGCCGCATTGCCCTCTCTGGCTGTCCCACTCCAACTGAAGCAGACTGGGCTCTCAAACCTTCCACATCACCCTCTTGAGAGGCTTCAGCCACCCTAAGAATACAAACCCTTGGTTTTGTATTCTTTCCAAATCAATCCAACTTAAACATATTTCAAAATGACTCCCATATACATCTTATAGCTCAAAACTTTTCTTTCAAATGCTAATGCATGCTATGCAAACTATCAAAGGGGGAAGGGAATTAACTTAAAACTGTACATTAAGAATTTAAATATTTGTGTGTAAAGGCCAAAGATGGAAGAATCTCCTTTTTTTTTTTTCCTTTTTCAGGTTTCCTATGCAGCTGAGGTTGCTCTGAACTGGTGATCCTCTTGCCTCTGGCTGGGATTACAGACATGTTACAATGCTCAGTCATATCCCTGTACTTTCACCTGATTGCTACAAGCTATAAAACTTCTAAGTATAGCCACATAAACCACCATAGGCAAAATCCAATGACTTGCACCAGGAAGTAAAGCAAACACATAAAATAAATATCCTTAAAGGTCGGTAATTCCTTTGGGAGTAAAGCCTGGCCATGGATGAGAATTCGTCCCAACGTTCAAACACAAAAACTTAACTCTAAATCTAAGATCACTGAACTAAGTCGCATGAATAATGTGACTCTCTTTAAAGCTCTCTTACACAATCTACTACATCCATGCTGATAAATGTTTTAGGAAGGATGAAAAGAGCACCTTCCAGCTATGAAAGTTCATCCGTCAAGTTTGTTTTCACACCGAAGAACAAATAGTTGGCAACTAGGAACTCTCCACAGAATCACACCCTGCCTCCCCTGCGCAGACCAGGCCAATGAATTTCCACATGGGCTTACATTCTGAAAATACTTTACATGCCAGGAATGCATTGAGATTAACTTGTCAAAAATCATCATACTTTAAGTATAACTGAGTAAGAAAGAGGAACACATTCACATTCTTATATGCACACACACACCTTTCCAACACACATATATATTTGTGTGTGTATGTTTGTGTGTGTGTATGAAATATGAAAGCTTAACCCTGCCATTGCCAGAAAGAGTTAAGTGTTAAGTTATTCATCATGTGTATGCTTACACATACAACTATACAATAAATTTTGCATGGTAACAATTCATCTCGCTTCCTTAAGCAGGCAGCTAGCATTTCAACCAAAATTTGAAGTCATATACTCTTACAATGCCCACAACACCCTCAACAAACATAAAGTCACCCTTGTACCCAGTATCCCCTCCTATGACTATCTCATAGAGAACTGTCAATGTGTCTGGTAGTTCTACCTACCCTGTTCAAAATAGCTTTCACCAAATCAAATAGTGGCTTTTCTGAGTGGGCCAAATGTTTTTAAGACTCCTGGCTCAATATCTAACCAACAGCAACAATCTCACATCCCTAGGCATCGAGTAGTTGCAGCAACATGGACCTAGAAAAAGGAAGAATGGTGAAAGAAACTGAAGTCAGACAACAGGATGGGGTTTCTGATGGTGAATGGTCATGTGATTCTAAGCAACCCAGCATCTCTAGATCTGGTCATCTTCATCTGTACAATGAAGAGAATTAGAAAGCAAAGGCAGAGTCCACCCTCTAAACATGAGGCTGTTTTGTAAAGTAGTGGTAAGGGTCAGTCTTGTAATTAATATGGCAGCTACTTATGACTGATCTCAATTAAAATATGCACAACAGATAAAACTTTAAAGACATGATATAAAAATCCACATAATATATTCATTTTATAATTAGCTTTATGTGGATTACATATTGAAAGACTATTTGAACTTACTAATAAAGAATGAATTATCTATCTATCTATCTACCTATGTATCAATTATCATCTATTAATCTGTGCTGGTGATAGAACCCAGAGTATCGTAAATGCTAAACATGCACTCTACCTCTGACTTCTATCCTCTTTTACATTTTTATGTGGCTACTTGAAATTTCAAATTGGATTTTAACAGTTCTACAATGGTTTTATTGGACAGTGCAGTCTAAGAGGTCCAGGCCAGAAAACTGTTGAGATCAGATGTCTCTAGGGGAACACTGGCATGGAACAATGCCATTCCTGGCTCCTCACAGTGGACTTGAAACTTCTATTTCTACAATATATATAATAACAGTTATTCTAAAGACATGCATGTTTCTCTTTTCTTATTTTTCACACTGGCGACAAATTGCTAGCGTATACTCTGTGTCTAAAAATAATGTCACATCCTGAATCCAGGACAGAGCTCAGTCAACTGCAGACTCTGAAGGAGCCCTAAATATACCTTTATACAGGTTCCTTCGCCTTTTGTCTACACTTAAGAGAATGAAAAACTCCAACTAACTTAGAAAATAAAACAAAGAGAAACTATTAGGAACCATGATGGACATTTATTATTATACAGAAGCAAGTGTATGTCTCTAATCATTGAGACATTTTAAATGAAATCTTTACCTGCATACCAAATGTCTATGGCAGACCCTCTACACACTTCCTAATGTTATCAGGCCTTCTTAGAATAGTAGGTTTTCCCCACATCTTCATCTCTAATTTCCAGGGGCATATCTTCATTTGGCTATTTCTACAATAACTGAAATGATTACACAGTAGGTATGTAGTTCAAGTGGATAATAAGCCAGAGTCCCCATTTTCACTGATCCAAGACATACATTCAGATTTCTTTTCTTCTTTTACATAGAATTTTCCACTCTGGGTAACAAAGACTAAGTATAAACAGATGTGAAAAGGCTCTGTAGTGGCAGAAAAGTGATTTCATATAATGGGCAGATCTGGCTCAGACAAGGTTCTAAATACTGTGCTCCCTTCTAAAAACCCTCAAAACTCATTTCACCTGCTATTCCTTTCAAAGAACAAGTTCAACAACAAAGTCTCTAGATGAAATAAAAGACAGTTTACCAACAGGGAAAGGAAACTGATGCTGTCATTGCTTTCAAGAACCTGAAATTATTTCTCCCCTTCCCCCAGTATATTAGTTGGAAGTAGTCCCCAGGGATCGGAACACACTCTGAATTCAATCAGCCCTACTCTTAGGTGATTCCACAAACAAATGAAAAGCATCCTCCACCTACTTTTCCACCATTCCACAGATATTTTCCATGTGGTTAGCTAGCAGGTAAGAAAAGAGAAGGGAAAATTCCAAAACTGCCCTCTAATTGCTCATGAAGAATAATGCGTTAATTGAGAACTTTTATTGGTCTTTTCATTTTCCTCTACTACCTTTACAATAAGAAATGTTATCTACATTACAGAATATTAGCCTGTTGTCAAATATTTGACTCCTCTGTCCTTAAGAATAGAGCCTGCTGGGCATGGTGGTACATGCCTGTAAGTGCAGAACATGGGAAGCAGAGGTAAAAGGATGAGTTTGAGGCCAGAATGGTCTATAGAGTGAGTTCCAGGGTGGCCAATACTACATAGAGAGACCTTATCTCAAACAAAACAAAACAGTTAATAACACTAATGACAGATCATGAAATGGCTTTCCTGGCTACAGTGTACTCAGCTAATAAAACACAGTTGCCTGGTTCCCTTGCAGCTAGGTGTGACACACTGGTTAAGCTTAAGCAGACATTGACAAGATCTTTCACTAAAGCTCCTAAATCTAGAAGAATTATAGTTATCAGTCACCACTGCTGTTTCTAGAACATGTAAAAGTGCACTGTTGTTCAGAACATGAAGTTCCAATTCATCAAGGGATTCTAAAACCCTGAGTCTCATATCCATGTAACAAAGGCTTCTACTTTTAAAGCTTTACCCCCTTGCTGTTGTGTCTTCATATCTAGCCCACTCTGCTCTGGCTAGCTTCCATTTACCCTTAAAGTCCTGTCCAAAGGCTCTCAGCCACTTCTGTGAAGACATTACATACACTTTTATTGTAGCCTTTGATGTAGTATGCCTAATTATTTTCCTACTTTTTCCTTCTACGTTAGACTGTGGAATTAACAGGTACCGAAGGAGTTACCTCTCCATATACAGCATCACAGAGATTACAGACTGGGCTCCTGCTGAAACACAAGCCATCTTGTACATGCCTATGAATTGACTTTTTTTAAAAAAAAATATATATATAAACAAGGTAAGAAAAGTAATGTGTAGTAAATTAGTCATAGAGAGTCACAACAACTTCCTCTCAGTGTCAGCATCACTGAAATCATGCTCAAATTCCCTAAAAGATTGTGGAGAACCAGGAACTTGGAACTGTGTTGTATGTGTTCAAAGTCTGAAATAAACGAGCCAATGAGCAATGAGTCAACATGCCAGGTTACTTAAAACTATACAAACTATACAAACTATAAACATTTTAACATGTGATAATAAACCCTTGGATTATTTTATCAAATGTCTGTTCTTCTCCAGGAAAGGGGTTGATAATGACATTTTCCTCCTCTTATCAGTTATTTAGGAAGTCAATAAATACAACTGAGAACCCACACACATGAGAAACACTGTCAAAAAACTGGGTTCTTCCCATCTGTGTCCTTCCAACATGACCTCAGAAGTTCATGAGCAGACAAATTGAACCTCTGAGACCAATTTATAAAAGCAAAACAATGCAACACAAATACAAAGGGACAGAGGAATCTGATCCCACTCTCTTTATTAGAATCCCAGTATAGTGTTCTGCCATAAATAGAACATCTGTATCACATTTCCTCACCCCAAAGCTTGGGACCCACTACAGGAGGATGTCAAAGGGGTTTTAATAGCCAGAGGTTTTGGAGGACCAAAGTAAAATGGTGTCTTCTAAACATGGCAAGAGTGCTGCAGTCTTACCATATAGCAGGCATGAATACCTGGGGAAGAAGTGCACATGATCAAGCCAGTCAACAAGGACTGGTTGGGGAGGGGCCCATGATCGTCATTCCTGTCTCAAGAATTATTGACAGTTGATGGCTTCTGGAACAGGGAGAGTTTGTTTTCTTTAAGGGAGTGGCTCCTAGCAGGCAGATCACATTCCAGGGGATAGCCCCACATCCATGAGTGTAGTGTTGGCACAAACTGCACTTGGTGTCTTATATTTTTATGAAGAGAACATAAAGTTGGGAGGGGTGGGAAGGAAAGGGGTAGATCTGGGAGAAGTTAGGAGAGGAAGGCATGGTGAATATGATCAAAAAACATTGTAGTCAGGTCTGAAATTCTCCAAGAACTGATTTAAAATATACTAAAAACAGAAGAGCATCTGAAAAGTAAATAAACAAATTCCAGTATACCTTCTAGGAGCCCTCATCCTTCATTATCTTGGTCCTGGACATCTCTGACAGCCATGTTAATAAATTACTCAGTGGTAGGGACATCTCTGTCCAGCAGGCTTCCCTTCCACCATTTAAACCATAGTAAAATTGTTCTGGCTTCCCTCAGGGATTCCCTCCTCTCATCCTCCACTGAATAACACTACACTGTCACCAATATAGTCTTGTAAGTAGGGCCTTTCACAGTTCTTCAACTAACAGGAAAAGGTAAGCCACTTTCACATCAAGAGATTGTATTAGATTGGGTTGTAGGGGTACATGCCTTTAATCCCAGCACTCAAGGCAAAGGCAGGCCGATCGCTGTGAGTTTGAAACCAGCCTTGTGTGTGTGTGTGTGTGTGTGTGTGTGTGTGTGTGCATGTGTGTGTATGTGTATGTGCGTATGTGTGTATGAATGGATAGATATAAAGATATAGATATAGATATAGATATATAGTCCTATCCAGAATAGTCAGAACTACATAGTAAAACTATCTCAAAAAAATGAGAAAAAAAAAAGGTTTTTATTGGCTGTTCCAGAATTTTCCCCACCCAACACAACTTTCTTAAAATTCAGCTTACTTTTAGTAAACTTAAATTTCCTAAACCCTTTGGTGTTGAATGGTTGAACACTTGACATAAAACATTTAAAAACAAACCTGAGCAAACAGGAGAAAGATACAAGCATAATCGTAATGACCTCAATAAGATTTTCAATGCCTGTTAATATGTGTGTGTATATATGCATACAGACAGACATGTTACCTAAAGTATTAGCACCCAGCACACCTCCATGTGGAGTTGTCTTTTACCTCTCACTCCATGTTTATTCAGTTGACCACTTGCTGCTTCCTGGGGAACAAAGAAAAAGCTAAGTTTCCTTCTCTAAATATACCCATATGAATCCAGGCTTCATTGCAAGTGACAGTTAAATCTCCACATCTACTTGACAGGATTTAGAGTGATCAGGAAGTGTAACTCTGGTGTGTCTATGTGTGTGCTTCCAGAGAGTTTAAACGAGGTAGGAAGACCCATCCTCAAGTGGGTGGTAGCAATACACGGTTGCCATGCCAG
>NW_022196894.1:82376918-82378424 GCF_008632895.1 Mastomys coucha
ATGAACACCAGCCTTCATCTCTCTGCTTTCCTGACTATGGATGCAAAGTGACCATCAGTCTTGTGTCCCTACCACCCCTATTTTATGAGTCATGAGGGTTTCTTTGTATCCTCAACCTGTGAGCCGATATAAAACTGAGCTTGACACTCAGTTTGAAGAGCATTTGCCTTCATGCCTACTGACCCTAGGTTCAATACCCAGCACTGAGGGAGTGGGGGAAAATGGAGGGGTGGGAGGTGGATCTTCCTTTCTTAGGTTGCCTTCGTCCAGTATTTTGTCACAGCAACAAAAATGTAACTAATACACCAGGTAAGAAAAATTAGCCAGTAACTTCTCTGAAGAAATGACATTTTAATATTAAATGTAGTTTACCTAATAGACAAATATCTGAGAATTAAATATTCTTAAAATTAATCTTCATATTTGAACATTTCATTTCTATTGGAGTATCTGAAGAACTTTTCATCTCAAACTAATATACTGTGGCTGTAATATTATACTTGTTGCAAACACACCATGACAAGTGATTAACTTTCAGGCTGGGAAATATTTGTTATAAAATATGACATTTTATATGGTAAGTTATAGTATCATTCTTCAAAATGTTAAGCTGAGATTTCAAAAATGGCTGTATCACTTAAAAAAAATGAGGACCTTTTCAAATGATTTAAAAACTACATTGGGCTGAGAAATGGTGTTTATTTAGCATGGTCATTTTTGCCTATAAATTATACTCTACAACTTAAGTTATTGATATAATATATTTGTAATTGTTATTAATATATTTGAAAAAAAGTAATTGTGCTTTTGAAAATCCATTCAATAACAGGAACATACAAGAATTAACCACCAAGTCTTGAGAGATAATAGCATTCTATTTTCTTTTAAAAATGAAATGCAATAGGGTTTTGTTCCCCTGAGTAGAGGAACAAATGAGGCACACAGCTATGAACACACTATGATGAGACTCAATGGACTATATTCCAACTCCAACAATCAATCCTTTAAAAAGAAATTTAGTGCCAAGGATATGGCTCAGTGGTGGAGTGCCTACCTAGCATGCACATGGCTGAGTTTAATCCAAAGCACAGAAAAGAACAATAAAAATAAATTTATATTGCTTCATTAATTTTATTGTAAAATATCAATTAAGTATGCACAGACATATCAATGTTTAGATATGTTCATAATAACATAAGCAATGCTGAAATGCCCATAATAACCCATAAGTTATGAAACCAATCTAGGTTCCAACAGAGGAGTGGGTAAAGAAAATGTAGTGTGCATACACAGCGGAGTATTTTCAGTCATAAAGAATGAAATTATATTGCTTGAAAAATAAAAGAAGAAGAAACTAGAAATAACCACCATACACTAATTAGGCCAATTTCAGAAAGATGGATTTTTGTATGCGTTCTCATCTGTGGTTCCCAGATCTTATGTGGATATATAAAAATAACTATGTGTGATATGAAAGTAGAAGTGAAACTCTCTAGGGGAACCAAG
>NW_022196894.1:82378434-82381974 GCF_008632895.1 Mastomys coucha
ATCCTCAACATTCAGCATATACTTGCATGAAAATGTCCTCATGTGGCACAGTCCTGTATACAATAAATATAAACATTGAAATGTATTAAGCAACAGTTTTTAAATCACTAAGGAATGTATTTATAAAACACATTAATCTTAATTTTAATTAATTTATAAAAGAAGGTTGTACAGAGAGAGCAAACCTGAACAAGTGAGAGTTTTGGTAAGAAGGCCTGAAAGGTCGGGCACACCTTAAACACATGAATCTACCGCCAGGGTAAGATTGAGCCTCATGTTGATTGTCCTGCAAAACGTCTCCATGGGGTTAAGATGTATGAGTGTCATGAAAGCTTTGAAATTTAGCAAGGTGACAGAGGTGATAAAGCGTTTCTTCACTTAACACAGATGACTTTCTATGATGGATCTCTTACTCTCCGAAGTGTCTAGGGAGGTGGAAGCAGAATTTATCACTATCATTTAGAAAGCCCCACAGTTTTCAGTGACGATAAAGCTATTTTGTGACTCTCTAGAAGGGGAAGGAGGGGGGGAAATCAGATAAAGAACAGTTTCAGTTTCATAATGGGGAAATTACCAAAAACAAAGTAATTTTTTTATTGTTTCTGAGTGAAATTTTTGAAATATCTTTTGAACTAGAGAGAAAAACAAAAACAAAAAAACTAGACCACCTGAAAATGAGGAGATTCCAGTCCTGTTCCGTGTCCATTGCTGTACTTGGTTCAGGACCCATGGCCTACAAAAACATCTCTAATGTGTTCCATTTACTCATTTCTTAGGTGTGTTCACTGACCCTGCACCTGGGGTTCTGAGACCTTCCTCCCTGTAACTTCTCTGAGTAGGATGAGTCCTAAATATGGATTCCGTATTCCCTGCCAGACCAGAACCAACCTCTACCCAAATACTAAATATACTGCTGATTAACAAAAACCCACTTGGTATCCTAAGGCCTTTGCTTCTTGATCTCCCCATGCTGTTTGCAACCAGAATTTAACCACAGAGTCCTAAGTTTTATTTACTAAAAGTTTCAAATATCATTAGACTAATTTTGACACAGAGAGAGAAAATGGCCCATGAGCAAACCTGCAGATGTTTTCTGCATGTATTTTTAAATGAGACATAGTTAAAGCAGGATAGCCTAACACAGTGGTTATATAAACTCATTTTATTTTGAGTCTGATTTCCTTTCAGAAAGGCTGCCTTCATGCCCTGTCTTGAGTGACGTTGCTGGAGCCTTCTACACTAGGACCAACATTCTTTGGCTGGCATTTGAATTTTCTAATTCTGTTCTGATGACAAAGCCTGATTACTCATTTTTATTGAAAAGTCTTAGCTGAAGACTAAACTAAGCCTGTCCACAGCTCCTCACACAAATCCAAAGATGTCCAACTAATAATTGTGTTAATAATCAAGCCAGTGCATAAACTGGCTTAATATTAAACACATGGGAAACTGCTAACATGCACAGCATTAAAAATGAGCATTCCCTATTTTTACAAACCTGGCACATTTCTGTACTATTTAATATTTTTTAGTGAGCATGAATGATTCTAATGTTTCTAAAAATCCAATTGAAATAAAAAAAATCACATATATATTTAATGATATTTTACAAAAAAAAACCCAAAAAACAAACAAACAAACAAAAAAACCTTTTACCTGTGCTGTGTTTAAATCTTTTTTTTTTTTTCATATAGTCTTGCTATGTAGCCCAAGCTGGCCTTGAACCTGTGATTCTCCACTGATATCTTCTCAGTGCTGGGATTACAGGTCTGTGCAATGCCTGGGTAAATTCATTCATCCTTGCAGAAAAATAACTGCCAAGTTCCCCTTACTATTAATTAGACAATAAGTGGGTTAATTACTCTAATAAGTGAAATATCATGAAGATTATTTAGATTTCTCTAGCTATACATGAGAAAAATATATTCATTTTCTACCCTCCTATAAAAATAGTAACATCTAGTTATGATCATACATCAAGTACATATTAATATACATCAATTTATCTACTTGTTTTAAAGATAGTATATAGTGAATAGTTTAATCTTTGACAACATTAAATACTACCATCTACATTTTACAAAAGCACAGAAATTTAACCATGGCCAATATCTAAGGGTACACAGCACTCTGAGTGCATGCTCAAGAAACTTTGTCTCCATTTAGTTTCTGGATCCATGTTAGTTACAGCTTAAATCATAAGAATGACCCAAAGGACAGTGGGCTAACGATTTGACTTCTGAGGACCCGTCATTAATGAGGTGGGGATTATTTGAGAAACTGAGATGCTGGTCTCTTTCTTTTTCCTCCTGTTTGCTTCCAGGCAGGCCACCATGACAGGAACAGCTGGTCATAATATGCTGCCTCACAACAGGCCCATAATTATGGGGCCAACCAATCACAGACCTAAACCTCCCAAACTGTGAACCAAGATAAACCTTCCTTCTTTTTAAGTTGGCTGTTTCAGGCATTATGTCACAGCAACAGAAAGTCATGTAAAATGTTTGCCTTTTCTAGACATCCGAGAAACACTCAATGGTTCAAATTACTGGCCTAACAACACACCTGACATCAAAATCAGTATTACAAATGTTCACTCCAGTTCTGTCTCCTTGGGGGCTGATGGACTTAAGAGCACTTTCCATAGGACCTGAATTCAGTTGATTCACAGCCACCTCTAAATTCTAGCTTCAGGGAGCTCTAAGGCCTGTAATCTCCACAGGTAACTGTGCTCATGTGCACATAATCACACAAATATACAATTTTTTAAAATGATAATACAAATAAAATTTTAAGGTATTCTTGTGTCATGATATATACTCTAGTTGTAGTTCAATCTGTTCTGTATGCCTCTTCAAAGTATAGCTACACAGAGACACAGGGATAGAAGGCTGTCTTCCGTATACTCAGGATGCTGAGGCAGGAGAATGACTTACAGCAGGGAGTTCCCCTTAGCTTTAGCCACACGCAGAGACCCTATCCTAATTTGGCTTTTGTTGCTGTGATACAACTATAGCCAAAAGTAACTTGGGGAGGAAAGGGTTTATTACACATTACACGTCTATCAAGGACAGCCAAGGATATGAGCTCAAGTAGAGACCTGAGGCAGGAACTAAAACAGGAGAGGGGATGTTTGCTAGCTCACTGCCTCCAGGGTTTGCTCAGCTGCTTTCGTATACACTACCTGCTCAGGGGCAGGTGGCACCGCCAACCCACACTCATCATAAGTCAAGAAAATGCCCCACCCCTACAGGCCAATCTGATAGAGGCAATTCTCACTTGAGGGTCCCTCTTCTCGGGCGGCTTTAGTCTCTGTCAAGTTAACAAAAACTAACAAGAACAGATCCCCATCTCAAAAAAATAAAAAAAATATCCATACAAAATAAATCTAAATAAAATATCTTCTTTG
The DNA here is from genome assembly GCF_008632895.1 of Mastomys coucha. Classification (NCBI taxonomy): domain Eukaryota; kingdom Metazoa; phylum Chordata; class Mammalia; order Rodentia; family Muridae; genus Mastomys; species Mastomys coucha. The sequence goes on from NW_022196894.1 coordinate 82,381,844, forward strand.
CCCATTACGGCAGCTAGGACTGAATGTATGTGAACCTAGGTTCTCTGTAACTTCTTTTATAATAGCTAGCTATTCCTTGATGAATGCTTTCTTTAAAACTAGTAGCCCAAAAGCCAAACAACAACAACAAC
>NW_022196894.1:82381984-82429398 GCF_008632895.1 Mastomys coucha
ACAAAAAACAAAACACTCTCTTTAAATAAATTACTATAGCAGTCATTCTAATCCAGCATTGGGAGCATTCCTACCCCAAAGGAGGTACCAGCCAAACCTCCTAGGTAGAAGAATCTGAAAAGAAGAAAAACACCCAGCATTTTTCATAATATTCGTCTCTCTCAAAAGCAGTCCATGTTAAACTAGGGAAAGAGCTTTGTAACACCCCCTCTTGTGGAATAATACCTCCATTTGCAAGCTGAGACTGAAATATAATAAGTAGAGTTGCTTATACTTGCTACTCATCCAGGGAGCATGCTCACCTCCCCACATACACCTTAACCTATTCTCTTTCCCACCCATTCTTGAGGGTAGGTCAGGGAATGTAAGATGCAGAAGGTTACAGCACTCACAAGCTCTTGAATCAGACAGCATTAAAGTATTAACTATCAATCTGCACTCCACTGTTTGTATCTAGGATCCCACTATGAGAAGGAAAAGATGTCACAGCTGCATAAACAAACACACAAACAAAAACAGAAAAAAACAAAACAAAACAAAAAAAAAACCAGGTTAGGGCTTGGGAGCTGAGAGTACTGGCTGCTGCCCAGGCCTTCACAAATGCAGGTGTGTGCTCTGTGAGGCAAGTTTCTTGCAAGGCCACAAGGTCATCTAGCCCCTGAGTGGAATGTGACACGGCAGTCCAGGCTACAGAGGTAATGTCAAGGCACACCAGCCTTAAGGAGATGAACAGAATGGAAACAGACCCGACCTTTCCTCTGCCCTCCTCCCTGTTCCCTGCACAGCTACGAGCCTCCATGCCATTTCTTGGCTTGTTTGGTTTCAGAACAGCTTGATGAATCCTGAATGTGGTTCAAATTGATCCATCTGTAACTGCCCTCAAAAATCATAGTTTCTATTTTAAAATTGCCCAGAAATTTTTTTTTCTTCCCTTAATGCCAATGTCCAGACCTTGCTCCTAGAGATTTTCTTTCTGATATACTGGGTGGAACTCTTGACAACACTTTTTTTTGTTTCTTGTTTTGTTTTAATCTCCATGATTCCTTGGAATGGGGATCTAATTCAGTGGTAGAGCATTGGCCCACCATGCCTAAATCTCCATATGAAATCCCAACACCACATACACAAACATAGAGAGGAAGGAAGGAAAGATGGAAGGAAGGAAGGATGGAAGGAAGGAAGGAAAGAAGGAAGGAAGGAAGGAAGGGAGGGAGGAAGACAGGGACACTCTGTGATCCTGATGTTCAAATGAGGATGAGAACTCTCCGTTAATGTTCCTAGGGAAGCACTTTGAAACATTACTTCTCCCTTCCCGTCTGGTAGTTGCATGGTGAAGCTCTTTTTTGGCGATACCTCCCCTGGTTAAGATGGTGTTAGGATATTTCCCAGGCTGCTTTTAGCCTTGGCCTCCTCCTTCCAATTAATTCTTCACCCAGCTCCAGGGTCTGCCCTACACCTGTTACAGTTTCTGTTTATTTTCTGTCTTGCCTGGATGAATGGAAGCTCCTTGAAGGAAGAGACAGTTTGGGTTTACATAAAGGTAATCAGAGCTGAGTGACAGGATTTGGCCTAAAATAAATCAATAAAAGTGTCCCTAATGAACAGATGAGGAAATGAATCAAATTGAACTCCACACTTGTTCTGGCCTTCATTATATAAAACCTTATCTGTGCCTGGCTCGAAAGCAAGCAGAGAGAACACAGATAAGACAAAGCCCTGCATGTATACTCTGGTGTCTGTGCGTGAGCAGATAGAATTCATGCAAATACTTAACCTTCAGTCCTCAGACCTGGGACACAAACCTGGCTGGAAACTTACAACCAGGAGGTGTCCCGGGATAATCGAATCCTCTTGCCCCCTTTATTTATTTATTTTTTTAATTATAGGTCTTTATCCTGGTTCACTTTCTCACTACCCCCACTTACTGTGTCCTTTTTTTTCTTTGCCTAATTTGTACTTTCTTTTTCTGCACATCACACTATTTTATAATTATGTGCATGTTTTATTCACCCTGCATACTTCTGTACCCAGTGTGGGTGAGCAATAAAATATATTGATATTTAAAGTGCATTTGTACCGGCCCATCTTGACATAAAAGGCAGAGTTTATAATAGAAAGGTATTAATCAAAGATGCCCGTAAGTCCCAAGTTAACACCTCTGCAAGATTAATATATATTAGTTTATTAAGCACCTCCGTCTTCGCTTCTCTATGTTGGATGACTGATAACCTTTAACACAGATATAGAAAATTAGTATGCCATAAGCAGTAAACGAAAAACTAACAACCTTAACCATAAAAGTGACTTCACCTTCCTTTAAAGCCAGTAGCCCATTGATCCCTATTTTTCTCCTACTCATTTTAAGTCTGAATTTTTGAGTTTAGTTTTGTGGATCCTGTATATACCTTTGCATTTCCTCGGTTCCATCTTTTAATTCCTTGCAGCCTCATAAGTGTAATGAGGGAAGCTATCCCTTGGGGTGACAAGGAAGAAGCATTTATAGCTGGCCAGTATCATGGCTTCCCACTGACAGGCAGTAACGGGTGATGTGAGCAGGCTTCTACCATGGAGCAGCACTACTGGTAGGAGTCGCAGCAGGTTTCCAGGCAGTGAGGGAACAGCCACCACTGAGGCAAGTCAGCTCTATACAAGCAAACAAGAGTCTACCACAGTTTGCTAAACGCATGCCTCTGTTCAACATACCAGGAAAATAAAGCCAAACCAGGCAATGCCGACTCCCTCGAAGATGAGGCCCCATTATCATTAACCTCCATCACATGGGTTCTTTTGCAGAGCCACCTGCAGCAGACGGATTTTCTGTGATTTACAAAGGCAGCCAACTCATAATTCCGTGGCTTCAGTGGACACAGAGCTGCAAAGTCTGTCAAGCCTCATTAGGGTGAATTACCTATCTCTCCAGTGATTCACCAAAGGCACTAATGTAATATTCCCATTCACCCTTTAAAGGTGGCGATAACTGCAGGATAATCTCCAAATGTTTGGTAGAAAAAAGATATACAATCGCACAAGCCAAAACATAAATCTGGTTCATCTTGGCCTACACCCCTGACTCTTTTTACACGAGTTTTTTTTTTTTTTTTTAATGCTCAAGAAAAGTAAATATTTGAGTTTTGACATGAGGTCCAAAAATTAATGTTATTCTTTTAATTACTTAGTTGTGTTTTTGTACAGCAAGACAATTTGAAAAACGGGATGATTGCACAATTAAAAATCTTAGGTCATCAGAGAAATCAGAACTTCCTTGATGAATAGGTTTTGGAAAAAAAAAATGGAACACGAAATTCTTAAGACTCTTAAAAGACCTGTTTTAACCAGTCTGAGGTGATCTACAGATTCTGAAGCCACTTGTGGGTTTGAAAAAAAAAATCAGAGGGGGTAAAAGTTCAATGACCTTGTAAATTAAGACCCCCCCAATTAAATAAATAAAAACCCATATTAATGTGATAGCCTAGACAGTCCCCACAAAATTACAGGAAAACAGTCACCTGGAAATTGCTTTTGGGGAAAATTCCTATGAGGTATTGGCGAAAAAGGAGGACGACTGGGAAGGGATATTTGCAAATGCTTAGATGGTGAAGAGGGTACAAACGAAGAGAAATAAAACCAGATGACATGCAAACAACTTCCAGGCATCTCTGGATAAAAAGGAAAACAAGCCTTCAGCCGAATGCTGGAGAGTTGGATGAATGGAAAAGACTTGTTATACACCTAGCGGTGGGTGGATTTCACAGGCTGCAGCCTCCACACAGCTTTTCTTTGCTGCACTGCAGAGGCGCCATCTTCTCCGTCTTAATCTTCAACCTATTCAATCCTTTTATCTGCACCCTCTTTTTTAAAAGGACCCCGAGGCCCCTCCCCAGCATCCTGCACCCCCGGGGTGACTAAGCTAGAGTTCCCTGATCTGCCCCTAAGGAGGCCGCACCTTAATCAGACAAATGCCTCCTTTGATGCACTGGAACCTCAGCCTCCCCTCCACCCAGCACACCCAGCACTGCCCTTTCCAGACGCACGTCTCACTCCGGGCTCTCTCCCTGCCTCTCTCTCTCTTCTCTCAGCGAGGACTTTGCAGTCCCGCACAGGATTGCCAGTAGGTGGTGGTGATGCGGGGGTGGGAGACTTAGGGGCCCCAGCAGGCCTTCGGGGGCAGACGCGCAGCGCAGGGAAAGGAACCGCGGTGGCGCACAAACTACCAGGGCTCCGCCACCGCGCCCTGGACGGCGAGGGCGGGGTGTCGCGGCTTTTGTTCCCCGGGACCTTGTTACACTCAGGGAGAAAGTGGAGGTGCATTAGAGAGTCCTGGACGTCCAGGTTGAGGGACGGGGAGGGGTGGCCGCACTCTCCGATCCCTCCCATCACTTGGAACTTACACAAAAGAGAGACACGGAAATGCACAAAGTTTGCAAAAGGAAAGCGGTGCGCGACCCCGCGCAGATTCCGGAGAGGGTCGCTGCGCAGGCAGCCGCCGCCCGCGGCCGCCAGGAGCAAAGCTCTGCTTCGCAGTCAAGACAGGCAGGGGTGGGAAGGGAGGGTGAGCCAGGCGCTCCCCAGCATCCAGAGCTGCCCCCATTCCAACCCAGGACCCCAAGGAAGAGGAAGGGCGGCGATTTCCTCGCAGGGAACTGAATCCAGAGACGCTGCGCTTTCGGTTTTCCACACGTGTCCCCTTCCCCCTCGAACTGGGTGCCTTTCGCATCCCAGAGACCGGCTCTCAAGGCAGGGAGGAGTCAGGGTCTGCATTCAGGCTCGTCCCCTCGCCCTCCATCTCCAGGCTGACACGGATATGGGGATCCCAGTACCCTAACCCACTCCCTCTTCATCGGTCGGGCAGCGCGTCCCCGGGCAGGGCTGGGCCAGAGACGCCGAAGCGCAGGGCGCCCGCAGGCGGGGGCGGCGAGGAGCGGTATACCCGTGACAGTCCCCGGCGTCTCAAGATTCGAGCTCCTTGGTGGGGAGGATCGCGTCCTCCCGGCGCCCGCCTCCCCCGTCTCGTTCCCAAGGCGCGGCACCCACCTCCAGAGCCCGAACCGTCCAGGCGGCCAGCAGGAGCAGCGCCAAGCTGGGCAGCATCGTGATCCTGCGTGGGCCACCGAGTGCTCTGTGTGCGAGTGGAAGATCCGCCGCGCCCTGGCTGTGTCCGCGTCGCCGCCGCCGCCGCCGTCTCCGGTGCCCCCCGCGCTCGCTCTGCTCCCGGTGCTCTCGCCTCCCGCCGCCGAGGAAACTGACAGAGCTGGAGCGAGGCGGCGGGGCTCGCAGCCGGGAGAGTCAGCTGATCCCGCCCACCCGGCTCGCCACCCGAGAGAGACCCCTAGCGGAGCCTCGGGGAGCTGCGCCCGAGCGCAACGGGAGGCGACCCGGAGCCCACTGGTGCGGCGTCTTGGGCACCCGCTACTAAGGAACCCGCGCTCTCCTGCTGGGGTCCGGGAACCAAGGGAGGAATGATCTGGGTCAGGGGGAGGGACCCGCAGTCGCGGGAAGGTGAACCCTAGGACGTTAAGGTTCCAGGGAAGACGGGAGCGCTCTCGGCTCGTCCCCGCGAGCTTGAGTTCCCCGACCCCGCAGGCCTCTCCCAAATGTGACTGAGGAGCTACGGCTGCGATGCATGCATTTTTATCCGCAGTTCATTTTCTCGGTTTGGAGAAGTGGAGCGAGTCTGAGAACATTAGCAAAAGAAACAGAATTATTTTTTTTTTCTGGTAGGAGGGCACCCTCCAACGCCACTGCAACCTGGAATTTTTGTCCTTAGAATGCACCAGAGATGGGCACAAGATGCAGAATGACCCATTTTTCTCTGTGTTTGGAGATGGGAGGTGGTTTTTATTATTATTACTGCATATTTGCTTGATTTGGTTAATTTCAGGGAAGGCGACCGGCATCTGGGATTGAAGGAGGCAGTGAGGTAAAAATCTAAGATGGAGAAAAAAAAAATCAAAGTTAAGCCAGAAAAGATACTGAGCAATGGCTCTTCTTCAACCTCCATAACTCGGGACTTCTTCCTGGAACTCTGCTCTTGTTCTTTTTTGGATCTGCCCTTATCCAGAGAGATGAACGTCCATAAAGCCATTTTATCCTAAAATAAACACAAACTTCCCAGTGTTAACATTGCCTAGAAACATCCAGATATTTTCCCCACCACCAGACTCTCCCCAGGCTAGCAGAAGGAGACAGGGGATAATACCAGATGCATTTTTGTCTTCTGAGGCCACAACCTTTTTCTTCACCTGATGTGCTTCCTGGTTAAGTTTGTTTGTTTGTTTTTTCTTTTTAATAACTTGACGTGAGCTCTGGTCATCTGGGAAGGGGGAACCTAAATTGAGAAAAATACTTTCATTAGCTTGGCATGCAGGCAAATCTGTGGGGGCATATTCTTTATTATTAATTGATGTGGGAGACCAACCCCTGAGCAGGTGACCCTGAGTTATGTAAGGAGGCAGGCTGAACAAGCCAGGAGGGAAAAACCAGTAAGCAGCTTCTGCCATGGCCACTGCCTCAGTTCCTGCTTCAGGTTCCTGCCTTGGGTTCCTGCTCCGACTTCCCTTCACAATAGACTGTGCTCAGAATGTGTGAGGCTAATAAACCCTGTCCTCAAGTTGCTTAGGATCATGATTTTATTTTTTTTATAACTCTGCAATAGAAAGCAAGCTAGAAAGCCTGCACTTTCCCACAGCAAGGAATCCCCATAAGTGTGGTGGGAGGACTTGTCTCCACCTCTTCCTTTCTGAGAAGTCAGCACTGCTCTACCAGTTTGCCTACATACCATCTGCCCAACTCTACAAACACCTTTTTATATTTGTCCTGAATGTCCATCCTTTGAATGTCCTCAACAAATAACAACAAATATTCGCCATGTAGCACTTGCTTTTTTTATTTATGGCAGGAAAGGATGGGGGGGGGGAGGAAACTCAGTCAATAAAGTACTTACTGTCCAAACATGAGGCTCTGAGTTCCATCCCTGGAAACCACATAAAAATGTCAGCCATGTTAGCACCTGCTTAGGAGGCGGAGAGACATAGGAAAGCGATCCTGCCTCAAAAAAAAAAAAAAAAAAAAAGGGACAGCATCAGCATCTGAAGAACATCATCTAAGGATGACTTCCAGCATGCACGCACACACACACACACACACACACACACACACAGAGACACAGAGGCATATACATACATACATACATGCATACATACACTTACACACACAGACATACACATGTATACATATACTTACAGACAAACATACAGACATACACACACACAGACATGCATACTCTTACAGACACAAACATATACACACATGTACACTTACACACACATACACAGATAGACATGCACACACATGCACACACATATACACATATACACATACTTGCAGACACACACACAAACAGACACACACAAACACAGACACACATATAAACACACAGGCACATACATATGCACACTGCAGACACGTACATTTACAGACACACACACACACAGACATACCCTTACAGACACACATACACACACATTACAAAATACACACACACACACACATTATGCACACACACACATCCAAGGAACTCATTACTTTTACCCCCCATTTACAGGTCAGGAAAACAGGCTGGAACTCTAACTTAACCATAGAGGGACTGGTTATTCCATAAATAGACAGTTCACCCCTCACCAGCCTTTTCCTGGAGTCTAAACATTGAGAAAGGGAAGCTGGAGAACTGACACATCAGAACATGAAGGTGACACATAGGTGGATCCACAGGAAAAAATCTCAAAGAGAAACAAGACAGCAGAACTTGATATCACACTGCTTCCCAAATACACTTACCTATCATCACAATCCCCTGTCTGAACGAACACGAAGGAACCTGAACGCCCAGGAGATGGAGAAAGAACAAAGCCAGCTCCAGATCTCCAGAGATCTCACAGGAAAATGAAAGCTTGAGACCTTTTGTCCACAACAAAACGTTTTAAAGATCATGACAGTGGGACATTATATCGAGCGTTTCTCAACACAGAGCCCAGTGAGCAGGCCCATATGTGCCAGGGGAAAGAAGCAGGAATTTATTTTAAAAAGAGAGGGGTTAACTGTCGTTTTCTGAGCAGGCCCATTTTTAAAATCCAGTGATAAGTGATAACCCATAAATAGAGATCCTTAGCGTTAGCAGTCGCCTTTCACACGGCTGAAGCTCATCCCACTCACATTCCTGATCAGGATGTGCTTAGAGGAAATGGTCAACTCAGAGAGCGCTTCCCTAGTTTCTATTTAAAATTTCCTAAATTTTTATTTCCTCTCTCTCTCTCTCTTTCTCTCTCTCTCTCTCTCTCTCCCTCTCCCTCTCCCTCTCCCTCTCCCTCTTCCTCTCCCTCCCTCTCTCTCCTTCTCTCTCTCCCTCTCTCTCTCCCTCTCCCTCTCTCTGTATGTGTGTGTGCCCACAAGTGTGAGTGTGCTCACTAAGGTCAGAGGATGGAGTCACATCCCCAAGAGTTAGGATTATAGAGTGTTGTGAGCTGCCTGACCTGGGTTTTAGGAACCGTTTAGGTCTTCTCCAAGAGCAGGAAGTGCTCTTAACCAATTAGAGAGCATGTGTAGTATGTGTGAGAGAGTACCAGTGAGCATAGGCACAGCACATCTGTGGAGGTCGGGGGACAACTTTAGTGGTCTGGTTGCTCCTTTTACCTTGTTAAGGCAGGGTCCCTATTGTTATTTCTGCCCTGCTGGGTCCTCCAGGCTACCAGACTGAACTTCTAGGTGATCTGTCACCTGTCACCATCTCTCATCTCACTTTTAGGGACTCAGTGATTACAGCAGTGTGTGCCCCTGCACCTGGCTTTCTTAAACGTGTGGATTCTGGATTGCTTACCTTGTCAGACTTTTGCCAGATGACCAAGCCCTCTGACCTGATCCCCTACAATCTCTCCTGTTTATCACCACTCAGAGATTCCAATGGCTTTCTACGCCTTATGACTTCCTCTGCCCTACTGTCCTGAGTGATGTATTTTCCCAAGCCTGTGCCCAGGAAGCACAGCAATATCTCTTAGCTCTTAGCTCTTAGAAGCCTTGAGGAAGGGCTTGGCATGATAGTACATGCCTTTAAATCCAATGGAGACAGAGCCAGGCCAGGCCTGGCCAGACAGAGCTACACGGTGAGACCTAGTGATGGTTTGTATTTGCTTGGCCTAGGGAGTGCCACTATTAGAAAGTGTGATTCTGTTAGAGTAGGTGTGGCCTTCTTGGAGTAGATGTGTCATTGTGGATGTGGGCTTTAAGTGACTCTCATCCTATTCACTTATCAGTGGATACATACCATGTGTGTTCTTTTGTGACTGGGTTACCTCACTCAGGATGGCATTTTCTAGTTCCATCCATTTGCCTACAAATTTCATGAATTCATTGTTGTTAATAGCTGAGTTGTACTCCATTGTGTAAATGTACAACATTTTCTGTATCCATTCCTCTGTTGAGGGACATCTGGGTTCTTTCCAGCTTCTGGCTGATAAGTGGCTGATATTAGCCCAGAAGCTTGGAATTCCCAAGATACAATTCACAAACCACATGAAACTCCAGAAGAAGGAAGACCGTGTGGATACTTTAGTCCTTCTTAGAAGGGAGAACAAAATACCCATGGAAGGAATTACAGAGACAAAGTGTGGAGCAGAGACTGAAGGAAGGACCATCCAGAGACTGCCCCACCTGGGGATCTATCCCATTACAGTCACCAAACCCAGACACTGTTGTAGTTGCCAGCAAGTGCTGGCTGACAGAAACCTGTTATAGCTGTTTCCTGAGAGACTCTACCAGTGCCTGACAAGTACAGAGGTGGAGGCTCACAGCCATCCATTGGACTGAGCACAGGATCCCCAGTGGAGGAGCTAGGGAAAGGACCCAAGAAACTGAAGGGGTTTGCAGACCCATAGGAGGAATAACAATATGAACCAACCAGTACCCCCAGAGCTCCCAGGGACTAAACCACAAACCAAAGACTACACATGGGAGAACCCATGGCTCCAGCTGCATATGTAGCAGAGGATGGCATTGTCAGGCATCAGTGGGAGGAGAGGCCCTTGGTCCTGTGTAGGTTCTATGCCCCAGTGTAGGGGAATGCCAGGGCCAGGAAGCAGGAGAGGGTGGGTGATCAGGGGGAGGGAGGAGGGGATAGTGGGTTTTCTGAGGGGAAACCAGGAAAGGGGATATTATTTGAAATGTAAATAAAGAAAATATCTAACCAAAAATTTATGTTTAAAAAACAAGCAAACAAACCCTCATCCTAACTATCTAGAAGCCAATATTCTGCTAGCAGCCTTCAGATGAAGATCTAAAACTGTCAACTCTTCCTGTACCATGTTTGCCTGGATGCTGCCATGTTCCCACCTTAATGATCATGAACACCACTGAACCTGTAAGCCAGCCCCAATTAAATGTTGTTCTTTATAAGAGTTGCCTTGGTCATGGTGTCTCATCACAGTAGTAAAACCCTAACTAAGACAGACCCTGTCTCAAACAAACAAAAGAATCTCCAGGGAAGAAATCAACCACATGTCCACAGAAATCCCCCCACCCTGGCAACCTGGACTTAGTAAGACCACTGTGGGACATTCAGAAGCCATCCATATAGGCCAGTCTACCTTTCGATAACTAGCTCTGAAATATCTGGTTACTAGAAAGTTCTCCTCACTACTTATAGATCCCATACATATTTTATCCCTTGTAAAAACACAGAACAATCATTTCTACACTGTCTATCTCTAACAGATATCTGGCTATTCCTACCTCCAGAGTCCACTTATCACAAACTAAGTCCTATAAATAGCAGATTTTCCCTTCCTTCCATACTGTAAATAAGTTCTGGTTTGTTGTGTCTGTAACCTGGTGTTGTCCTTGATTTTGTTACTATCTGCATTGCACAGTGGACTCGGGATGGTTACACATGCTAGCTAATCTTCCAGTTTTATGCATAGCACAGCTAAAGAAACCCTTCTCACATCTAGGCAGCCACCCACGCCCCATAAACACCATCAAAAGTAATGGTAAGTCAGAGCCAGAAGATGGGACCATAATTTTTTAAGACTACCATGACAAAATACTGCAGTCTACGGGTTAGGAACAAACGGCAGGGCATGTGGCTAGTCTTTCTGTAGTCCTGAAACATCTGTCCCCAGAAATGCAAAACAAAACAAAAACCACAATAAAACTCATTGACATAAACAAGAGACACTTTCTCCAGTTCTGGAAGCTAGAGGTTCCAGATCAGGGTGTTAACAGAGTTAATATCTACCAGGATATCTGCCTCTGGCCTGCTGTTGCCACTCCTCCCTCTGGTTTTACATCTTCTTCCCTGTGTGTGTATTGATGTTTAAGTTCCCCCTTGTAAAGGCTACCAAACACTGAACTAAAGCCTACTCTCTGACTTCACTAAATAATTACCTCTTTTAGCAACCTGTGTCCAAGCACGGATATGTCCTGAGGTTTGAAGTGATTAGAATTTTGAAATAGGAATTTTGGAGTGAGGAGATATCACAGGAACACATCCAGATCAGCTAAGACATGGTCTATAATCTTCCCACTAAGTAACCATCCCCTTTGTCACCAAAGACCAGCATGTCTTCTGTCCTTTACAGGTGGAAGGTCACTCTGGCACACAACAAAGATGGAGGTGCAAAGTCCTCCTTCCTCTCTGTCTTCCACCAGGTCAACATTCTGACCGCCAAGCAGCTGGCTTGCCTTGCACTTTCCATGACTATCAGCCTCTGAGAATAAGTAAAAGGGCCCTTGATATTTTCCCTTGGAAAAAGTTTTGACAGTTTAATTTTGTATTAGATAGCCAGTGCTGCTGTAAGAAAATATCAGTAGTTTTAAAGATGAGAAATGTATTTTCTTATATTTGGGGGAGAGTCTAAGATGGAGATGAGAGCAGAGTCAGACTGATTCCTCTAAGGGCTGTGTCCATTGTTTGTTGAACATCCTTAGGTATGTCTTCCCGCGGTCCTTCTATGGAAGGCTTGAGCTTTGCATTGCTTTGTCTTTATGGTCACATGTCTTCACCTTAGGATGGCATCAGGTTGGATTAGGACCCATCCTCATTATTTCTTTTATTAAATTACTTCTTGAAATGAGATAGATCAAAATGAAATGGGACACATGTATAAAACTATTATACTGAAACTCATTCATTTGTGTGCTCTCTTAAAAAAATGACTTTTTAAAAGGTACCTATTCCAAGGTCTAACTTCAAATATAATCCAGTTTTGAGGTACTAGGTATTAGAGAGTCAAAATAGTAAGTTGAGAGGGAACAAATTATAGCATCATTAAAATTATTTTCACTTTCCTTCTTCGTTTGCTTTTGAGTAGAAGTTTCACAATGTAGTCTTGGCTGGCCAAGAGCTCACTATATAGAGGAAGCTGCCTTTGAACTCACAGAAATCCTCCTCCTGCTTCTGCCTCCCAAGAACTAATATGAAGGGTGTGCATCTTGATTCTCATATTTTTTTTCTCATAAGACCCAGCTCAATTCTCATATATATGATTTTTAAAGTTTCTCTCCTATCCAATCTTGACAGTGAGCTCCTATTACCTTTCATCTATGTCCTCTTGAGGCCAGAGGACCTTCCGGCTATCCAGAGCTTATCTATTTCTTTCTTTTTTCTTTTCTTTCCTTCTTTCCATTTCTCTTTCTCTCTTCCTCTATTTCTCCCGACCACCCTCTTCCTTTCTCATCCTCTCATTTTTCTTTTAAAAATTCTTTTGGAAACATGGTCCATCCTCCTACCTCGGCACTCTTGTACACAGAGAATATAGGCATTGTCACTGTGCCCTCTTCAGGTTGCTGCCTTTGCTTGACTCTTTGTTGGCTATCTAGCTCATTTGGTCACTGTAGAACTCCAAATATATAGAGATCACTATAGGTTTTATGAAGGCACTACCACTGTGGTCTCAGTTGGGCATTATCAGTGATGGTAGGAGTTTCCCATGATGCTTAGAAACTGCCTAGAACCGTACACCAATTTCTCTTTGGATCAGAATTTCTTCCCAAGTTCCATCCCTGCTCATCTCTTTGGACCTTCTCCCAAACAGAAATGTGCTATTGATGACTTTACATTGACTACTACTTCTAATATCTACATAAGTCTCAACTATGAAAGGCATTCAAGATTTTCAAGACAAAATCTATTAGCCCAGAAGCTCAGAATACCCAAGATACAATCCATAAACCACAAGAAACTCAAGTAGTAAGAACAGAGGGTGGATACTTTGATCTTTCTTAGAAGGGGGAGCAAAATACCCATGGAAGGAGTTGCAGAGACAAAGTATGGAGCAGAGACTGAAGGAAAGACAATCCAGAGACTGCCCCACCTGGGAATCCTTCTCCTATTCAATCACCAAATCCAGACACTATTGTGGATGCCAGCAAGTGCTGGCTGTCAGGAGCCTGGTATAGCTGTCTCCTGAGAGGCTTTGACAGTACCTGACTAATACAGAAGTAGAGACTCACAGCCATCCATTGAACTGAGCACAGGGTCCCAAATGAAGGAGTTAGAGAAAGGACCCAAGGACCTGAAGGGTTTGCAGCTCCTTAGGACAAACAACAATATGAACTAACTAGTACTCTCAGAGCTCCCAGGACTAAACCACCAACCAAAGAGTACACATGGTAGGACTCATGGCTCCAGTTGCATATGTAGCAGAGGATGGCCTAGTTGGTCATCAATGGAAGGAGAGGCCAGGGCCAGGAAGGGGGAGAGAGTGGTTGGTGAGCAGGGGGAGGGGGAGGGAACAGGTTTTTTTGGAAGGGAAACCAGGAAAGGAGATATCATTTGAAATGAGAAATAAAGAAAATATCTAAGACTTTATATATTCATGTTCATTTAAGAAAATACTAGTAGTGATGTATTATTTTTAAGGATACAGTTAATATGTTTGGAGTTATTTAAAATGTATATTGAGAAAAATGTATTTTCACTATTGCTGTAGACGAGCACCTACATAAGACTGTTAAATTGATTGTTGTTTTATATCAAACAACTTTTATAATACTTATTTTTATTGTTATAATGTTTTATAAATTTTAAGGAATATGACAAAAAAGATATTGTAGGTATTGAAGGGGGGGATTTCTGGGAGGAGCAGTGGTAAAAAAGAGAAACAAGAATGTGATTCAATTATATTTAATTGAAATATGTTTTTAAATGTTAAGAAATTCAGATAAATTGAAATCATGTAACATTTCTCATCATAATGTAATAAAAGTTTTTTTTAAAAAAACAAGAAAATATCTAATAAAAAATCTAGACTCTTTGATAGACACAGCTATTGCATAGTAATTTTTTTGCATAGTGTTTTTCCCTCTTTTTTTAAATGGGCAGACATGAATAAATATCTACATTTAAATATGCTTATCTAACATACCTCTGTATGTACAAGGGAAGTGACATTTTACTAATCTCTTTCTTAAGTTATTTCTTCATTTATAGGTCTTCACTGGTGTATCCATGAATCATTCATTTATTTTTAAATAGTATAACATCCTACCATCATTATACACAGACTTCAAATGTTTAACCAGATGTAATTATTGGTAGGTAGCTTAAATGACTTGAGAAATGATGCTAAACCCACTGCTTTCACAGGACAGGAGTGCAACAACACTCCTGTGTCTTATGGAATGAAAGCAACACAAGAGGAGGAAATATTCTATTTAGAAAACAGTTACATAGCAGGAAAGTGTAAGCGGTCCGTGTGGGCATTATTGGTGCTTGCTTCCTTAGAGAACATTGAATAGTCAGGCAGGGATGTTGTGAGAAAGGTTGACCAGTACTTATTAGCTTTAGAAAGAGTAATGGTGCTACTAGAGCCTTAGTTTCTGAAAAATGCCCCCTTGAGTTGGTGTGATGATAGCAGAGCTTCAATTACTGTAGAAACCAGTGATTTTTTGTTTTTTTTGGAAACTCAGCAACTCATGATGACTTTGTGTTCACTTTGCCAGAGGCTGCCAGTTAGCACACTATGTACAAACTCAATATTCCATAGGTGGATTCCTAAGGAGTATTTTGATAATAAAACATCCAAATTGATAAGTAAGCTATCTGTTTTTTTTTAAATGTGTTGAAGAGCCCACTCAAATTTACCATTAATCTATTCTCAGTTGTATCCCAGCATACTCTCGAGTCAGAGAGAAAGGAATAGAGTTTTCATTGGTATGGTGAGAATTAAGCAAAACCCTAGCCCCTCCCAAAGACATGTGCCCAGTATGTAAAAGATATGCATCCAGTCTGCAGATGGTACCATGCTTGGGAAGGCTTTGTGCCAGGGATACTGAAAGGATTAAAAGGGGCTTGTCCTATAGAATGGAGGACATGTGCTTAGAGGAAGCCCCACCCAGAGTCAGCTGCAGAGGGTTACAGGTCTCACTAGGAATTGCTGGCATCTGGAACCATTGTAATCATTCAACACTGGCAAATATTGAAGCTAAGGGGATGGTAAATTCCAAAGATAGCCAGACCTCTGCATAAATTACAGTCAAGACTTCCTCACTGGACTCTCTTTAATGGCAGAGAAATGCTATAGATTTTGATGAGTAACTGAACAGCACAGGGTTTCATACCCCTAAAGTGGACAGGCTTTGGGTATGTAGGAACATATCTCATCTGTAAACAACAACCTGGATGACTACACAAACATATAAACAAAAGCATCAGATTCATATTCATTAGGTACACAACTTTGTCCCCAAGCAAACAGACAACTCTAGCTGTCAATCAACATTTTCTACCCCATGTGTGATTTATTCCAGTTAAAGTAAATGTAGCTATGAAAACAGAAAGTTGAATTATTAATTGAAATATCAATCATAGCTTTTAATACTTGACATTGTGGATAGGATTAAAAAGAGAGAGAAAAGGGTTGGATTTGTGTGGGAAGGGAAGTAGGGAGAATTTGGGAGGAGTTGGGGGATGGGAAGTTTAATTAAAATAGTTTGCATGAAAAAAATCTACTTTCATAGAGAAAAAAAGGGAAAGAATGTCTAAATTCAAAACAAAACTCATATTCACACTTCTTCAAAACCATGTGTTTATATGAGAAAAATATGTGGGAAGAGAAAAAAGGGGCCATAAAAATGCATTAGTAATTAGTATGTGGTGTAAAGTATTTGTGTCTCTGTATGTGGATTACCAAGAAGGAGCTAGGAGTTCCAAGCCTAGAGCCTTGGGAATGTCAGGAGGAGGAACAGGCTAAACACATCAAGAGGGTTCAAGCAGAGGAGGGTACAGAGGAGGAGGCCAAAGGGAGAGCAGTGCTAGAAAGTGGGAAGGAACTGGGAGGAGTAGAGGGGAGGGCACTTACATATAATCAAGACATATCATTTGAGAAAAGAATCTATTTTCAATGAAAAGGAAAAAAATTATTAGTAGAAGTCACTGTCCATAACTGCTACTCCCCAACATTGAACTGAAAGCTATTCAGAAGAAACCAGCAATACAATACCACAAGTAAGCAGGAATGTGTTATGTTTACTTACAAGAATTTAGTAAGCACTTGAAGACTTAACTAGCATTCTAGAAATGAATCATAAATGTCTCTGTGTGTCAGAGCACTAAGGAGACATGGTCAACAGAATACATACATACACACATACATACATACACACATACCCTCCTGCACATATATATGAATTTGTTATTGTGCCCCTAAATGATACAATCCTAGAAATCCCACAGATAGCCTTCTGAAGACTAGAGAACCTTCATAGCTAGTGTTTAATCCTGAGTCTATGAACCTGAGACTAACATGGACTGAGTAAGTCTCAGAGTCTGGAGTCTTAAGAAACTGACGAAACTGGAGCTCTGATGTCCAGGGGCAGGAGGAGGTAAATGTTCCAGTGTTGAGGTCTGGTCTTTTTTTTATATGTTGTAATGCCTAAATACTAGCCTTCAAGGCTTGGTTGCCCCCAGGGATGAGAGAAGCTGCATGTAGACACAAGAGATGCTCTGTAACCTTGCCCACAAAAGTATCCCAGTTTGGTGAATAAAGACACCTATAGCCTATAGCTGGGCAGAAGAGAGAAAGGCAGGGGAGGATGGAGTGGGGTGGGGGTGATTTGGTTCCCAGGCTTGGAATGGGAGGCAGGGAGAAGAGAGAAGAGGAAGAAGATGGAGAGAGGAGGAAGCTTCCCTGGAATAGTTGAATCCATGAAAACATAGCCAGTTGGATTTAAGAGCTGCCCAGAAGGAACATGGCAAGTTATAACTGGGGAGTTATTAATGGGGAAGTAGATTCTAACAGCTTAGAAGGTAGATATCTGCCCAGCTCTAGTGCTGATTAAGGCTTTTTATAATTATAAAAGTTTCCTGTCATTTATCTGGGAACCGAATTACCAAAGGTGGAGTAGACCCACCACCTCCACCAATTGAGATTAAATATTTAATACAACACTCAAGCTTAAGAAGAGAGCACAGGGCTATGTCTCTTGAAACATTTCCACTTTAATGGTTTAAACACATCCACCAGTACTGCTGAGGAAGGGTATTATTTACCTGACCTACTGGTAAATGCCAATGTGAAGTTCTTCCAGAAACAGTCTTCCAGACAAACCCCCAATGTTTTACCCGCTCTCTGGGCATCTCCCTACCCTGTCACGGAAATACAGCTAGGTGACTATCATACGCTGTAAGAGGATGGATGTAGAGTAAACTCAGTTACATTTCCACATGGGGCTTATTTTCTGATGTACAAATGCATCAGAGAAGAAAATATATTAAATTTATTTCACAGGGTTTCTTACAAGTAGATCGTGTTGGACATGTTTCCCAGGTCCCTCTACCATCCTCTTCCTCCCCATCCCATGAGGTCTCTTTGTCCTTCCAGAAGACTTTTACTAATATTTCCATAGCATAACTTCATACATGGTCGAAGTAACATTTTCCAGCAAAATTTCCAAACTGTGTACAATGGAACTCAGTTTATGGAGAATTTCCATAGATAGTCAATGCATACTAGAAGTGCTCTGTAACCAAATGTTTGAGAAATAATTAAATAAATTAAACTAACATCTTGGTTTATAGGATGCCCACAGCCCTTTAAAGTGCTAAGATGCACTTAGCACTTTAAAGGAAGTATCTGTAGCTTGAAGCTCCTCTTGTCTTTCAGTTTTTGCTTTTGTTTGTTATATCAGGTGCTGGGTTTAGGTAACTGTGGTCTAGAGGCATTCTAATTAGACTTTTGGTTGTATTTCTTGCAGAAATGGATGTTTGTAGGCATAGTTTGACCAAACAGGTCCTTTCTGCTAAAAAGTGTTTCAATGCATGACTCTGAAGATGAATTAATGAAAGAAATTGTAGAAATATTAGGTAGACAGACATTTTAAAGCCATAAAAACTGTTTCAAGGGCTGGCTGGAGGGATGGCTCAGTGGTTAAGAGCACTGACTGCTCTTCCAAAGGTCCTGAGTTCATTTTAACCCCCCAGCAACTACATCGCAGCTCACAACCATCTGTAAAGGGATCTGATGTCCTCTTCTGGTATGTCTGGAAATGGCTACAGTGTACTCATATAAGTAAAATAAATCTTAAAAAATCTATTTCAAAAGTTTGATGTCAGAGTACAACTGTGTGTTCTGTAGAAGACACAGGCTTAGAGTCTTTTGAAAATTTCTTGTGTCAGCATTCACGTGTATGACCAGCTTCTTAATTTGGGGGAGAAATGGGACAGCATCAAAGCCACATTTGAGATTGCTTCTTTTTAAATTTTCATCTAAGACAGGGAGAAAGTATTGCTAAGTTTAGAAAGAAAAGGCTCAGTATAAGACTTGGATCTACAGCGTTGCCTCTAATTATCCAAGGTGAAGCCCTTGAGGAGTAGCCGAGACCCCTGGGGGACTGCAGAAGAGATGAAGAAGGGAAGAGGGTGGAAGGAGAAAGGCACCTTTGCTAAAAGTTCTCATGAAGTATACATTGAGAGCAAGGGTGTAATTTCTCCCTGTGAGTCATTATTGAAATCTTCATTTACCACTAGCTGTGTTAAGAAGCTCTGTCACCCCTCATTACTATAGAAACAAAAACAAAAACAAAAAAGAAAAAGGAAACAAAAAAAAAAACAAAACTAGGGAATGAAGACTGGGCAAACAAGACTGCCATCTCTAACTTCCAACTACCTGTGAAACCCTATTCTGGGATCTAAACTGCAGAGTAAAACGTACCAGTCCTCCCCTTATTCCGTGGGGTGTGGAAAGTCTGGAAAGGATGCTGGCATCAGATTCCTCCAGAGGAAGGGACAGGACAGTTAAGTAGAAATGATGAGGGAAAAGGTGACACACAAACTCTGGGTTTCAGATCTTTGTATAGTCTGACCATGTATCTTGGCTCAAATTCTGCAAAATATCAAATATACTAATTATGTTTTAGCCTGTACGAGGGAGCACAACACAGATTTGCTTAAACATGTAGCCAGTACATGGGAATGGCTGAGTAATTTTTTTTTAACTGACTCTACCAGCACTGTCCATTGCTTCCCTCTCAAATCCCTAAAAAACTTCCAAAGCTACATTCAAGACATGCTTAGAAAAAGGTCAAGGAAGATATACAGAATGTGCTGAGGTTTCATGTTTCATGTGCCTCCACTGGTCTCACGTATTCAACACTCAAAAGATAAGCTATGATGTTAAAACAACGAAAATGAAGTAGCTCAGGCAAGCATAGGGATATGTCTTCACCCACAGGCTTTCTTGTTTTTGGAATTAGTCCTCAGTGATAATCATTCAGTGTAAAAATTACTCTCATGAAGCAAAGCACAGCCCAGTGAAGTCCTTTACCACACTTTTGGGGCTGGGGAGCAGTTGGTATCAGACGTCACAGTAACAGACTTTGAATAAATAAGAGTTTCATCCTGAATTTTCAAGCTAAGAGCTCTCTTATCTTTTACACACTTGAAGAGAATAAGTTGGGCACCTGGCCTAAATGACTCTTTCCTCCTGTCTGAACTCCTGTGATAAGGAAGAATTTGATTTAATATGATTCTCCTTCAACATGAAGCTACAGAACAACTCCTCTCTTGCCTCCTTCGCAGTCTTTAAAACAATAAACTGAGCAACAGTGTCAACTGGCCAAACCTCCTTGGAGCTCCCAGGGACTGGACCACCAACCAAAGAATACACATGGAGGGAACCATGGCTCCTGCTGCATATGTGGCAGAGGATGGCCTTGTTGGACATCAGTGGGAGGAGAGGCTCTTAGGCCTGAGGGTGTTTGATGCCCCACTGTAGGGGAAAGCCAGGGAGGGAGTGGGTAGGTGGGGGAGCATCCTCATAGAAGCAGTGGGAGGGGGGAGGGGGCAGGGAGTTTCCAAAGGGAGACCTGGAAAGGGGAAAACATTTCAAATGTAAATAAAGAAAATATCCAACAAAAAAAAAAAATCAGGAAAAAAAATAGACTGTGTGTGTGTATCACACATGCCCATGGATCTTATCCCCCCCCCCTTCAACACCTCTCTTTCAGTTCCCATGAGTACCTAGAATTAATATATTTAAAATGGAAGAGGTTGGACTGTCATCCTGGACAATTGGATGAGTACTTACCCATTTAATGTATACCTAAGAATAATTGTCTAAAACTGTGGCTATCTTCAAAGCTTGACCCTGAGCTTAAGAACTTCCCAAACTTATCTGTTATTGTGGTGCTTCCATTGTAAGGATATCACCACAAAAGTGGGGAACCAGAACTACCCACAGTTATGAAATAACAACATTTTTCCTAATGTAAAATCAGGTTATCATTCTGAGATTTGAGGGTTTGAACTCATTTCAAAAATCATTTCCAAGAAATCCCATCAAGGTAGGTGGGTAAGTGTCGGTCTCCGCACAATGCTCAGGCAGCTGTCTAGCTGCTACTATCCTGTTTTCCATCATCTGGAGCCAGATTCTGAAGCTGGAATATTGTGTCTTTAAACTGAACCCTGTGTTACCTTCTTTTCATTTCTGTTCTTAGTCTCAATGCTGCCACTCTAAGTAATGTCAAAGGCAGACTGACTTTGCTTCTGTCTGCAGGAAAATCCTTCACGAATGTTAAGACAGTTAGTTATTCAGTATTCCTTTGGTTTGTACCAAACTTGGTTTGATGCCTCTCCCATTGCTTCTCCTTCCCTCCCCTCCTCTCCTCCCCTCCTTCTCCTCTTCTATTTGATTTTTCTGAATTGCACCTTCTAGGGTATAGGTTTCAAAGCTCCTCCTGATACTGAACCTTGGATGCTGTCTTAGTCAGGGTTTCTATTCCTGCACAAACATCATGACCAAGAAGCAAGTTGGGAAGGAAAGGGTTTATTCAGCTTACACTTCCACATGGCTGTTCATCACCAGAGGAAGTCAGGACTGGAACTCAAGCAGGTCAGGAAGCAGGAGCTGACACAGAAGCCACGGAGAGATGTTTCTTACTGGCTTGCTTCTCTTGGCTTGCTCAGCCTGCTCTCTTATAGAACCCAAGACTTCCAGCCCAGGGATGGCACCACCCACAAGGGGCCCTCCCCCCTTGATCACTAATTGAGAAAATGCCCCACAGCTTGATCTCATGGAGGCACTTCCCCAACTGAAGCTCCCTTCTTTGTGATAACTCCAGCCTGTGTCAAGTTGACACACAAAACCAGCTAGTACAGATGCATTAATTCATTTCTGCAAATGCCCTTCTCCCATGTATCCACTCACTTGAGATATATTTAATGAATGCCAAAACATTGTGAAGTTTTAAGCATGCAAATCAGAAAACATAGTGTGTCATAGGGAGAGAGATGAGCAGAGTGAGGGGAAAGAGAATGTATTTGGGGGATTGCAAGTTTGCACTCATCCTTAGGGTGCATGGGAAATGTCTCACTAAGGAAGTAACATTTCAACAGAGAGATGAGGAAGATACCAGAGAAGGGTTTGCCACATTGAGAGGAAAGTGGTTACTGGGGAAGAGAAAATAGTTCCTAAGGTAAGAATGAGTCACACATCTTTTGAGGTTCCAGTGGAAGAATGGGGGAGAATGGTAAGTGGTGAGATCAGAGAAGTTGTTATGGGATAAATTGTCTCCCTCCCTTTCTAAACTCCATAGGGCAAGGAACTTTGTTCCAGTGTATTAGAATGTGACTTAGTTTGAAAACGCTGACTTTAAAAGTTACTGAAGTTATGATCATTATGAAATTTCTAATCCAACCTTGGCCGACAGCCTCATAAGAACATGAATCTAGGGCATGAATGAACTTGTATGCTAGGATGACTATATGAAGAAACAGGAGGAAGCAACCACCTCAAGGAAGGAAGCCACAGAGGAATCCACACTCCTGACACTGAGGCGATGGTCTTCTTGTAATGGTTTCCTGTTGAATTGGAGTGAAGAACTTCTTTCTTGGGAGCCCAAGGAAATTAGACAAATGGTTAGACTTAAGAAAGCTAGCTGCAGCATTTGTTGTGCAGTCTGTATATATTGAGAAAGTTTAAGGCTTAACTGAAGCCCCTGACTGGCATATCTGAAAGTCTGGATGAATCAAGGTCATCTGGGATTAGTAGCTCTTCCTGAGTTCTCAAAGAAAGTCTCTGGAAATGGTGTCAGTTGAGGCAAGAGCAAGCATCCCAGCAACCTGGAGAAAGGACCTTGCCAGGGTTGCTTTTCCTTTGGCCTTCCATTCTACAATATACAACCTTACAAGCAATATATAGTTCTATAAAGACATTTGCATGGAATGTGCAGGGTGCACAGATCAATTAAGGATAGTTTCCTGTTCTTTGTTTGAGCCAGTGAAAGACATGTGTCTTTCTTTAAATGCTAGTTTGGATTATATCAGATTGTAATACCAATTTTTCAATTTTTATTTATACCATTTAAAAGAATGGCATAAAAATTCTTGAGGATTTTGTAGTCAACAAGATCTATTGGCTGTGCAAAGACATTTTTTACTGTCTTAGCCAGTCTCAGAGTTGTTCTCAAGTAGCAGGATCAGTGCATATGTTACCTGTCTTGTTGATCTTGCCAATCTCCACCCCTCGCCCTTTTTTTTTTTTTGGCCTGTAGCCAAGATCTTCATGGGTCTTCTCTGGTCAAATCTTATTTTCAATAATTTGGGTGGAAGATATACTTTTCTTCACATTATTGGGACAAATGTAAAATCTCCTCCTCCACATAATGCGTTTTCTTTCTTTCACTTTGGAATTAGGACTTGTACAGGCTGACCTAATTCAGCAGTCCTTTCTAAAACCCTCTTGTGCTACTTGTCTCATTGGCTTTTAAAAAAATTAAACCAAGCCCATTTTAAGCCAACTTTGGTTCTACAAATCTCAGTCCTCTAGAAGAGCATCTAGTGCTTTTTTTATTTTTTAAGTTTTATTTATTTAATGTATATCTGCATGAACACCTGCATACCAGAAGGGGGCATCAGATTTCATTACGAGACGGTTGAGAGCCATCATATGTTTGCTGGGAATTGAAGTCAGGACCTCTGGAAGGGCAGCCAGTGTTCTTAACCTCCAAACCATCTCTTCAATGCCCAATTTTCAACTTTTTAATAACATTCACTGAAATATAAGAGATAAGCAAACAAGTTTAAAAATAAAATACTTTATGTTATATATACAGAAAACCATTTCAGTATGCAATCAGTATAAAAACTAACAAATTGTGTGGCATATTTCTAAATATGCTTAGTCTTCCAAGTTTGGTGTGCATTTTTTCCCCTCTAAACTCAGCTTACAAGAGGCAAATTTCAAACACTCAGTAGCTATGTGTTCAGTGGACAGGGCAGGTCCAAGGGTATGAAAGAAGCTATAAGTTATTCTTCTCAGGACACAAACATCCTGTAATATATTCAATCTTCAATCAGCCAGGTATGATTATATATAATTATGCTGTTATCGTACCCGATCTAGCTTATCCAAAGAAATTATCATGAGAGTCTTAGTCACATGCTAAGTCCAAAGTTGCTGTGTCAGCCACATTGATCTAATAGAGGTTAATCTAGCATGCTTTTCCTTGCTGGATCTGCATGCTTCGGCATCAAAATGTCTTTATTTCTTTTGTGTGTCTGTTTTTATGCCAATGGTTTAATAATAAAATCTACACACTTATGGTTATTTGTAGGGAGGTGATCTTTTTATGGTGGTTGATAGTTGAAACAATTCATTTTTGGAGGACAAGGAAAGCTTAGAAAGAGAAAAATTGCTTGTCATAAAGAGTGGCAAAGCTGTATTTGAGGATTAGGCCCAAATCTCTGACTTTGAATGCTGTAAGCAGGAAAGATCTTACATTTCGTGGTGAATGCCATGACAAGAGATTAGGCAATCTACTGTTAGAATGACTTCAAATTAAATTGACAAAGGGGATTGGATGGGGGATAAATGTCTCCATAAAAGCGCATTAAGGAGGATGTAGGAGGAGGTATAACAGAAGGAATAAACAGAAAAAAGTCCTCAGATTTCAAAGGGAAAATGAAGAACTCAGTTCTGAAATGATTTATGTGCTGGGCAGTCCTCCAGTGTTTATGTGCCTATCCTCAAAAGTGGGATAAAAACAGTCAGATATTTTTAATAACACAGAGAAGTGGATATGCCTTCAGAGGGCAGATAGTATTCGTAGGTTAGAGCTGATAACTAGAAATAAAAACCCAAAGTCTAGGACTTTTACAAAAGAAACTGATCCGTGTGCTATTGCTTGCTCAGCTGGAATAAGATTTAAAAGGTATTCCTTCTAACAGACAGCTTGAATAGCCCCAGAGCCCATGGGTCGCCCTCCAGACTATTCAGGCAGCTGGTTCTGCAGGCTTCTCACATCCCTGTTCTCTGTTGGAGAGTACCATCCTAAATTGGCTGGTTTGTCTCTATGACATTCCACACTCTCTTTAACTGGATTTTATGCATCCCTCTCCAGCATACTAGTCTTTGAGGGCATAAATTGTGGATAGAGTGCATACACTAGGAATCTGACCATAAGCATTAAACCTGGGTCTACAAAGTCCCCACGTGGAGATACTTTTCTGATAGGCAAAGCTCCATCCCTCTTCTATAACATGAGAATTATGTACTCTGCTTTGTAGAGCTGTTAGTAGACTTAGTGGTGACATCTGCTAAGTGCTTGACACCTAATGACAGCCAATAGAGGCTAGCTCAGCACTGGAATGATGGACATGGTTTAGAAAAGGATGCTTCATCTGGTTTAGTTGTTTAGGACTCACAACAATGATGAAGAAATCTGAGAGAGATAATTTAACTAAATTGAAATGTGTCTATATGAGCTTAGAAGTGAGTAAATGAGAAATGAGGGCCAAGTCATCAATACGTCATCAGTATATACTGTCACTAACATCCTGGGGGGGATGATGATGGGCAGCCATTATTTTGGACCATTTTACAAACCTATTCCCATCTCTTTGTGTCTCTCCCTGTCATCTCTTACACACAGCTTGATTAAGATATAGTTAGCATGCTGAAGAGTTGACTCATTTGAAGTGTACAGCTTAGTGTGGTTAGTGTAATCACAGACATAGGACTCATCAGTATTGTCACATTCAGAGAATTTTCATCATCCAATAACCCCTTTCCCTCTCCCTTCCCTCAACTCTTCAGTAACTACCAATCTACTCTCTATCTCTCTTCAAGTCATTTTCTGGACATTCCACACACATGGCATCATACAATGCTTTTGATGCCATGTATGGTTTTTGTGATGGCTTCTGTCACTCAGCATGTTTCTAGGGTTCATCCATGCTATAGCATCCGCTCCATTTATTATGCCCACACATAATTTCATAACCCATTCTATGTGTCTGTTCTTTAGGTTATGACATTTGCTTGTTTCTATCTTTCATTTATTACAAGCAATGCTGCTCTAAGCATTTGCTTTTAAATATCTCTCTCACTCCCTCTCATCACACACCCACACCCCCCACAGAGACAGAGACAGAGACAGAGACAGAGACAGAGACAGAGGGAGGAGTAGAATTGCAAGTGTTCATCCTTTTCTTGATTTCCCTATCACTGGAGAGAACAAGCATTAGTAATTCTAGTCTGCTTCCCTTAAACAAGCTCCTGTGAGAATCCTATTTATTAAATGCTTATTCACTGTTATAAGTAACTGAGAATTTGCTGCATATCAGATGCTATTCCAGGCACTGAGCAGTGTTGGGAGCACGAGGGGTACCATCTCCTAGGTCTAGGTGGAACCCGATGATGCCATAAGTCCTTTCCTTTTGCAGCAGATATAACTGCAGGCAACCTTGTAGGTGAATGTGTTATTGATGAAATAGTCTCTACTCCTGTTTAGATCTCTATGTATATTTCTAACTATATGAATAAGAAGTGAGGGGAGACACAAAAGGGTGGGCATTTGTGGGGCAGTGGACCATGCCAGGAAACTTGGTAAAGTTGAATGGGTTCAGAAAACCCAGCAACTCATGTATGAGGATGGTAGACATTTCACCTACTCCTGACCAGATTCCTGGCCTGGAACACATGACCACAACTCCCTACATAAAGAATGTGACCATTGGTCATGTAGCACGGAACATAGAGTTCTCCATGCTAATGAGGTATCTAGATGGGGCCTGGTATATAATAGGCCCTGGGGGGTTAGCCAATAAGCTTCCCTTCTCAGACATTCCTTTCTGCAAAAGGTATTTAATCTCTGGTCCACCCTGAGGAGGTAGTATGTACTCATTTTCCACCATGAACAATCAATAAACAGTATGGACAAGCAAGGGCTGCCTCTCCTGTCAAGAACTGCTGTGGGGAGCATGGAGGAAGCCTTTGTTGTACAGAGCTGAGCTGACTAGGTCTCCTGCAGAAGGCCCCTCCACATTCCAAGACATCCACCTGCTGAGCTAAGCTGGATGACAAACACACACACACACACACACACACATACATACACACACACATACACACATACATGCATACACACACACATACATACATATACACACACATACATACACACACCCCTCCCCCATGTACATGCACACACACATATGCACACACACATACACACATATACATACATACACACACATACATACACACACATACACACACACATACATACATACACACACACATACACACACATACACACACACATACACCCCCACACACATGCACATGCACACACACACACGCACACATATACACACACATACATACATACACACACATGCATACATACACACACCCCTCCCCCCCACGCACATGCACACACACACATACGCACACACACATACACACACACATACACACACATACGCACACACATACACACACATACGCACACATACACACACATACATACATACACACACACATACATACACCCCCCCTACACGCTCATGCACACACACACATACACACATATGCACACACACATACACATACATATGCACACACATACGCACACACACACATACGTACACCCATATGCACACACACACACCTTGCCCTGTTCCTGAGTCTGTTTCCAGCTCATTTTGACCTTAGCCTGTGTGGTTTCTTACCCAGGCTGAGGTCCCCATTAGTGCTTCCCACAAGCCAAACCCCTGACAGCTGCATAGGGTAAAATGCAGTCCAGTGTTCAGCGTTTAGCATTTAGTCTGCCTGAGCAGAGCTCACACACATCAATGGTGAGATGGAATGTAGAACCACAGGCATGGGGCCAGGAGACTTTCTTTTTATGAAAAAAAGTGAAAGCAGAGATGTGTTCTCTGTAAGCCAAAACATTGCTCAGGTAGTTAGAGTTGCTGGGTCATAACACTAGGATCAGGAGGGGACAGTTATCTGATGATATATAGCCCATCAGTTGGGGATGATGATTAAAAGAAGAAAAATTGTGTCATGATTTATAACTGTCCATTAGATAGCTGTGTGGTGTCAGGCAAGCCATTAACCTCTCTGTGCCCCATTTATCACCAACTGTTGTGTAGAAATTAAATATAAGAGATTGCTTCTTTCCAAAGGTGTACATGAAGCACTGAACCTGAAGAACTTTCTAATACTATTCCAAAATACAGCTAAGTCTCAAGCATATTAAACTACACGTAATGATGGAGATCTAGAGTCTACATTAAAGGACCAGAGGGAAGGATTTATTTTATTTTCTTGAGAGAGAATGCAGAAGGATTTCATACAGGTTGTAAACTTGACTAGGCAATGTCAACCCACTCTTGTCTCAGCCTGGAGAAGATCCTTTCCAAACCCCAAGTTCAGGTCTACACTTATCCTTCCCCAGCTCCACCCTCCATGATTCACAGAAAGGGCTTGCCTTTTGTCTAACCTCAGCTCCACCCAGATGGCTGTTTTGGAATTTTCCCTGTGCTCTGGAGACTCTGAAACCATGTGGCTACACAGGAGTGTGCGTCTCATCTCACTGCATACCCAGGAATACCTGACAGAAGATACCCCACGAGTGGTGACCTCACCTTTTCTTCTTAGATGTACTCTGTCATTTTATGATGCTATTGTGGTCCTTGTAGGCAGCTGACCATCCTTCTCTTTGATCCCCAGTAATTGCCTGGAGCCCATAGAAGCTGTAACTAAGCAAGGAGGAGCATGGTATTCCAAGCAGCACAATCCTTAATGAATTTCTGGGGGGATTTGCTTTGTTTGGGTTTGTTTTGTTTTTCTGTATTTGAGAACAAACGCAGGGATTGCTTCCAGATAAGCAAATTCTGTACTGCATAACTGGATCTCCAGTCCACAGCAGGCCTTTGAATTGGACCTAGAGCCTTCCCTTACTGTGCCTTAAAGTGATATGGCCACAAGGAAGATGGGAGGCTGCCTACGCCCTTGTCGCTAAGTGAACAGCGCCATCAGACCAGTGCACATGCGTGAGATGAAGAGGCAGCTTTTGTCTCCTTTCCTGAATCTTCCATCCACTTGCAGAACTGTGCTGTATCTTTAACAGTCATCCTCATGAAAGAAAAAGGGTTTTTTTGGAAGAATCAGTGATGGACTCTACAACACAAACTATGGAAGGGAAATGGAGAACAGGTTTAATTAAGGAACTGAAAATCTACATCCCCAAGTTACTCAAGAGGCATATGTTCTCTACCGAAGTACTCCTAGGGGCCATTGTTGAAGCCCATTCATGGTCATGAATGAAGAGACACCTACCTCTGTGCTGTTCAGTCTACTGCTGATGTAAGTAACATAGACATTACTTAAGTTATTAGCATTTGAGATATTAAAAAACCAAACATTGCAAAATCCATTGAAACATGCAGAGTGGAGTGGCTGTCTCTGGGACGCAGCCTCCAGAACTGAACTTGCAGGATGAGACTGTATTTGGAATTTAAGTTTTTATTACAAGGACTAGTTAGACACTCTATTTTCATCTCTTTATAATACTTTGGGTAACAATTAATATAGCTACCTATGCATATGTAATGAACTATATAAATTCATTCTCTATATTCATTGATTAAGACACCATATTAATAATTTTTCTCATTGCTCCAATAAAATAATCTGACAAAAACGCCTCAAGGAAGGAACTGATTATTTCTGCTTATGTTCACACACAGAATGATCATGAGGAAGGGATGGTGGAGGAGCAGGAGGTGGCTGGCTACATTGCCTTCAGGAGGGAAGCAGAATGCTGAGTGCTGAATGCTCAACTCACCATCCCCACTTACTGGGAACTTCTGGCCCACGGTTGGTGCCCCCCATGTTAGGATAGATCTTCCTGCCCCATTGATTTAATTAGATAATCCCTTACAGCTATTCCCAGAAATTTGTTTTGACAGTGATCCTGAATCCTGTCAGGCTGACAACTAAGAGAAATCACTATAAAACACTAAAATTAGATCGTTAATGCATATAAAGTCACACTTTTCTTTTGGTAAACTAAACACGGCAGGCACGCCACTCTCTTCCCAGCTACTCTGAAGTCAGCCTTTGATAAATGCTTGCCTACCCTTTCCCTGGAGATCTGTTCTCTATAGTTAGGACTACCTCACATATCTACTCCCATCAAGGCAAGAACACATCCAATTGACTGATAGATGGAAAGATTTTACCCCTTGTCTCAACTCTGAACAATTTTTGAGGTGTCATTCCTTCCGAAACCTTCTGTGGAAACAGAAACAACAATATCTTTTGTTCCACTTCTTTCCCAGCTGCCTCCCTCAGAAGTGAGACACTCCCTCAATAAATAACTGGCTTCAGAACTGGAAGAAGAAGAAAAAAAAACACACTAGGTGTGGTAGCACACACCCATTGTGCCAGCATGCTGGAGGCTCAGGCAAGATGGGCTTGACCAGTTTGAATTCAACTTATATAAAAGCAACTTTTATTCTCTTGAAGCAATTGTTGTCTGGGAGGCTTTCTGCCTCTGCCTGCTAACCTAGACCTATCCTGGAAGCTTCTGGCTTCTGTACAACCTAATCTAGGCCTAAAATGTTGTCAGCCTCCTGAGACTTACTGCTGAATAAGCTCACCCTTTGTAGTTATGTCTGAGCTCTGGCTGGCTGGTTCAAGTCAGCTGTTCTGGCTCAAACTCCTCTTCAGGATGACTGGTTCAATCTGGTTTCTCTCTCTCTGCCTCTTCTGAATTGCTCTCCTTGGCCCCATACTAACTTTGACAATATGTTCTAATCTTCTGGCTCCTTCTCATTCTCTGGATAGTTCTGTCTTCACCTGTGTCGTGCTTGTTCTCCAGTCTCTGAAACCTGTCTCACTATAACTGTCTTGATAAAACTGCCTCTGAATTCCACAGACTCACTGCACTGCCTGACTCTCCACTCAACTGAATTCACTGTATAGAACCTCATAGCACTCAGATCTGCATGCCTCTTGTCTCCTGAGTGCTAGGATTAAGTTTGTGTACCCCACACCTGGACCTAAGCTTCTCTTTACCTGAAACTCATTCTATACAAGGCTGGACTTGACCTCAGATATCTGCTTGCCTCTGTCTTCCTGAAATTAAATGAAGGTCTGTATTCCAGTTGAATCACACAGATCTAGAAGGTCTTTGGATTTGATCTCTGGCCAGAGCAGCCATGTTCTGAATTCAAATTTCTCTATAAGCCTGGACAACCTAGTGTGATCCTGTTGTAAGGGGGGCGGGGAAGGAAAGGGGAAAAATCCTTTTGTTAGGCTTAGCATCTAGAATGTTGCAATTAAGAATATTGGAAAAGAGCCATGTGTTTCTGTCTTACATCATTCTTTGTAACAAAGTGTCTGAGAATGAGTAATCTATAATGGACAAAAATTTACTTGATTCTGGAGGGTGAGAAATCTTAGAGTATAGAGTTGGCCTCTGTGCTTCATCACCCATGGCGGAGGGCAAGAGCAAGAGAGGTTGAACAATCTGTTCCCATTCAACCCATTCTTAGAAAACTATTAAATCACCCTGACCACCTCTTAACAGATCCTTCTTAACAGCATTTAAATTCATAGATGAATTGTGGATAAAATGTTTAAAACACAGCAGTCTCAAGGATAAATATTGAAAATAAAATAAGTTCAACTTATATAAACTATTTTCAGAGAGGGCGGTCATTTGTAAAATAGCAAATGATGTGTGTTTAAATGCATGAAAACATGCATGGACTTGAAAATGTTGACAGAAGTGATAAATCATGAAACGAAATGGACATGATTATCACCATTCAAGTCAAGGAGCCTGGGAAGGCAGAGGTGAGCCAGAGATGTCAGCTGAACTTGTACAAAATGGCGATGACCTTGTCAGCTACATCCTGCCTGACATTTACAGAAAGGTGGTTGATAATAGGACTGATGAATTCATTAGCATTGGGAATCATGCAAAAGCTGAATCTTTAACACATTTTATTAAGTGTGTACTAAGAATATGTTGACTTGGGGAGGACAGTGGTTTCAAATGTTTAAAACTGGAAAGGGAAATTAAACAACCTAGTTTTGCCCTAACAATCAGAGGGTGGAAGGCACATCTCTTGGGTCAGGTTGTGCTTTGGTAACATGAGGACCAGAGGTTATGTATGTCCAGAGAAGCATGGATGGAGCTGGACCTGAGCACGAAATGGAAATGCCGATCACTGAGTCACACACTGGACCAAGAGTTCTCTTCTGATTTCTCAAAAGGAAAAGACTAGACATTGGGGATGCCATTCATCTATTGATTCAACTAGTATTTAGA
Source organism: Mastomys coucha (assembly GCF_008632895.1). Taxonomy (NCBI): domain Eukaryota; kingdom Metazoa; phylum Chordata; class Mammalia; order Rodentia; family Muridae; genus Mastomys; species Mastomys coucha. The sequence goes on from NW_022196894.1 coordinate 82,414,100, forward strand.
CAGCACTTCTTATGTGCTGAGTCTGAGCTCTGTTGGTGCGAAGACAGACATAGAATGGTGCAGGTGGCTCACAAACAATTCAGCTGCTTCGTTTTGCTTCTGGTTATAGCTCTGGGCCTCTTGCAAAAACACTTCAGGGTCTGTTTGGCTCTTTCCAAACTTATATGGCTTCTTGATTGTTTGTTTTTGCTTTTGTTTTTTGGAGACAGGGTCTCCTTCAACAGCCCTGGTTGGTGGGGAACTTGCAATAATACAGCAGGCTAGCCTTGAATTTGCAATGATCATATCGCCTCCACTGCAGATTCTGAGATATTATGTGTGTGCCTCCATGCTCAGTTTTGTGGTTTAATAGGGATTGAAGTCATCTTAAAATGACTGTCTTTTTTGTTGCCTTCAGCCTTCTCAGTTTATATTTCGGTGTTGTGACCAGAAAAAAAGGACCACCCCCTCCCTCCAGAAGCAAACAAGCATGAACCCACAACCTCATGATTTTGGCATTCTAATGTGTCACTAGCCTAAATTAAATACATAATATCTTTTTGTTTTGTTTTTTGTTTTTTTTTTGTTTTTTGGAGTTTTTTTGTTTTTGTTATTATTTTTGATTTTTGTTTTTTGAGACAGAGTTTCTCTGTGTAGCCCTGGTTGTCCTGGAACTCACTCTGTAGACCAGGCTGGCCTTGAACTCAGAAATCTGCCTGCCTCTGCCTCCCAAGTGCTAGGATTAAAGGTGTGCACCACCACTGCCTGGCTAATTCATAATGTCTTAATTCTTCTCCCTAAAAATAAAAATTCTGCTCATAATGATGGTCGCAAAAATGGTAAAATGAGCTATCATCCTCTAGCACAAATACTCTGCATTGATAGGCCACCATGTGTCTCACGGTAAGGTCCACTGTCATGATGTAACTATCTGTTCCTTGTCTTCCCTCAGCCTACTGGCAGGTTGGTAACCATAGTGACTAATCTCTGAGAGTACTGTTTCATTATGACTGCCTTGTCACAACCTTTAGAATTTCATTTTAGTAAATGAAATATATTATCAGTACATGTAGTTTTGCTAAGTGAAACAGTTATGATTTTGGTTGAGGAAAGAACAGAAATTTGGTTTCAGGGTAAGAATAGGGCTTGGTACATTTTAGTGAATATTTTGATTTTACTCTTAGATGAATCTGTAGGAACAAATTTCCCAGTATGTACCAAAATTACTTATGGTGATTGTTGGATCTTTTATCTGTTTGTGAAAAAACATTGTTTTCCTGTTAATGATTATAAGGAGTTTATACTGCATTCTTTTTTTTTTTTGAGACAGGGTTTCTCTGTGTAGTCCTGTCCTGTAGACCAGGTTGGCCTCGAACTCAGAAATCAACCTGCCTCTGCCTCCCAAGTGCTAGGATTAAAGGTGTGCGCCACCACTGCCCAGCTTTACTATACTCTTAAATAGAAATATATAAATGAATTTTGGATATATGAAATTTCCAGAAGTGCCTACACTCTGAGATGAACTCTTATATTACTGCAACCTATTTTAATGTACAAACATATTCTCTTTATAAATTCTCTTTATTACTGAAATTTTGCTAGTATGCTTATGCCTATTTCAACTTAATGCACATATGGATTCATAGTGTTTGTAGATTGCCATTTTTAGGAATAATTATGTTTTAAGCAGGCTCTTTACATCAATAGAAAAACATAATTAAAACAAAAGTTATGTTTTTTATCTAACATTAGCCTAGAGTTCTTCATTATCAGCACTCTGTCTCTGAGAAAGTTAATTTAGGTAGAATTAATCCCATTGGCTAGCAACCTTTTCCTCATTCCACTACATTGTTCAGAGCTAATATTCCTCAAATCACTCACATAATGAAGCAATGGGCATAACATTAAGAAATATTAAAAATTCAAACATTCATAATCTAATTCACAGATCATTTGTTCTAAATCAATACTTCTATCTTAAGTGGTTAATTTTTAAGAAAAACTTTAGCAAGAAAAATAATTTAGGAGTATCTTGAAGGAGAAAATGCATATTCTATAGAAATTCTATATTTTATAGATTTTACTCACTTCTATAAACCATACATTGCAATGTTTTCTGGTCCATTGGTACTTCATAAAGAGTAAACTTTTAAACATGATTCTCCTTGCTGATGTTGGCCCTCAGATGTATACATTAGAAGACAAATACAGAGTTATCTGAAATTTAGCATTAACAAATGTTTGTCACTCACATCAAAAATACAAAAAATTCTAGGGAAGTGAAAAGTTGGAATCATGAATCATAATAACATAGAGAAAACATGGCTACTTTTAGCACTATTTTGTAGAAGGTTTTCACAAATTTAAGACCTTATATTAGTTATATGCTAATAGCTTTATGAGATCCTACAATAAAAGAAAACTATTCTATGCAGTATTTTAAAAAGTGAAAGGAAATTAAAGTTGGTCGATTACAATTTAAGTAGAACAATAGATTGACTATGGATAAAAAGTAAACAAATGAAATCAGTAGAGCATCAGAAAGCATCTTGCTAGGAAGAACCCAATGGTGCAATAGGTGCAAGGCTGTTATAGATGATACCAATTGTTCCGTTTGGGTTAGAGGCTTGTTCTGCTGGAGATAATTCATGACTAGAAGCATAAAACCAGCCAAAAATGTATGACTGATAACATCTTAAGACCTTGGAGAAGATTGCTGCAGGCATTTAGCTAAATTGGCATACCCTCAAACTGCCTTCTAAATATTTAAGTTTATATCAGTATACAAATACTATGTTCAGCCTTAGAGAAAATTCTTTTTGAAAACTAAAGGCGGAGACTTGTGGTTGCCCAAGATTCTGAGAATAACTAGTAGTCGAGTCTTCTTTTTTAGATTCTATTTACCTTTTATTTCTTTTTTAAAAATTAGATGTTTTCTTTATTTACTTTGCAAATTTTATCCCCTCCGAAAACCCCCCTATCCCATTCCCCCTCTCCCTGCTCACTAACCTATCCACTCCCACTTTCCTGAGCTCTGCTAGTGTCTGACAAATACAGAACTGGTAGTTGAATCTTAACTCTAACCTACCCATCTAAAGTTTAAGGAACATCTCAGAAGAAAGATAGTAGGGAGAAGGGCTGAGAAATGCTATCTCCTGAGTGCCACAGGCCGACCAGTCTGGGCCTCCCTCAACCCATAGGGGAACACAGTCCTGGTCAGGTCGACAAGGTGTTGGTGAAGAAATGACAAACAGAAACAACACAAGGGAGTGCTGAATCTGAGTGTATTTCTTAAAAATGGCATCAGACTTTTTTTTTTTTTTTCTGAGACAGAGTTTCTCTATGAAGCCTTGGCTGTCCTGGAACTAACTCTATAGACCAGGCTGGCCTCGAACTCAGAAATCTGCCTACCTCTGCCTCCCAAGTGCTGGGAGTAAAGGCATGCGCCACTGTCAGCCAGCCTCAGACTTTTACAGTCATTACAAAAGAGAAAAGAAAAATCTGGCAGCTCAGCAGTCAGGGTACATCTGAGGCCACCTGAAACACACTAAAGAGGTAGTCTAAAGCAGTCACCTCTTCTGGATGGGTGTTGCAACCCTGGGCTCTGAGCACCGGGTCTCTGCAGCCCTGCTGGAGTCTCCGGGGACTGCGGGTGAGCCAGCCAGGAGGGTAGAGGCTCGAATCTTGAAGTCTCGAATGCTCTTTGCTGCACACTATCTTACACACACACATAAACACTCTTTCTCTGTTCAAGGTCCCACCCATCCTTAGTAAAAAACCCACTATGCTAATCTTCTGGGCTAGTTAAGACAAAGCTCTGGAAGTCTCATTCTTGCTAAGTCCTAGGAGTGACAAATATGACTGAAAATGAGGATTCTACTTGACCTTGCCCTGGGATAAGTCTCCCATTCTGTAAACTTTAATGCCCTACCCCCTGTACTCCCTAACAATGCCAGAGGCAATTAGTCTGGATGGGTAACATTCTTTACAAAATTCCAAGCCAGGGTTTGGCTAAGATGTTGGAACATTGGTAAAGGTCAGAGAGCAATGTCCAATTTTGTTTAGTGATAGTAAATCATATCTTGGTGGGCACCTAGCCCTTGAGTTCACAAGGACATATTTGGGCTACCTCTGAGTTAGAATGCCATAAATGAACTCAAATGAAATGAGACTGGCTTCCTTTGAAGCTCTTTCACCTCTGGTCTGTGGCCAAGCTTTTGGGCTTGTCACAAGACTTCATTGGAGTGGGCGTGGCACCTGAGCATGATACAGCCATTGCAATCACGGCCTCACAACAGCTGTGGCTGCCTGCATAGGATTGGCACAAGACTGGTCCTGCATGGATTGGAGAGGAGCTCATATAGCTATACCCAGTCTTGGTGAACAATTTGGCTGTTGGCGGATTCTGGGAACTGGATAATCATTGTCTTCCTCTGTGTGTCCGGGGAGAACCCCATAAGCTTTAAAGCTATGGCCATTCATTTGACCTTGGTTAAATCTAGAGGATCATAAGACAAAAGAAAGTATATGAATGAGAGAAAGGAACTTGTGAAGAGGAGATGGGTAGATGGGGTGGGAGGGAGATAGAAGAGAGTTGGAGCACATGTAGCAAATATATTATAATCAAGTATATTATATACACATATGAAGTTGTTAAACATATTTAGTAAGAAAATTTTTAAAAAGGAAATTGTCATTGCAGTGGTTTGAATAAGAATGACCCCCATAGGTTTATATATTTGAATACTTTTTTTATTGGATATTTCCTTAATTTATATTTCAAATGTTATCTCTTTTCCAGCCCGAATCCCCAGAAACTCCCCTCATTCTGCTTCTATGAGAGTGTTCCCTTATTCACCTACCCACTCCCTCCTCCCTGCCCTGGCATTCCCCTATACTGCGGCATCAAGCCTTCACAGGACCAAGGGCCTCGCCTCACATTGATGCCCAACAAGGCCATCCTCTGCTCTATACGTGGCTGGAGCCATGGGTCCCTCCATGTGCATTCCTTGGTTGGTGGTTTAGTCCCTGGGAGCTCTGGGGGGTCTAGATGGTTGATATTGTTTTTCTTCCTATGGGTTACAAACCCCTTCAGCTCCTTCAGTCCTTTCACTAACTTCCCCATTGGGGACCCCATGCTTAGTCCAATGGTTGGCTGCGAGCATCTGCCTCTGTATTTGTCAGGCTCTGGCAGAACTTCTCAAGAGACATCTATAGCAGCAGGCTCCTGTCAGCACGCACTTATTGACATCCACAATAGTGTCTGGGTTTGGTGTCTGTATATGGAATAGATCCCTATGTAGAACAATCTCTGGATGGCTTTTCCTTCACTCTCTGCTCCATACTTTGTCTCCGTATTTGCTCCCGTGAATATTTTGTTCCCTCTTCTAAGAAGGACCGAAACATCCACACTTTGGTCTTCCTTCTTGAGCTTCATGTGGTCTATGAACTGTATCTTGGGTTTTCCAAGCTTTTGGGCTAATATCCACTTATCAGTGAGTGCATACCATGTGTGTTCTTTTGTGATTGGGTTACTTCCCACAGGATGATATTTTCTAGTTCCAACCATTTGCCTAAGAACAGGAAGTAGCACAACTTTTGAAGCCTTAGTCAATGTGGCCTTATTGGAGGAAGTATGTCACTAGAGTCTGACTTTGAAGTTTCAAAAGCCCAAGCCTGGCCCAGTGTCTTTCTCTTCTTGTTGCCTATGTATCAGGATGTCAGTCTCTCAGCTTCTTCTCTAGCACCATGCCTACCTGCATGACATCGTGTTCCCTACCACAATGATAATGAACTAAAACTCTGAAACTGTAAGCAAGTCACCAGTTAAATGCTTTCTCCTATGAGTTGCTATGGTCATGGTATCTCCTCACAGCAACAGAACACGGACTAAGATAGTCATGTTTGGTACTTTAATTTTATGTGAATGGAAGCATGTATGTTGAAGCTCAATATTTACATCCAAAGACATGTTTGTGGGGGGAGTCAGATCTGGGTCCTAAATGCTTGTTCAGTCTTCTCTTTGCTTTTCCTTGGTTCTTTTTATGAACAGAAAGATATGTGACCAATAATTGTTATTTCTCAAGAAAAAGAGATTTGCAATCAAATTTGGTCTACAATGACATTATATAATCAGGGCTGTGTGAGGTGGAAACATGTTTCATAGCTTTGGCAGCAGCAATGACAATCTGCAACCTGATTCTCATACCAGTACTTAATCTGTGATGTAATGAAAGAAATGCTACTAAGTGAAATGTAATTATTAAATTTAATATATTGTTCTTAATAGTTGAAGCTTTCTTCAACTTCAGTTAGGATGCGAGTTGGAGAGATGGTTAATGACTGAGTTGAATTGAATTCATTCATTTTCTCTCCATTCTGTATGTTATTTATCTCATATGATAAGTTTGTGTTAGTCTAAACTATATGAAAGGTTTAGGCTTATATGAGCATCATATAAAGTTTTAAATGTATTTCCTTATTTGATGAGAATTAAAGATCATATATTTTTGTGGTAGACTACTTGCCTAGCACATTCAAAGCCCTTGGATTCAATCCCAACATCACACTATAAACAAAAGTTCATCTATTTATAAGTTTATTGGCATGTAACAAAGTTATAAGAACATTAGGAATATGCATTTAAAAATAATCAAGAATTTATAGGAACTTATACATTCAGGGGAAGCATGATTCCCTCCATTTTTTTTTTTTTTTTTTTTTGAAAACAGATTGGTAATGATGCTCTATGGTCCATGGTCAACAGATTATGATAAAAGCATGCTACTTGGGACTACTGAGGTGTTTTAAGGAGTAAAAGAACTTGTCACTAAACTTGAGTTGGATCTCTGGGAATCATAAGGCAGAAGGAGAGAACTGACTCTTGCAAATTTTCTTCTGCCACTTTACACTTGGCATTTTCCAGCCTCCTGCATACACACACACACACACACACACACACACACACACACACACACTCATGTAGGACATTTTAAAAAAGGATTTTATTTATTTATGTATGTGAGTAAACTTATATTCTCTTCAGACACATCAGAAGAAGGCATCATATCCTATTACAGATGGTTGTAAACCACCATATGATTGCTGGGAATTGAACTCAGGACCCCTGGAAGAGCAGTCAGTGTTCTTAACCACTGAGTTATCTCTCCAACTCTGTTGTTTTCTTTTTTGTATTTGAGACAGGGTTTCTCTGTGTAGCCCTGGCTGTCCTGGTACTCACTCTGTAGACCAGGCTGGCCTTGAACTCAGAAATCCCCCTGCCTCTGCCTCCCAGGTGCGGTGATTAAAGGCTTGCGCTACCACTGCTTTTCTTTTTAAGACAGCTTTCTTAGTGTCAGTTCTGACAAAGGGCTGGAGAGATGGCTCAACGGTTAAGAACACTTTTTGCTTTTTGTAGAAAATCTGGGATTGATTCTAAGAATCTACATGGTAGCTCACAACCACCACTGACTCACTTCCTAGGGATCAGGTGATTTCTGCTTAACTTTGTGTGCACCAGGCACGCAGGATATGTGCAAGGAACACACTAATAAACATAAAATAAAATAATCAATCCTACCAAATTTTAAGAATAGTCTCACAAAAGCAATTTAAGGGCAAAGTCCACTGCATGGTTCCAGGCTACAGGCCATCATAGCAGTGAAGCCACAGGAGCAGGAGCTTGAGGGAGCTGGCCATATGACATTCATCCCCAGAAACGGAGGGCAGAGAATGCATGGCACGCATGCTAGTGCTCACCTTGTTTCTGCTCCATCCACAGTGCAAATGTTATTCGCAATTAAGATGCATTTTGCAGCATGAACTAATGTAATCCAGACAATCCCCCTACAGTCATGTCTTGAGGACTATCTCCCAGGCAGTTCTAGACTCTGTCAAGTTCACTTTGAAAGTAAACATGTACCTCTATACAATAAAAACCCAGAAACACTGAAGTCAGGAAACTCAGAGGATGCACTATTAACATAATCGTCACCTGTTGTCCTCCCTTACTTCCCTGATAGCTCAAGTGTCATTTGCTCCAAAGAGTCACCCAGTTCCTTAACATCTGCAGTCTTGGAGGAAGTCCCCAACTGTTTCCTTTATTGCTGCTATTTGACAGGATCACAGGAATGGTGTTGTTTATTTCTCATTACATTATGGCTGTGCCACGATTGTGGCATTCTGTGACTGACTTTGGCAACTGGTAAGGTGGTACCCTTTGGGCTTCTTCGCAGTCAGGCTGCCTTGTTCTCAGTAAGTGCTTCATAATGAGTCCCTTTAGAGCTAAACAAATATCTCAATCTTTTTTAAACGTACTATTCTAGTGATTGCTTCTAAAACCCAACATAGTCTTTGTGTACTTTAATGCTCAAATTCTTGCTACAGGAGTCTTGTTTCTCCTAAATAATATTTTCACAAATTGCCATTGTTCTTTGACCAGTTGCATTTTCTGCCACCCTGGCACAACAAAACATTCTAGGCTGTGTTTGAGTTTGTCTTCTTCTATCCTCCAATTGCTCATTTTGCCAAGATTTATGGTTCCTTGTAATGAGAATAATATTGAGTAACCAAAATTTGTATACTAAATATCCTCATTGCTATCAGGGTGCTGTTGTCCACAGTTAATCTTAATGGCAACTAGGGATCTATGACAACATGTACAGTCATGCTTATACACTATTTACACCATACCTATGTGTATTGGAATCTGTGAATTCTATTAGTTTCTCCCATTTCAATCAAATGTCAATGACTTTAGTCCCCCCCCCCTTTTTTTTCATTTAAGTTGTGTGAGATATTTTCTCCAACAATGAGCTGAGCTGAGGGTAGCACTTCTGTTCATTCCACAATGGAGGGACCCCATTTCTTCCTCCCTTTTCCTTTTTCTACCCTTCTCTCCCTCCCACTATCTTTTTCAGTCTCTCACGGCAGGATCTTCTGTGTAGCTCGGGCTGTCCTGGAAGGCATTCTTTCTGTCTCTGACCTGAGTGTTAGGATTACAGGGGTGTTCCCTGACATCCTGCACTAGAATGCCATCACTGAGAAGTTTGTATTAAACTGCATGGAGTGCTTGAGATGATTTTAAGGCATTCTCATCGAAAGGTTAATACTTAGCAGACAAATGGTTTATAACTGAACCTGGTTGTCTTGGTTACTTTCCTTTTGTCGTGAGGAGACACGATGGCCGAGGCAATTTATAAAAGATAGCATTAAACTGGGGCTTACAGTTTCACAAGATGAGTTTATCATGGCAGGGAACAAGATGGCAAGCAGGCAGACATGGGAATTGAGAAGTTGCTGAGAGCTTACATCTGATCCACAAGCTTGAGGCAAGAAGGAGAAGTGGGGGTTGTGGATCTTACTGTGAATGGCTGGGGCTTTGGAAATCTCAAAGCCCACTCTTTTCCAGAGATATATCTCTTCCAGTGAGGCCATGCCTCCCAATCCTTCCCAAACAATTCTACCAATGCTGGGGACACAAAGATCCTTGCATCCACAGAGCACTAGGGAACTAGGAATGTTAAAAATGTAGGAGGTTAAACTCAAAGAAGGAAATACTTATTTTCTGCCCGGAAGGCTGGGAGTGGATATTGTTAACACCTGTTAGCCATTTTGTTATCTGTGGAGGCAGATCTCACCCACCTTTTGCTATAGAGATAGACCTCATCTAAATTCCCCAGAGTGATTCCCCTAGACTCTTCCCTTCCTAGACCATTATCTTTAGCTCCCAGTTAACAGATTCTATCCTTATGGGAGATACCTCAGGTATTTTATGACCTCTATGCTATCTTGGTCAGAAACCATATTAGATTCTAGGTCATTTAGCTCTAAAACCAACCCTCATGGTCACATATACTTTGTAAAGGACTTCTATGTAGTCATACCTTAAGCTTTATTGTGCACTTGGATTTGGTATGATTGTTGTCTGGAAGCTTTTTTCCAATTGTACTGTGTTTTAAATATGGTGAGCCAATGGGGAAGGGGCATATTATTCAAACCTTCACATTAACCTAGGTTAAAATGTTAGCACTGCTGGTTACTAGCTGGTTATTAGTGATAGGACTGTAGACTCCTCACTTGTAAAATAGGACATTCTCAGTTCTTATAAAAAGCTTTTTTTTTTTAACCTTTTTTTTCTGAACCTCAGTTAAAATAATTTAAGTCAAATAATCTTGATACTTGAAAGTATTATGCAAATGTGAGGCACCACTAGTATTTTGCAAACTCACATTTCTCTAAAGGTTAAATGATTCATTGAGAAAAATTCACATGAAAGACAACCAATGATTAATATCACCTTAAGAATTGTTGAGAGATTCTGGTTGTACAAATGTAAATTTGCTTTCAGATTTAATTAATACACAAATGTTGATTCTTTTAATGTGTAACTACTTATTAGATGTTCAAAGTACTTTCAAATATTTTAATTTCAAAATTCTTAAAAACAAGTTACAAGCCAAGGGCACAGTTCAGTGATAGAGTGTTTTCCTAGCATCCAGAAAAACCCAGGTTTGACTCCAAGCATTGAAACACAAACGGTAAATAAACAAGAACATTTAAAAATAAAACAAAACCAATTTTAGCTTAACCATCAACATTATTCCTATTTGATAGCGTTTCTTTTGAATCTATTAGTATAAAGAAAGGCGTTGTTCAAAATGAGTTGGAAACCTGATTTCAAATCAGATAGAAGGGATTCTCATGCTGTGAAAATGAGCAATGATGAGTTAGAGACCTGGAAAACTCAATCAGATCTCACCATAAGGTAGGCTCATTTTCGTAACTGTCAGATATTGGTTTTGCTATGTACAGTACCCAAGGGTAGCACAAGAAGGATACACACACAGGGTACGCGTGACTACAAAATTTGTAGAAGGGTTAATTAAATATTTGTTTCAAGAGACACATCAAATTAAAACATGCCATTCATGAGACTCAAGTGTATGTGTAACACACACACACACACACACACACACACACACACACACACACACACTGTGTATGTATTTTTATATAAAACAATATGTTTCCTTAAGGTTTTCCCAAACATCCTTATGTATTTATCTTCCTTTCATCCCCTCTGGATTACCCTCTTTTCCCCTCCCCAGCTAAAGTCGCCAACTCTATTCCTTCCCATTTTCCTCTTCATAGCATCTAGAGTTCTACCCTCTTAGTATCTCACAGTGGAGATTGAATTTCAACCCATGAACCCTTGCGGATGCAGTCATATCATCCCAAAGACCATATAAAGGGATGTATAGAATTCCCCTCAGGGAGGCCACGGCATCTATTTCTTAATTCCCATCTCTCCTTTGGGAGGTGTTTCAGGAAATAGCTTTTCACTATGCACTTCTAAACTGTGTCTGGTTAGAAAAGAATTGGGCTGAGTTGCTATGAGTGGCTTCAGAGAATGTTCAAAGTTTGAAAGACAGTATAGAGTGAGTTGGGGGTTGGTTGTCATATAAGTATGTTCTTCACAGCTGTCCTGAAATGTATTAGGTCAAGGTATGAGGACAACATACCTTGATGAAAAAAGAAGAAGAAGAAGAGAAAACAAAGCAAATCAGTGTTTCGCGAGGCCCTGCCTATTCAATAACAGTAAGAAAGAATCAGGGGCTGAAAAGATAACTTGGAAGTTAAGAGCACATACTGTTCTGAATTTGAATCCCAGTGGCTCACAACTGCTTGTAATCCCACCTCCAGGGCATCTATTGTCCTCTTCTGGCTTCCATGGGTACTGCATTCCTATGCACACACCCCTGCACTATACACACAATTAAAAGAAATCAAATAGATCTTAAAAAAAAATAGAGGCAATGTACTTTCCCTTGGACTATGTGTATATAGAGATCAGAATATACCATCTCAAAATATGTCTGTCAGTTCTAAAGATACTTTTAGAAACTGTGATGCGAACAAAGCTCTGAAAACAGGGAATTACTATTTATTGAAGGGGGATTTATATCTGTAGAAAGGGAATCTCCTTTTGGTGCCAAGAAAAGAAGTAAGACAATTATCAGATATTGATGAGTAAAGTCGACCAACCCTTCTTTGCCTCTGTTTTTTTCTGGCTGTCTCAGCCTCCCCAACAGCCTTCTTTCTTTGATCCAGTAGACATTTGCAACCACTGTTAGAGATTCAATCCTTTCTCATACACAGACAGAGTTAAATGACTGAGATTTTTTTCCTTCTGAATTGTATTGTTACAAGGATCCGACCTGGCTAATAGCTAGGAGAACTAAGGGAAATAAAAGGTCTTCCCTCTCTACAGTTAAAGAACTTTCTTTGTACCCTTCTGATTGGCAGGGTTAATGCAGAGTACCTAAATGGAGACTCTGTTGGAGTGGCCATGGTTGGACAAGCTCTGTTGGTTTGAAAGAAGTGGCTTTTGGAAACACAATGCCATATGTTCCAATGTGAAGTTCATTAAGCAAGGTCTGGTCTGTAATTTGATGTCGCAGATGGACTTACCCGCAGGAAGTGAAAGCCCTGTGCAAACAGCCATTTGTCAGCTCCAACTCCTAATATAGGGAATAGCAGAATGGAGTTCAGGTTTAAGACAGTACTCTTTATAAAAGATTCTTACTCTAGAGAAAAACTAAAGAGTTCTAAATCAGTGAATTACTAGGATAACTGTGTGTGATTTTTGAATAATTAATTACTGATCATTATGTAATCAGCATCCCCAATTTTACAGAACCACATAGGAATGAATAATGTACCTAATATCAAAATAGCTTGTGAGCAGACAGGCTTAAATAACTTAGAGTTGAATTCAGTTCAATGGTCTGTGATGTCATCATAGTCAATATGCACCTATCAATTTACATAATCAATATTTTATGTTTGCATCACACAGGGTCATCTAATCACACAATGGTACACTTCCTGACCTTTCCAAGTTTAAATCACTGGGTTTAGTGAAATACCCCAGACACTACTGAATACTTATGGACAGGCAGAGGAATGCAAGCACTGGAGTGTTTTGAATACTAAGATGGAAAGCTATCAGAGGTAAATGGCGGGCATCATTAAAAAGAACACTTAGCAGCTGGCCAAACAAATCAATCCAAGTTGAAGTGTTTCTTTCACTTGCCTATGAAATTTTCCTTCTGGAAGCTTCTTAGGGAAAGAAATGTGGTAAATGCATTTTCTTCCTGCTACCTCTAGAACAAATATGTTTGCTGTGCTATACAGAGGTCATGAGTCAACTTTTGAACCCAAGGAAGTACATGGTATGGAGTCCAGACAGTCATGTCGTGTCTGTCAATGTTCTTTCAAAAAGATAATCGTTCTGTCCCTGGCCTTTAATGTCAGCTTTTGTGAGGTTGCAGTAGCTAGATTGCAAGTTCAATGACTATCTAAGCTAGAGTGAGTTCAAGGCCAGCCTATTGAGCTCCTACTTCGAACTAAAAATTAAAATAGAGCCCAGAGGTAGAGTACTTGCTTAGCATGCAAGAAAGCCCAGGTTCAATGATTAATATCAGAGAAAGCCAGACACAGAGATAGAGATACATATGATTGATATAGATAGATAGATGATAGACAGATAGATTGATAGATAGATAGATAGATAGATAGATAGATAGATAGATAGATAGATAGATAGATGATAGAAGAGACAGAGACAGAGTAGAGCAATAAGTAAAGAATTATTCTGGAGTAGAATTTCACAACACTGTAGTTACTACTCTGGGAAAGAGATCAAACCTTATTTTCCTTATTTGATATGATTTTAAGTTTTGCTCTGCTAAGGATAGAACCCAGGGCCTTAGCACATGCTTGGCAAGCATCCTTTTGTCTATAATACCCTGGCCCTTATTTTGATTTCTACATTCCTGTTCATCAGTAAGAGTCTTTGGGATCATCTTTTCCAGGCATCACAAATGAAAAACCAACTCACACTTTATATAGAAGACAGAAACTCTCTTGGGAGGGTCTGCATTATCCAGGCCCTGGACAGGGTAACTGAGAGTAGGTGATTCCTGGGGCTTAGAAGACCTTCTGCTCAAGGCTCAGAGAAGCAACCATCAGCCTTGAGGATTCACCTTGACTTTCAAGCAGAGACAGAACACCAGCAGACAACAGTGTCATTTTGATTCCCTGCATCTGCGAAGATACACCTTTCAGGCTGCAGGTATTTGAGGGGAATGACTGAGCAGAGCTTTCATACAGAAGGGGGCAAGCAGTTAAGACTTTGCAGCTACTTCCTGAAAAGGTTACTAGAAACTACAGGCTGTGATTCATTGGAATAATAAGTAGAAATTCTTGGGTATGTTGTTCTCATATTTTAACTTTAATGATCATTAAGTTTAGAATTAATATGCACATTTCATATTATTGCATGGAACCAATATGAGACATTAACAATGCTTTGTAACAAACGTTTTATCCACATTTTCTAAACATTCAAAACATTCAACAATAGGATGGAATCCATACATCTTCAAATTCTGTTCTAGTCAGTCTGTCAGTTTCATGTCACAGCCACTCTAATTTGGCTTGAGAGGACTTGTACATACTTGGTTCTCTTAAGAGTGCATTAAAACAAATTCTGAACATAATATTTACTTTCTTTTTTTTTAAGTTTTTTTGCATTATAATGAGAAAAGTTACATGATTTCAATGTAACTGAATTTGTTAACATTTAAAAACATATTTTAAGTAAATAGAATTAAATTACATTCTTGTTTTCCTTTTGTACCCCAACTCCTTCCAGAGACCCCCTTCAATACCTACAACATCTTTTTTGTCATATTATTTAAAATTTATAAAATAACAATAAAAATGAGTATTATAAAATTTGTTTGATATAAAACAACAATCAGTTTAACACTCTTATGTAGATGCTTGTCTATGGCAATACTGAAAATACATAGGTTTTTCTCAATATAAATTTTAAATAACTCCAAACATATTAACTGTATATTTCAAAATAATACATCACTACTAATATTTTCTTAAACGAACATAAATATATAAAGTGTTTTTGTTTGTTTTATATTTAGTAGAGCTTAAAATCTTGGCTTACTCTTTGTTGTTCTCTTACAAACCCCCTCCCAATTTAATTGTCTACATTTCTTTTGGGTATATAAATATTTTTAAAATATGTAAGCTGTTCTAAAAACCATAGTATAGTGTAAAAACATGAAATAAAAAAATACTACTAATAGAGAGGCTGAGATAGGAGAAGCAAGATCTCAAGACCATAATGTTGTACACAGCAAGACATTGTCATGTACAAACAAGTCTAAAGTGTATATGGATTGTACAACATTGGACCTATTTCTCCAATTACCAAATTAGAGAGACCATTGGAT
>NW_022196894.1:82429749-82439205 GCF_008632895.1 Mastomys coucha
CCCTTACTGCTTTTAAAATTCTTTCTTTGTTTAGTGCATTTGGTGTTTTTATTATTATGTGACTGGAGTACTTTCTTTTCTGGTCCAGTCTATTTGGAGTTCTATAGGCTCCTTGTATTTTCATGGGCATCTCTTTCTTTAGGTTAGGGAAATTTTCTTCTATAATTTTGTTGAAGATATTTACTGGCCCATTAGGTTGGGAGTCTTCACTCTCTTCTATACCTATTATCCTTAGATTTGGTCTTCTCAGTGTGTCCTGGATTTCCTGGATGTTTTGGGTTAGGAGCTTTTTGAGTTTTGCATTTTCTTTGACTGTTGTGTCAATGTTTTCTATGGTGTCTTCTACCCCTGAGATTCTCTGTTCTACCTCTTGTATTCTGTTGGTGATGCTTGCCTCCATGACTCCTAATTTCTTTCCTAGGATTTCTATCTCTGGGGTTGTCTCTCTTTCTGATTTCTTTATTGTTTCTATTTCCATTTTTAGATTCTGGATGGTTTTACTCATTTCCTTCACCTGCTTGATTGTGTTTTCCTATAGTTCTTTAAGGGATTTTTGTGTTTCCTCTTTAAGAGCTTCTAGCTCTTTACCTGTGTTCCCCTATATTTCTTTGAGGGTGATACTTATATCTTTTTTAAGGTCCTGTATCATCATCATGAGAAGTGATTTTATATCTGAATCTTGTGTTTCTGGTGTGATGGTGTGTCCAGGACTTGCAATGGTGGGAGTATTGGGTTCTGATGATGCCAAATAACCTTGGTTTGTGTTGCTTATATTCTTATGCTTGCCCATATCATCTGGTTAGCTCTAGTGCTACCTGCTCTTGCTAAATCTGACTAGAGCCTGTCCTTCCTGTGATCCTGATTATGTCAGAACTCCTCAGAGTCAAGCTGTCTCTGTGATCCTGTGATTCTGGGATCCTGTGACCATGGGCTTGTTAGAGTACCTGGGAGTGGAGCTTCCTCTGTGTGTTTTGGGAATGACTGCTGAGTTTGCACCCAAGGTCTGCTCAGGGCACTGGCTGGCCCAGACAGACTGGAAGCAACTCGAGACACTGGGCTGGCAGAGTTCCTGTGTGCTTGGGTCTTTCTTGCTGGTCCCAGTTACTCCCAGTGTTGGGACAGATGTGTCCTCCTCACCTCTGATCCTGGGCATGTTCAGTACTTACTTTCAATAATTTTTATAGGTTATAAAATTTGTTTAAAATGTATTATATATATAAAATTATATACTTAATTCATTTCAATCATTCCTTAGTTAATTTGAGACAGGGCCTCACTAAGTAGCTTAGGTTGGCCTTTGATTTACTATCTTCCAGGCTTAGCCTCCCCACTGTGGGATGACAGTTTTCTGGCATCATATGTAGCTGATTGGGATTTTAAAGGTCTTACCTTAAGATGTAATGACTTGATTTTATGTGTGTGAATGTTTTGTGAGTGTTTTGTACAAGCACTATGAGTATGCCTGGTCCCTGGAGAGTTAGTTCAGAAGAGAAGGAAGTGTTGGATCCCCTAGACTTAGAGTTAACGACTATTGTGTGTAGGTGCTGGGAACTGATCCTGGATCATCTGCAAGAAACACAAGTACTCCTAAACACTGAGCCTCTGCCCAGCCCTAAAGACGTTATTGAATAAAACTGTCACATCTAAAAATTACAAATTAATCAGTGAACAATCAATATGCAGATTTCTGTGCATTTGTTCTTAATTCTTCCAGGGCTGAGTTGTTAAAATCAAGAACCATAAGAGGCTGATGGCCATGGTGACACAAGTCTATAATCCCAGTACTTGGAAGCTGAGGTAATAGAATTTCAAAGTGGAGGCCAAACTGGAATTTACAGTGAAATTAGTCTCAAAAACAAAACAAAACAAAGCAGTTCACGTGTGGCTTATCCACTGCATCAGCATCAATCTGATAAGACCCAGATGCCTTCCTTCAGCCAGTCATATTCTGAATCTCTGTTTATCTCTGCCATCTTCATTTGGTGCGAAGGGAATAGCTTTGCTTTATAGTAAAGTTTCATCATTTAGGTTTGCACATCAAATTTTCCATTGTTGTCTCCTTGGCAACTTGATTCTGTGCTGAGGCAGTCGTGCTAAGTCCCAGACCCCTTGCTGCATTTCCACCAAATCGTAAGGGAAGGGCATCCATCTGTATTACCTCAAGTGTGGCCCTGCAGCATCCTCATGAGATTGACCGCGAGGATCTTTCCGCCTGACCCATTCTTAGGTGTGATGGTCCTCTGAGCTGCAGTACCTGAAGTGTTGGTCAGCTTTCCATCACTAAAACAAAAAAGCCTGAGATAATAAACTTATATACAGAGTATGGTTGCCTTGGTGAACAGTCATTTCATTATTATTTGGCCCATTGCTTGAGGCCTGGGGTAAGACAGTGATTCATTGCAGGAGAATTCAGTGCAACAAAACACACCTGGTCACAATGGAGAAAAGGAAAATGAAGTGGTCAGCATCTCAGAGTATCTTTTGAGGGTCTGCCTCCAGTCACCTGGGGACCAACCGCTGGGTCCCACCTACTAGAGGTTCTACTCCCTCCGAAGGGCACCACTCTGTGCCACACTTTTAACACACAGAGCTTTGAGGGATGTTTAATATCCACACCCTATGGTCTGGAGATATTAAACATAAAATTTTAGAAAAAGAACTCAGCTCACAAATTTTAAATTATATGGTGCTCTGAGTAGTGTGGTAGAATATTATACCACCCACCCTGCTCTACCCTAACCTGGCATCTCTGTTCTGTATCCACCACCTCCCTTAGTCACTCGGTAGCCATCAAAATTCTCAGTTCAGCTGTGGAGATATCATGGTGCTTTTGTGCTAGCAATCCTTATTGTGTTTAGTGATAGTCCCGGAGCAACCCGGCATTGAGGCATCAGCAGGGGATCCAGTCAAGCCACAGAGACCACTCAACTGCTTCCTTTAAGTCAAAAGGCGAAAGTTCTCAGCAAAGAAAGAAACAGAAATGTAAATTTAGGTTGCTAAGATACAGAGTCATCACAGGTCCTCCTACGAGACTAGCAAGAGGAAGAAGGCAACTCACACTTAAGTTTTCTGTTCAGGTTACAAAGTGCACAAGTTACAGCCACAGTGTGGGGTAAGTGTTATCATCCGCTTCACTTCACCTGATCAGGTCGGTGTCATGTGGGTGTTGCATCATCTCACCTCATCGCAGGAGGAAAGGTGAGCACACACATCTCTCTCTCTCTCTCTCTCTCTCTCTCTCTCTCTCTCTCTCTCTCTCTCTCTCTCTCTCGCTCGCTCGCTCGCTCGCTCGCTCGCTCGCTAGCACGCGCTCGCGGACAGATCGAGAGATGGAGGAAGGGAAGGAGGGAGACAGAGACAGAGACAGAGAGACAGAAAGAGAGGCAGAGATGGAGACAGAATTTCTGTGTTTAACTTACAGTTACTGACCAAACTTAGTGGGAAACTGCCATAAAGGCCGTGGGGAAGTCTGGGCCTTGCTTTGAAGCCTGATGAAATTCACATGGCCTGTGTCCTTGGAGCAGAGGCTTACCCTCTTTCCCCTCAATCTATAGGTGAGGGTGATTGCTCGTCGGCTTGAACTGCCAACTTGGTACAACCTAGATCACCTGTGAGAGGAGTCTCTATTGGAGAAGTTTCCAGAACAGTTTGGCCTGTATGGGTGGAGGTTGGGGGGCGTGGGGAGTTGTCTTGATTGTTAGTTGACATCAGAAGAGTAGAGTTAGCTGGCAGACAGGGTCCAAGAACTCTTGTAAGCTTAAGAGGGAGGAATCATGCTTGAGCGGAAGCAGAGAGCTAGGAAGCAAGAAGGCAGCCTGGGTGCCTTTGTTTCTCTCTGCTCTTGACTGGGTTTGGGTGGCTAGCTGCTGTGAGTTCCTGCCTTGGCTTCCTTGCAGCCCCGGAACGGTAAGCCTAACAAATCCCTTCCTTTGGCAAGCTGCTTTGGTGTACTATTTTACGGCAGAAACAGAGAGGAAACCAGAACAGAGTCTCTATCAGGTACTTCACAGTGCTGGTGTTAGGGTTCAGTGAAATGATACCCACAACTGGACGGCCCAGGGAAGGACCTGGGAGGGCTGCTTGAGTGCTCCAGTCACATTATTTTACGTGTGTGCTTTGACTTCTCAGGGGAAGAGAACAAATTGGTTGTCCAGTGCCAAACGGTCAGGCCTGAGGAACACAAACAGGTAACATTATATGGACTGAACAAGTTATATTTAGTAATAAATATATAGTTATGTAATATTTTACTAAGTATGCTTTATAGTATATTTAAAATAATATAACATGTAGTTACACAATGTTTATTATATATAATTTATATATTACACATATATATACATATATACACACACACAAATGTATATATATATATATATGCATACAGGCTGTAACAATTAGTAATGAGGCCTTGAATTTGGATAGCATTTGAAGGGGCATATGGGAGCGTTTGGTGGGAAGAAAGGGAAGGAAGAAATGCTGTAGTTATACTATAATATCAATAATGTAACTTTTTAAGGCACAAAAAAACTACACTTAGATTTACGGAAATTGAGCCCACCAGTCTCCACTCTTCCATTTCTCCTCACAGGTCCTCCTGCTATGAACAAGGAACAACGTGTGCCTTGTGCCCTTGTAAGTTGTGGTGCATTTTACAGTCAATGAGTTGGCAATTCCTCATTGTCAGCAGTAGTCTGTCATTTGCATTAGCCCCCATTCTTTGTGTTGCATTGTGCTATGAGTTTTGAGAAAGGCATAATCACAGGTGCCTGCTGAATGGCTCAGAATATGCAGCTCTGAGATGCATGTCCCGGGCATAGGGATTATCCGGAGCTGAAGAAAGCTGAGGCAGTACTTCCAACTGGCATCCTTTGGCTAAACACAGTAATAAAACTTACTTGTAGAGGTTTTCCCTTGTCCTAAATGAAGAGGAGAATAATTCTCCAGTTTTACAATGGGTAGGACTTGAACTTGCTGAGGGAATTTCACTAGAGAACCTCTTACCTATTTTCTAGTTGCTTTATCACAGCTTGCCTCCTTTTGAACCCCGCCCCCACTCCTTTGTGTGCTCACTTCTCTCTCTGGTCCCAGCATACACACTGATGGCTTTGACCCCCTCTGTCAGCTTTACTTGTTTTCTGTGGAGCCCCTGCTCATATAATAATATAAATTATGTTTTTATGACTCCTCTCTTAATAATCTCTCTATCTTTAGTCTGCTTAACTTTCAGGTTCCACTCACAGACCTTTAGGGAATAAAGGAAGAACATTTTGTTCCATCATATCATTGTTGGAGTTTCATTCAGAAGAAATTTGCTACCTAGAAAGTCCTCCATGTCTTCTGTACTTTCTCTTCTGTACTGTCTCCTCTGTACTTTCTCGGTCTCATTGGATTCCTAGTAGCTACTGGTATTTTTGCTATATGTATTTTCACATTTTCCAAATATGAAATGTCATATGGTTGCAATTGTGTAGTATATGGGTTTTTTTTTTTTTTGGGACCAGCTTCTTTTACTTAGCAATATATCTTGTAGTTTCATTTTCTTTTAAAGATACCTGTCTGTCTATCCATCCATCCGTCCGTCCGTCCATCCGTCCATCCGTCTGTCTGTCCATCCATCCACCCACCCACCCACCCAACCATCCATCCATCCATCCATCCATCCACCCATCCATCCATCCAACCATCCATCCATCCATCATCTTTTAATGCTGGGGATTAAACCTAGGACCTTGTGCATGCTTGGGAAGTGTTTCTCACCATTGATTGACTTATCATTTGATTGACCATCAAATTCTGTTTTAAAGCTACATATGATTCATCTTTCCTGGAAAGGCTTTCATAGGTAAGATGCTAAGTGAAGACAGAGGGCTACTTTTGATCTCTGCTTCCTGAGTCCAATCTGATGGAGCAGAGGGCAAGCAGTCAAAACATCAACGTTCTGGGTTCTCTGTGTAGAAGCACAATGTTGGTAGTTGTAACTCTTCTTTGTGGATGTGTGTGTGCGTGTATGTCTGTGTGTGTTTGTGTGTGCATGTGTGTGGTACAATTATTCCTACAAGTGGTCTACGTGTTAGTTGCAATCTCAAATTATAGAGTCATTCAACATAGAAAAGGTATGCTTTCTGATTCTATTGATTGAAGATATTTGTGTGTCTCTGTGTGTATGTGTTTTGCATTTATATGTATATCTTCTGTGAACATGTCATAGAAGAACACTATGTCCTGCTCTATTATTTTCTGCCTTATCTTTGAGGCAGGGCCTGCCATTGAACCAGAAACTCATCACTTGTCTGTCTGTCTGTCTGTCTATCCTTCAACCTCAGGGATCTGCTTGTCTCCTCATTCCACTGCTGGGATTATATACACAAAGGACAAGTCAACTTTTCCATGGGTCTTGAGAACTGAAATTCAGGTCTTCACGCTTGAAGACTAAGCACTCCTGCTACATTCCCTGCCCAAGGCATATGTATTTTATAGAATCCCCAAGCAATTCTTACACAAAGATATTTCTTTGGCAGTAAAATGAACACTAGATTGGTGTCAGAAAATTCAGCTTCCAATTGTCACTCTTCATTAGCATACCAAATATTTATCTAGCTTTTCTTATGCACCAGACCATTTACAAGGCTCTGAATGGATACAGTAGTGAGTTTAATATGTTCTCTACCTTAATGACTTTACACAGGAGAAACAGATATTAATCAAAGAAGCATCCAAATAAATCTTATTCATCAACTCTCCTAGGAACTAAGAAAGCAAAAAACACCATAAGAAAGCATTAACTGAGAGGTTTAATTCAGTTTAGAATGGGGTGGATGGTTCACTTTACCATGAGATAATGACCTTGACATGAGAGATGCTATTTAAATGAAGCTAGTGCAGAATGTCTGCCACCCATGCACAGAAAGTTCATATGGCTTAGGGCAGGGGACAGAAGGATAAAGCTGTAGAATTAATTCACTATCATATATCCTTTGGGGAAAAAATAGCTGGGGACTCTGTGTCTCCAGTCTTCATTGTCTGCTCAGTTCAGTTTCACTATACTTTTTCTCAAGTCTCCCAAACATGTCTTACAATTCTTCCACGTATAATTATGAGAAGCCCCAACCAGGCTGTTAATGAATCTCACGTAGTGTTAGAATGTTAATTAATCATGCAATGGTTCTTAAGGATTCTTGATTGATTAGATGCCAATTATTAAGTTATTAAAAGACATGCATACAATGCAGAAGACCTATGCCTCTGCCACGGCTGACTGGGTGTTGTGCAGGGCTTGCATATTTGTCAGTCGTCCTTGCTTCCATCTCTATTTCACCTGGACCATAGTTTTGCTGGTACTCTTTGCTATGGTTTGAATGTAGCCTCAAAGTTCATATATTAAGAACACAATTCCAGTGCAATGTACTGTTAATAAGTGCTGATACCCTAGACCTTGGCTCTTTACAAAAATGTGAATTACTTTTCTTTCCATGATTTTTTTGTCTCTAGCCTTATTTTCTCCTCCTTCCCTTTCCTCTCCTTCTCCCCCACCCTCCATTTCTCTGTAGCACGCTTCCTTGTCCTTGGGCCTTCCACCATGGATGACAGAGAAATAAGGTCCTTACCAGATTTGAATTCTTCAACTTTATGATTCGCACTCTTTAGAACTATAGTAAATAGACTTTTGTTCTTTATAATTTCCCCATTATCATTATCATATATTCTGCTATGTACAAAATCGAATACAGCACCATTATCATGTCTATAGACAAAGAAGGAAGGACTGAGGCAAAGGCAGAGCTACCCTGGATTAACACACTGAAGAGCTGAGTTGAGGGTAGTAGTTGGCTATAGCAGAATGAGAAATGGCAGGCAGTACCACCACTGTTACTACCATTGGGTTAATTTTGAGATCAAGATATTTCTTTACATGGGAGGCATACAATTTAGACATACCATCTTTCTAGGAATTCATTTAATGCTGTAGGGAGGAACTACAGAAAATTCCATGTGTGTTTTTTTGTTTTTGTTGTTGTCATTGTTGCTAACTCTCTCAAAGCGTATATCATTTTTTCAGAAGTGTAACTCAGCCCAAAGAAGATAGTTCTGATAGAAGTGAGTTTTCCTAAAGGGCCAGTATTAAGACTTTCCAGTCTAATTTAATCACATTTTAACTTTGATTGCTAATTTTGGTTGTTAACCTGAGAGGATTTAGAATCACCATGGAGACACACCTATGGGCATATCTACAAAGGCATTTCCAGAAATATTTAACCAAATAAAGAAGAGCCACCCCTAAATGTGGGCAGCACTAGACCATAAACTGGGGTCCCTGAGTAAATAAAATCCAATAAAAGCCGGCTGAACAACAGCACTCATCTGTCTGCTTCCTGATAGATTTCAGTGACCAGGTGCCTCGCTGTCCTACAAGCATGCCTCTCTGCTAGAATGAACTCTGCCATCAAATTAGGAGCCCCAAATAACCCTTTCCTTCTTCAAGCTTCTTTTATTGGGCATTTTGTCACAGCAATGAGAAGAGGAATCAACACATGTGCACTCTCCCGATGACCACCTTCGCCAGTAATCCTATGTCTGTCCTTTGCTGTAGGTGATAACACCACTGCTGATAAACTCAGACTATGTGCTAAGTTCCATGTTAAAAGAATAGAAGGACCATTGGATGACAGGGCCTGCTTCTCCTATCTCAGCCTCTCTATTAGTAGGATTGTTTATTTGATGTTTTTACACTATACTATGGTCTTCAGAACAGTTTACATATTTCAAAAGTATTGATACAGCCAAAAGAAATGTAGACAATTATCTTGGGAGGTGGCTTGTAAGAGAACAACAAAGAGTGAATGCTTTGCTTGACGTTTGTAACTATAGTGTCAAGTTTGAAGAAGAGGACTTTATAAGTTACTCTTTCTCTGAGATCAATGCTTTTCCAAATTATCACAGCCAATGAACCAGATTCTTACCCTTTCCTAATGTCTGTGCCACCCTTCAAGCAGAACCATTGTTCATTAAAATAGTTGGTGAATGACTTTATGGATAGACCACCTTAATACACACACCATTTCTTAAATGAATGTAACCTGTTCTCTGTGGGCTGAGAATAAAGTCACTCACTCAAGTCAAATAGCTTTGACCATAGCAGGAAGCCTGTATCCAAAAATCATGCCTACAATTCATTCCTTGGTGCAGCAGAACTGTCAACTCTTAGCTTAGCTACTATGGAGGTAAAATCCTTTGGTGATGTGAGGGTCATTGAAGTACAGCCTTATTACAATGAAATCCAATGTCTAGAAATTGTTCTTGTTTTTGGCTTATACCACAGTAACAGCCAAGACTTTAAACTCTACTAAATACAAAACAAACAAACAAAAAGACTATATCTATTTATGTCCATTTAAAAAATACTAGTAGTAATGTATTATTTTAAAATATACAGTTAATATGTTTGGAGTTATTTAA
>NW_022196894.1:82440038-82465580 GCF_008632895.1 Mastomys coucha
AAACAAGCCGGGCAGTGGTGGTGCACACCTTTAATCCCAGCAGTTGGGAGGCAGAAGCAGGTGGATTTTCTGAGTTTGAGGCCAGCCTGGTCTACAGAGTGAGTTCCAGGGGGCTGTACAGAGAAACCTTGCCTTGAAAAAACCAAAAAAAAAAAAAAAAAAAAAAAACAAACCAAACTAAACCAAAACAAAAAAAAATCCCCAAAACCAAAAACAAAAGCAAAACCCCATCCTGTCATGGAAGCTGTAGTGTGTTACTGTGTCACCCAGTATACCCTCTTGTCCACACACCTTTGCTTATAAATGCTCATTGCAATGAGTCGAGTCATTGTTTTTTTTTTGTTTTTGTTTTTTGCCTCTGGTTTTTGCTACAGGATCAATACTGGATCCTCATGGGAAGTCCTCTTGAATATCATGTTGTTGTTGCTCTGTGTCATGAAGATCCTGCAGCTTTAGATCTGTAGGACTGGCCCTGTCACAGTACAGTATATCATAGATGGGATAGATGTTTTGGTGGCCACCTCAAAGCTCTGGATCAACCATCAGTTGAGTTGGTCTGACCATCAGCTCTCCTGTGCTCACATACATTAGGACAAGCTCTGCAACATTGCTCTGGGTAGCTTACCCAATACCAAAGCTGACAAGGGGAGGGTCAGCTTTCCCTCTCTCATGCCCTTGGGGCTGGATCACCCATGCCCATGGTAGCAGGACCAGCTCTACTGTGCTGCTCAGGCTATGTGCAGGGCCGCTCTCTCAAGTGCTGCAGCTGGTGAGGGGCAACGCCAGCTCTCCAGCTGTGATGCCCTTTTAGCCAACTCTCCCATTGTTATAGACAGCAAGGAGTGACTATATATATATATATATATATATATATATATATATATATATATATATATATATATATATTGGTTTTTCCAAGACAGGGCTTCTCTGTGTAGCCCTGGCTGTCCTGGAATTCACTCTGTAGACCAGGCTGGCCTCGAACTCAGAAATCTGCCTGCCTCTGCCTCCCAAGTGTTGGGATTATAGGCGTGCGCCACCACCGCCCAGCTACTTTCTGTATATCTTAATATAAATAACTCTAGTAATCCAAGTCAAACAACTCTAATGCGACCATGCCAATCAGTTAAGCTGCATTTCATGTGCCTATAATCCCAGTATGGGAGTGGGGCAGGTGAGGAAGAGGAGGAATGTAGCCCTGCTTACAAAGTGAGACTCTAACTCTTAAGACAAAACAATGGAAAATAATTAATGACAAACCTTACTATTATTCCTCTTTATCCCAAATTGTTGCTTTTCATTCTATATTCAAATCTTCATCATGGCAGATACTGTGAGGCCATCAAGGATGCTCTAAGGATATATCTCTGTGCTTCTGGTTGAGAGCTTTGTGAGATCTGCTTTCTTTTCTCCTTCTTCTTGAGAATTCTGTGTGGCTGCTGTGTCTGTCCCAATGATATATGAGCTGGCTTTAGACTAGTGCTATGTACTGTAACTTCCATGGAAGCTCACATTTATCCCAGATGGCTTTTGTTATGATATTTATTTTATTTATGTGCTTCTGGAAATTAAACCCAGGCCTTCTTGCCTGTTATACTCTACTAGTGCATAATGCTTGATTTTTAAAATTATGTTTTGTATTTTTAATGGTATTCTGAAGTTTCCTGTAAAATTATAAATGTATTTACAGTCTCGGTTTTGTAATGTTGACTCTAGAGTCACATTGGCTGACTGAATCTTTCTTTTGTTTATTTTATATAGTGATGACTTAATATACATTTAAAAGTTAGTCTACTCTTTGGCATCTTCATATGTAGTTAATAAACTTCAGTTGTTTTTACTACCTGTTTCACTGTCTCACCTTACTGACTTTTTCACTGAAACCCTTCCTCAGCAAGTCCCCTTTCTATTTTTATGTTGTGTATGTGTGTGTGTGTGTGTGTGTGTGCATTTGTGTGTGTGTGTGTGCATTTGCATGTGCCTGTGCGTGTGTGTGTCTGTGTGTGTGTGTGTACCACTGAGTTTTAGCAGGGTTGCTTGCATGAGCATGGGTAAGAGGTTATTTATTGGTTGGTGGATAGCTCATTAGTGGCCATATCACTGAAGTGACATCCTTTCCAAAGCCAACAATAACAGTCAATAGTCCTCCAGGGAGGGGATGGGTCTTATAAATCCTTCCTCCATCCATAATAAAATGTTGGTTGTTCTAATTCTGTGTAGGTTTTGTATAGGTAACCACAGCTGCAGTGAGCTCATGAGTTCATTGGTCATGTCATGTTTAGAGAATGCTGTCTTGTTGTACTGCCTCACTCTGCTGCTTCTTCCTCTAGTTCTCTGAACCTTAGAGGTGTGTATGTGTGTGTGTTTGTGGTGTGTGGTGTTGTATGTGTGTGTGTGTGTGTGTGTGTGTGTGTGCTTGCATGTTAGATATACTCTTGAGGGATGAGCACTTCATATTATTTGACTAAATCTTTCTATGACCTTATTCCATTGTCAACAAAGACAGGAAGTTGCTGATTAATTACATCTGTATCCTCTGGAACAGAGAAATGAATGTCCTTGAGTTTCTATATCACTTGACATTGTCATTTTAACTTTATTCATTAACTCTATTTTATAGTGTGTGAGACTCAATACAAAATATGCTTGTCAGAGTTTTGTTCTTAGATAAAATATCAAGTCTCTTGTTCATTTGAATAGATATCATTAAAATTGTGTCATTGGGCTTGGAATGATAACTCCATGGTAAAAAGAGCATTTTGCTTTTTCAGAGAACTCATCTCATTCCCAGGACCCACACTAGACACCTCATAACTGCCTGTAATTCCAGACCAAGAGGATCTGATGCCTCTGGCCTCCATTGTCACCTGTACTCCTGTCCATAAATGTAGACACAGATAATACACACATATAATCTACATAACATAAAAGTCTTTTAAAAGATCATGTCAGTATGCAGATGCTAGGATTCTGGCTCAATGTATACTGGTAAAATGATGGAGAAAGAGAAGAATCCAGAGCATGGGAAGGAGGAACATGTTGCTTTTTATTTTTTATTTGTTGTTGTTGTTTGTTGTTTTTGTTTTTTTGTTTTTTGTTTTTTGTTTTTGTTTTTTTCGAGACAGGGTTTCTCTGTGTAGCCCTGGCTGTCCTGCAACTCACTCTGTAGACCAGGCTGGCCTCAAACTCAGAAATCTGCCTGCCTCTGCCTCCCAAGTGCTGGGATTAAAGAGTGTGCATGGTGGACACTGCCCGGCAGGACCAGGTTTCTTTAATCCCATTCCACAGTTGATGGCTCTGAATAGTGAAGACACTTCATTGGCACTCAACATGCTGAAAGTATAGAAAACAAGGTGGAGAGACAGAACTCTTCTGTTTGTAGCTTTCTTTTGAGAGCAACCTTGGTTAAACAAAAGGCCACAATGCTTTAGTCTGTAGAACATTCACAGTTCTGCTTCAAAGGCCAGTCTTGAGTAGATGACTCCTTTGGTTGACCCTGCGGTTGACTTTAGTTGTTGCTAAGACCGACTCATTTGTGAGGCTTTGTCACAACAGCCATTTGGAAAAAAGGTAAAGCTTTGAGCTTCTAACTCAAGTGAGCTGAGATATTTTGATAGTATTTGTTTTTAATTAAAGATGAAGCAAGAATCAAATCTGCAGTAACAGATTCTTTGTAAAGGATTCTAACTTCTACGCATGACATGCTTTCCCCTCATTCTCAAGGTCTGTTATGTTCTAGGGAAATTTAATATTTTTTTGTCAATTTCCCAAAGACAAACAAAAGTGCTAAGGAGAATTCCTTAGCTTGTATATTGGAATGTATTCTAAAGAAAATTCCACACAGCCATCTGCTGACAGTTGGGCAAATGGAAGTCTAAGTTTGTGTGGATTGTTTATGTGGTATATTATTTATAACTATGCTAGGCACTACCCTGTTTCTTTAATTATAACCTAATCCAACAGCCATCATATTATTATTTAATTTTGACAGATGAATAGAATTTAAAGTAGGCATGTAATACATACTCCTCTGACTGACATGAAAACATTCACCTGCTGTCTGTGGGGTATAATTGGCATTTAGGAAATGGTTTTGGATCCAGATGGTGATTCCAATGTTCTCACTTGCTGGTTGTACAATCTCAAACATATTTAACACCTGTGAATATTGTGCTTTCCCATTTACAGAAAGAGGTCAATGGTACCATCATTTTTTATGGTATGGAAGATCAGTTTTGTATGGTGGCTAGAAGCCACTCAAATCTCAAAAATATATATTGCCTCACATTACACTAGGAGAAAAAATTGGGTGTTTTATAGCTTTGCAGGTCAAGATACAGTCAGTTTTGAGATAAGAATTTTCATATTTATGCTTACTTTGTTGTTTTGGTAATTTCCCTTTACTCATAATATGGCCTTTGGAAAGATGAACATGTGGTACCAGTCATTATGCTGTGACTTCTGCATAACACCTACCTCAGCGATCTCTAGTGGTAATGTGTATTGCCTTCAATATCTTCTCACACACCTGCACAAGGCATGAGCAAGATTCTGTCCCTCTGCTGTTCACCTTGGCACAGTCACCATTCCCATCGATATTTTCAGTTTCATCTAGGCCTATTTTTCTGTTTCACTCAAAAGCTATCTTCAATTAGCTGCAGATGACTGAGCTTGCACAAACAAGGATCAGACATCAAATACATCTCCCCTGATTTTTATCTAGTTGGTCATCCAGAGTCAGGAAAGAATCTATCTCAGAGTTCATAACTCTTCCCCCTTCTTTCCAAACAGAAGTGAGTATGTAGCTATGTGGTCACTGTGCAGATGACAGGATCAGCATATGTGGGTAGGTAAGATATTTGATACTAACTTTTACTACTAATATAATATCACAAGTGACCACAGTTAACATCCATAGGTGGACTAGCCAAGGACAGCAGGGATGTGTTTATATATACAAACCTTAGCTCTGGCAATAAACTGAGAAGTTACATTTCCTAGACTGCAAACTCTCAGTGAGCAGAAGAATCAGGGTAGGCCTAAGAGCCATTGTGTAATATATCAAAAGCCTAAGGTGACAGGAGTAATTTCGATTGTGGTACTCTTTGTTTTATTCCATACAACATGGGCAAAGAGCCTAGAAATCTCCAAGAGTTACACCAGCTGTTAACAATTAGAGGAAGGACATTATTAGGAAGTTTGACTAGCTAGGAGATGAGAATAGGACCCTTGGCCCTGAGACCATGGAGGGAAGAAAGACATCTTGGCAAACTTTGGGTAGGATACTCAGGCAGAGACTGGGAAAGACTTTCTCCTCTGCAAATCATGGTTCCCAGACTCTCCAGAGAACCAGAGCTGTTGCAGGGATGAACTGGACTAGCCTATGGTAGAGAGATAGTTCTTAGGAGGCCATTGCTGGTAAAAAAAAAAAAAAAAAAAAAAAAAAAAAAGACTGAAAACTCACATTCTAAAATTTTGTCAAGGGACAACATGGTACAGGTTTTATTTGAGAGGTAAGGTAGCAGACCTGTAAATTGCTTCATATGTCACAGATGAATTGCAAGCCAGCTTCCAGAGACTCTGAACGTAATTTGACATTGCTGTATTCCAAGTGTAGAATCATCACTTAAGTTGTGTGTATGTGTATGTGTCTTAGACTTATAAAATTTCATTGTATTCTGTCTTTTAGTATAAAATTGTGGGAATATATTCCCTTAATTCTAGACTATTTGCATATCTATTATTGATGTATGTATGTGCATATATATACATTATATATATATATAGTATGTGTATATATCAGCCTTCTACCTGCTGAACCATTTTGCAGTTTACATACTTGCTTTCTGTCCATCTCTAAGCCTGACTATGGTGGTTTGAAGGACAATGGCTCCCAAAGACTCATGTATTTGAATACTTGGTTCCTAGCAGGTGAAACTATTTGGGAAGGATTAGAAGGTATGGTCTTGTTGGCAAAGGTGTGTCACTTGATAGGGCTTTGTGGTTTCAAAAGATAAGCAGCATTCCCAGTCTCTCTCTATGCCTTGTGTTTGTGGATCCATCACTTGACCATCATGGACTCTAAGCCTCTGAAACCATAATCTTTTATAAGTTGCCTTGGTCTTTGTCATTTATCACAGCAAAAGTGAAATATCTAAGACATATCCCATCCTTATAATGCCATTGCTTTCCTCCATCAGTCACCTCTCTGCTTGGGAAATTTCACATTGTTTCAGTCTCAGATTCTTTCCAGATGCAAAGTTCAATTCCTAGGGATTTAATTCTTCATAAAGCAACATCAGGAAAAATGAAGATGTTAGAATGATAGGGAGAGTGTAGGAAAGTCAGTAACATTGCCAGAAGTCTTAGCTGAAGTTCTCATGGAAGAACTGGTTGGGGTGCAGAGGTTAGCATGCTGACAGACAAATGGCTCTGTGTGCAGTTACTTTTCTGAATCACTCATGGTTCTTAGATCTATGAGATTGACATAAGCAAGATTTATATTCAGTACACACCTGTATATTGTACATGTTTTAGAAGCCTAGAGTACATTTTTTAAAGGCAAGTGCAATCATTTTATCTTAAAGCACCTTACATATTTTATGAAGAATGATCCAGGGAAATATTTTCAGGCAGTATTACACATATGCTGTTGGTCAATTCAGAATCCTGTAGGTGCATAGGACTTATTTCTGTTTAATAACTGGCTTCTTAGCTTAGTCCTGGGTTACTTAGTCTTCAGGGGAAATATATCTACGCTTCTATTGGGTCTTTTGTTTATTTTATATAGTGATGACTTAATATACATTTATGCCTAGAGGACTGAGTGTCTTACCCCATCTGGAGACAGGCGACCATGTTTGTTTTGCTAAAAATGAACTAAGACAGCCAAGAAAACTTCTTTTCTTCAAACATAGTCTCCTCTCACTTCTTGAACTTTCTCCTCATCTGCTTTGCAAGAAGGCTGCTTTATTCTGTGCATGGGTAGTAGAGGGCAATCAGGTTGCTGCAAAACAAAAAAAAAAAAAAAAAAAAAAGACAAATGTCCAAGTAATTGGTGTATGGCTTGCAAAAACCAAGTCTTACTCTCATGGCAGGTACAAACGTTCACTCTTCACATGCTGCGGTCACTGGGGTAAATGATAGAACTGTTCTGATGACATGCTATTTCTCATTACTTGAAGCTGGCCACTGAATGACACTCTACCAACAGAGAGGCAGGGAGCCACTGTGAAAGGGACTGGTGGATTTAATTTGTTTCTAGGACCTGAGCCTCCTGACACCGAGCTGGAACCTAACTCATTAGCTATGATCTTGTAAACATGTTGTCATTGATCACAACTTGCCACAGAAAGAGGTATGTTTAGAGTAGCTTTAAAACACTATGTAGGAGGCCAGGGAGATGTCTTAATCAGTAAAATGACTGCTGTGTAAACACAAGGACCTGAGCTCAGTTCTCCAGAACTGCTACCCAAAAAGCCAACCTGGTGATGCCCATGTAACACCATGAGTGATGGTGCTCACTGGTGTTCACTGGCCAGTCTAAACTGGTTGAGAGATTCTATACCAAAAACTAAAGCAGGAATTGGGGGAGACACCCAAGGTCAATCACTGTGTTCCTCATGCTTGCATCACACACATCTGTGTACACATGCACATATGTGTATACACACACATGCACACACATGTATGCATACACATGTGGCAAAGTAGATAAATGTGAAAACAAGTATATCTAATGAAAGAAGTTACTAGAGGAGAATATAGTCACCATTGTAAACGTATGCACATATATATATTTGTGTTTCTGCACATGTATGTGTGTGTACACCTGTGCGGTGTTCAGAAAGAGAAAAGAGAAACAGGGCTTTCACAGAACCTACTAAAAATTGGATATCCATAGTATGGTTGTTAAAAATGACAGGAAGTGAACATTAGTTTGAGTGAAAAATGAGAGCAAGAAAATACCAAGTAGAGTTATGATATCAATAGCCAACAAAGCATTTGGTGAGGGGACCTTTATGAGCCTTGGCAGACAATTAGGCAGGAGTTGTTTATCTTCTTCTAGCTGTTTGAAGTGGTTTTTAACCATGGACACTGAAACATGATGGGCCAAAAACAAAACCCAGTTAAAAATAATGTGTCTGTTATTTATTAACCCTGGGCTTAAATAAGCAGACCCCTCAAACCCAAAGTAAGAGATTCTATACTCCCCAAAGTAAGAGATTCTATACCCCCCAAAGTAATAGGTTCTATACCTCCCAAAGTAAGAGATTCTATACCCCCCAAAGATGACTTAAGTGATACTATGCAAACCTCTGCTTTTGCAGAATCCTGACAGTCCTGACTGCTTGCACACCCTTGGTCCAGTTCACACATCTTCCAGTTAGCTGACGACTGGGTTGAAGATCACATTGCAGCAGGTCAGCAAACAATGGCATGGACTTAAACAGAAAACCAACATCAGCTAGAAAGGAGTCCAACATAAAAGGCCCACCCAGAAGTGCCCTCTTAGGAAACCAGGGGCAGTAAAGGATGAAGGAAAATGAAAAGACAATACAGCGGTTGTTGTCTGGTTAAATCATTGCATAGACTTGTGATTCTACACAACTCTATGAATAAATGTCCATTCTATTAATTCAATGAAAACAGGTCTTAGGTTTTGGTTAATTTAATATACATATATAAATACATATATAGATATATAGTTATTTGTTTGATTTTATAAATATAGAGAAACCATATTTATCTCAATAAAGATATTTTCATAGAATTTTATATTGATAAGTTTATATGTAATGCATATATTCATTGTGTATTAGTGTATACATTATACACATTGAATCACAGTGCACACTTTTCTTTTAATCTCTCTCTCTCATTCTTTTTCTTTCTTTTCTTTTTTGATACAGGGTTTCTTTCTATATCCCTGACTTGCCAGGAAACTTATAGGTAAATCAGACTGGCCTTTGAACTCATGTAGATTCGTCAGTTTTTGCTTTCCAAGCACTGGCATTAAAGGCATGCACCATCATGCCAAGACTTTTATTTAATTTTAATTGCTTCAATTTTCAAATATTTGTCTGACCACTGTATACATTAACTAGAGAGGGAAAGAGAATTCTATATGCCCATATAAATGTAGTATACAATGATATTTTCAACCCACTCCTTATACTTTAATGATGCATATCTTGAGTTCTTGGTATTGTGGCACAAGACTGGCAAACAACCAAAACACATGGAAAGTATATTTCTAAAAACTAAATGAACTTTTTCCATGTTTTGAACTATTGTTGTACTGTCTTCGATTCCACATCACATATATTTCTAGTTTTTGAACTAAGTTTTCCCTTCAGAAAGCTAATTCAGGTATTCTTCCTAGACATACATATTTCCAGGATAATTTTTAAAGACTAAAGTATACTAAATAATTACATTTAAATATGAGAACATATAGATGAAATAGACAACAAAACTTTGCTGAATTCCACATGTAGTTTTCTTTGCTAGGACATAATGACCTGAATTTACATATGTTCCTGTATTTACATATACTTGCTCGATATATATATGCATATATTTGCTACATGCATATGATTTCTGTATATATATATATATACTTGATACACACACACACACACACACACACACACACACACACACACACACCCTTAGGGCAAGTGGAATTTCCATCACTGTGAGGTAGCAATGATGCTTATCACTAGTCACTTCCCACTCTTGGCACAGGACTTTGCCAACACATCTACATTTTCTTCCCCGCTTTCTGTGTCATCAGAAAACAGCTCCCTGGTCTTTCATTTCTTGCTTCACAGACCAGATATTTTTAGCAACTTGAGGACGTGTGATCAGAAAACATGAGCAGTACTGAGAACTGTATTCCCTACCAGTCCTCATAGATGAGGGGAGTTAGAGTTGAACAAGTCCCAGTGCTGCATAGAAACCGAAAAATAGTAAATTCACAAGGTCGGGCTTTGGCATTGAAATTGATTGTGAAGGTTTTTCTGAGTGGGAAGAAAGGACCACACAAGCTAGGTTTTAGAATCTTCCTGGAAATGACCAAAAATGACTAGCTATTAAAAATGGTAAGACTTCAGTTTTTTTTTTTAAGTCCCTGAAGTCAAAGGCTTGAGTAGATAAACTATCCTGTTTTTGTCAAATAAAATAATTGTTGTATTATGGTATTATCCATAATCACATGGATGTATTATCTAACTCAATCAAATGTCTAACTCCTCAGGTATGATAGTCATTAGACCTTCTGATGACTGTATTCTTTGTTATGTGACTTTGATATTTCCTGGTTTGAGTGGCATATCTAAAAGCACATAGGCATTCTGAATCAGGGCTGTGGCTGAACAGGGATGTTCAAGTACATCATTCCGTATGACCCAGGTGGGCTCAGAATATCCTACAGAAGCATTTGATGGAATTGGAAATAGTTATTATTCTTGTGTTGGTAAATTTTCTGCATGATATCCCAGCAGCTATAAATGAGATGCGAATTTTGACAGCTCCAGCTTCCCAAAGGCAGTGGTTGCTCAGTGATATTGCAGTGTCAAGCTTTTAAACCTTAGGAAGTGCAGAGGCTCTCCCTATTATGTATGGTTTCCAACTATGTGGTCAGTTCAATTCAGAGGGAACTTAGAATGGACCAGCACTCCAGCAACCACAGATCCCAACTGAGAGAGCTGGTTGTGTGCCCTTGGAGAAATTGACCTCTCTCTTTGGAAAATGAGCAAAATGGATTACCTGAGACTAGGTTTCTAAACTTCAGATGTTTCTGGAGACTCAGGGAGACTCTTTTTACTGTCCTTTGCTGTCATGTTTATCCTGTGACAAATAAAATTAATTCAACCTGTTAGACTGCCAGTATGTTCACAGTTGAACTTCTCTTTTGGTGTGAAGAGTACCATCTGCGGAATTTTGTACCAACTTCAAGAATATTATATACTTACAAAATGCTTGTGAACATGGACTCTGAATGAATCCTTGCATTAGTAAATATAAAAATAGTCAAATGCATATTTAGCATGTTGAACAATAACAAACCATTCATTGTTTGAGAGACCCATGATAAGAAAGAAAGAGACAGGGGCGAGGAAAGAAGGGAGAAAGAATGGGGCTGGAGAGAGAAATAGTTCAGTGACTAAGAGCACTGGTTGCTCTTCCAGAGGCTCTGAGTTTGATTCCCAGCACCACATGGTGACTCATAGCTGCCTATAACTCTAGTTCTAGGGGTATGGTGTTCCATGGTCACAAGGTATGCTCATGGTGAACAGACAGAGCACCTATAAATATAAAATAAAATAAATTTAAAACAAACAAATAAAACAGCTTTCTTGAGATAGAATTCACACACCATATAATTAACTACTTGAAGTATCTAGTTCGA
This sequence comes from Mastomys coucha, assembly GCF_008632895.1. Classification (NCBI taxonomy): domain Eukaryota; kingdom Metazoa; phylum Chordata; class Mammalia; order Rodentia; family Muridae; genus Mastomys; species Mastomys coucha. Next base: position 82,451,455 of record NW_022196894.1, read on the forward strand.
TGGATTTTAGTGTGCTCACAGGGTTGTGTAGCCATTGCAATTACTTTTAAATCACTTTATTGCTTGATTAAAAAAACTGAACCCATTAATAGTCACTTCTTCTCACCTCTTGTGAACTTTGTCCTTTCCCAGTCTCAGGTACTAGGAGAATGGTTGGGATGTACTTTGTATCTCAGGAGTTATGTTTCGGTCTGTAGTTCAGTGATGTGGGGAAGTACTGTAGAACCTTTAAGGATCCTAGGAGGGAGTCCCTCAGGTCTCCTTAAAGAGTGCTGGGATTGTAGGCACGAACCACCATACTTTATACCATCAAGCACACAGTTTTAAATCTTCTTATGCAGAAACTAGATGCATTAAGCACTAATCCCTATTCTACTCTTTGCATAGTCCCCACAACTGTAATCTTCTACCTGTCTCCATGCATTTGCTCCCTTTTAGATTTGAACCTGCTCATTGTGGACATTTAATGCAAGTGGGGATGGATATGTATAATGTATGTTTTTAGAACCTAGCTTATTTGACCTAGCATAAAGTTATTAAGGGTAAGTGATAAAGACTTCATTGGGCATATCCTCCCCATTTTATTTAAACATTCACCTGTTGGTAGCCACCAGGCATCTTCTACCTGGCATCTTCCACCTCTTGGTTGCTATGAGCAAGAATGCAGTGAACTGTGGCTTACAAATAACAAGAGAGGTTCTTGGTCCAATCCTTTTGGCTATGGAGCTAGCAATAGAGTTGCTGGGTCAAATAACTATTTGAGGAGATATCAGGCTGATTTCTAAAACACACTAATTTACAATCCTCTCAGCAAAGTACAAGGGCTCCATTTTTTCCCAGAGCCTCAACAAGCCTTTTCTCCTGTTAAAGACTGAATTATGCACTCTGTGTGTATATATATATATATATATGTATATATATATGGCTATGTATATAGGTTACACACACACACACACACAGACACAGACACACACACACACACACACACACACACACACGCACACACGCACATGTACACACACACTGAGACCAACCAACGGCATTAGATCCCTGGAACTGAAGATACAGACATTTGCGAGCTGCCTGACTTGGGTGCTGGGAACATAACTCAAGTCCTCTGAAGAACAGCAAGCACTCTTAATCACCAAGACATAGCTCCAGTCTCAAAAGTGTGGCATAGGCTAGGCTTGAGCTAGCGATTACTCTGCTTCTGTTTCTTCAGCATATCCAACTGGTGTTTGTGTCACAGCTGCCTTAATCTTTTCATTACAGCCATCATATGAAATGTACGCTGAGCTTATTTCTTTGTAGTTTTGATTTGCATGTGATTTACACAATTATTCATTGTTAGTTAATAAACTTTAAAAATGCCTTCAAAATGACTTTTTGCATGAGATGGTGTTTTAAATGAGAAATGTCTCCCATGGATGCATGTATCTGAACATGTGCTCTTCTGTTGGTAGTGCTCTTAGGGAGGTTATAGAAAGGTAAAGCCTTGCTGGAGAATTATATCACTGGGGGTAGACTTTGAGGGTTTATGGTTACTTCTTTCTTCAGTTTTCCTTCTCTCTTTCATGTTGTGGTTGAAGATGTTACATTTCAGCTTCTTGTTCTGGGTGCCTGCTACCATGCCTCCCTCCTCATTCTGTACTCTTCCTGTAGAATAATGAGGCCAAATAGACTCTTACTTCTATCAGTAACTTTGTTCATGGGATTTTATCAAAGCAACAGAGAAGTAACTGACACAGCATGGATGACGGTGTGTGTGTGGAGGTGCATGTATGCTGGGAGGTGCATGCGTGTGGGGAGGTGCATATGTGTGAGGAGGTGCATGTGTGTGGGGAGGTGCATATGTGTAGTGAGCTGCATGTGTGTGGAGAGCTGCATGTGTGTGGAGAGCTGCATGTGTGTAGGAAGGTGCATGTGTGTGGGGAGGTGCATGTGTGTGAGGAGGTAGATGTGTGTAGGGAGGTGCATGCATGAGGCATTCTTCAGAAATGCCAATCATCTCCTTAGAAAGATTTTTTCCACTGGCCTGGAGCTCACCAGTTAGATATACTGTCCAGTGAGCCTTGGCTAGCCTCTTACCTCTGCCTTCCAGTGCTAATACTACAAGCCCGTGCCGCCATGCCCAGCATTTTCTGCATCCTAGGAAATCAAACCCAGTCCTCCTACTTGCAAATGAAGCACATTATTAACTGAACAGTGGCAGGAAAGTCTCTGAGCATCTTTTCATGTGTGTACTGCCCTTGCTTATTCTCATACTGCTATAGGTAATAGACATTTAAGAAAGCAACAGACTTTGAACAATTCCTTTCTTGATGATTTTATTCATTTTTAGGCCAATAGGAATTTCCAAGGGGAAATTTACCTTAAGCAGGTAACTACAGAAGTGTGAAGTGACATATTGTTTAAGTTACTGCTGCTTTTCAAAGCAACAAATAGAACTGTTAACATTTTGAAATAGCAATTTTTGTAGATTCAAGTTTGAAATCTCTAAAAGGGAAGCTATTATCACGATGTAGAAATATGGTGACATATGTGGTACTTATGGTGTATTGCTGAATGTACGAAGTGGATCACAGGGCAGTGCCCTACCTCATGGAATCTTACATCTTGGACACTAGTGCTAAACTATCCACCTTCCATTTGTTGCTGAGTGAGGAGGTTCATTCACAGCAGGGCACCCAGTGGAAATGGACAAGTGCCTATATTTAGTTTACTTTCTGCTACAGTTTTATCTTCTGCTAAAACTTTATTCATTTTAACTACATTTTTTATTTAGTGTGAATGTGTGTGTATGTGTCTGTGTGTCTGTCTGTCTGTCTACATACTTGGTAAGGTGCTCTTATAAATGATGGCATACTTGTGGAGGTCAGAGAACAATTTACTGTGGTTGGATTTCTCCTCCAAATGTGAGTCCCTAAAGGTAAGAACATTACATTTGGGTCATCAAGCCTGATGGCAAGTGCTTTTCTCACTGAGCCATCTTGCTGGCCCTTCTGATAGAACATTAGGAAGGGAATCAGTGTGGCTGTGAAATCTTCTGTAATAGCTTTCAAGGAAAAAGAGTTCTGCCCCCGACCATTTCTGTTGCTCACTTCTCTTATTGTTGATGATCCTCGTGCTAGGACCTTGCATTCTTGCCTTCAAGCCGCAGAAGAATCTGAATAAATGGCATCAATATGGGGAGCTTGTGAAACAGGAAACATATGAGCCTGTTTGCATTGATTCCCCTGCAATAATTACACAGGTTTAATTACAGCAAATAAATTGAGATCAATACACTTAAATCAATAGGCACCAAATAAAAAAAAACATGTTGATTTTACAAGTTCTAATGGGACCAGGCAGGAGCTGGTTACTGGTGGACAGTTCTAGTACACCTGTCTTTGAAGGGAAGTTTTGGGGATGATGAAGGAGAACCTGAAGCCATTTCTCAACTCAGCACACAGTGTCAAATGAGAACGTCTAGAGTGGTCAGTCTACTTCAGAACTCTGTTAATCACATCCATGTCCATAAGATTGCAGGTAGGACCCAAAGATCTCTCTATATCAGAACCCTAGAAGGTCCCACCACTTTGCTAAGATTGGCTAAGCTAGAAATGATTGAATTCCAGAAACATGTGACACACTTGACTTCAGATTCCTGCTTGTCTCTCCATACAACTGTGCTGCCAATATTGTTAGTACTCAGTACTTGTTTGCTGGCTGACTGAATGAATGTACTGTACACAGGCTTGGTTGTTTGGTCATAAAATGCCTACAGAGGAGATCAGCCAATCAATCACAAGAGAAAGGCCCTCCTTTGTCTCAGGGTAGTGAGATTGCCTTCTGATGCCCTCTCGCTTGTTCCTGCTCTTCTGTAGTTTACACTATCCATACATTGTATACTTACTATGCTCCTCCCCAACAACACACACACACACACACACACACACCAGGGAAAGAAATGTGCGACATAAATTTAGATCTTTATTTCAATGGTGAACAATTTAGATTATCAAGACAAGTACAAAAACCAAACTTTTGATATCCTACCACCTGCAGAGAAAAATTTAAAGGTTTAATTGCTTGTTTTTGTAGACTTTTCTATGCATGTATACATGAATGCATGTATTTGAGTAACTAGTAGAACACAAGTTAAAAATACCAATAAAAGCTGTCGTTTTTTCAGAAGGGCCAATTGAACAGTGGTTAATATACTTGCCAATTGGATCTCTAACATCAATGTAAACAACTAGCATTTGGGTGCTTTTCAGTAACCCCAACAGTGGGTGGCACAGACATAGACATCATCGATTCTGGCTAGCAATAGTGAAACAGCAGGCATCAAGTTCAGTGAGAAACTCTGTCTCAAGAGAACAAGATACATCTTAGACTCTTTTCAGCCTCATCTTCGCTAATGCTCCCTAAACCTTGGGAAGAAAGTGTAATGTAGATGTGCTGTGTGCTTGTGAGATTCCCCACAGACACTGATTCTCTTCACTTTGTTTAGTTGTGAGTGTCTGAGTTAACCACCACCAACTGCATAAAGAAACTTAGAATTCAGGAGAACCAGAGCAAAACAATGTCTTTAGATCTGACAGGATGGTGCACCCACAAACTCAAAGCACTGTGGCTACCTACACAGAATCAAGCCAGACAACATTGCATGCAATGAGAATGGGTTCACAAGCTTCCATCCATAGCTGAAGAGCTATTAGATGGATTCTGGAAGAAAGAGAGTCTAGCTATCCTTAAATGATGTGGCTACTGGTAGGTTGACTATGCTCAAATAGATGTTTCCATATCCAGAAGTATATGGACATCACAAATTGGAAATGATGGGTTATTAAATATCTATAAAAAAAGAGGACACAAAGTTGTGTGTGGACTTGGGAGGAAATAAAGATAAATATGTTCAAAATACATTGTATAAAAATTTCTGAAACAACAAATAAAATAACAAATAAGATGGAAAGCAGTAGAAGAAGATGTCAATTGTTGACCTCTGGCTGTTCTGTTCATGCATAGGTGAGCATTCCAACATACATATATGCATATACATGCTATACCATGTACACAAAACATCCACAGTTGGTGGTCATTAATTTGCTTGGTCAGTTGCTGTAACTATAGATGACATAATTCTTCTACTTGCTCCCCCCCCCCATGGAAATATCTTGTAAATGCATTGAAACTAGTGTTTTTAATTTCCCTTGAAGCTTTCAGGGAAACTCCATAATCTTGCAGCATAATTCTTGTCCTGTGATTTCTTGTTGTTTAGTGATTTCCTCTGAATTGAAACATTCCTTCTAGAAGGAAGGTTATTAAGACTCAGGAAGTATATGAAACTTACAAGGTCCAAGAAATAAACTCCTAAGTTTCAGGAGTTTCCTGAAATTTACAAGCTTCACAAGCCACTTCACCAGCCCCAGATTTTTGCAAACATTAATAACTACTGAGAATAGGAGACCCTCAGACCAGAGGGACCATCTGTAAGCTGTCCAGTGACCTCCAGGGATGCAGCTTTCACAAATCCTTACCTAGGCTGGGGTGGGCTTTTTGATGAAGCAACTGATTTGGGGTTCTTCATGCTCCTGTAAATAATCCTTCATCCATCCTTCTGTAAGTAACCCCCCAAATCATTGGTTTGCTTAAGTGGGACTTTGGTGGAATTGTAAGTTTGGTCATTGATTTGCTATCTGGGATAATAAATTTTTGTTTATGACTCTCCAGGAAACTCAATGCATAATGTTTTTCTTCAGCTTCTTTCCCTAGACCAGAGTGGTCTTATGGGTCTGTGGCCTGTGTGATTGCATATAGAAGAGCTCTGCATTTGGTTCATTTTTTTCTGTTGCTATCATGAAGGTATTTTTCTTAAATCAGTGTTCATTCTTTGTAGGAAATACTAGGCTTCATCATGACATTATTTAACACCTACTTTGAGTTTATCCATCAAGGTATTGAACAAAAGGTGCTACATCCTTCTTTTAGGTCAGGTCCTGCCAATGTTCCTTACTGGACCCTTGATTTTTTTCTGTCTTTTGCTTTCCCAGTGAACTTTCTTTTGCAGGAACACCTATTCTGGTAGCTTCCTGAGAAATGCTGTGTAGGAGGTAAGAAGTTCAGAAACTTTACATGTCTGAAAAGAAAAGAAAAAACATTTTTCATAGATTCATATTCTAAAAGTGTGGCTCAATATAGAATTCTTGGTTGGGAGCAGTTTTCCCTTGGGTCTTGGCAATACTGCTTTATTATCTTCTCGCATCCACTACTTCTGTTCAGAAGACAGATGCCCTTCTGACTCCCAACCCAGAGAAAGGACCAGTCTTCCTCTCCCTTGGCTGAAGCTATTTTCCAGCATTCATGCTTGATTGCAAGCCTCGTCCTCTACTTGGACTCTGCAGGTGATTTTTTTCCACCTTCATTTTAGCAATAGCTTAAACAAGAACAGAAGGTATAAACACGTGTTTTCAATCTGAGTCATTTTAAAAGGTCTGTGTCACTTTTGAAGTTTGACCTTTCTCTTGGTGTGTAGAATCAGGTGGTGATGTGGGAATAATTTGCATAAGAAGCCAGAACATCTTCTGAAATAGACTGATCTTGCTTTTCAAAATTCAATGTTAAGGAATCCTTTGCTACAGATGAGAAAGACGTTAAAGGACTCCAGAGACATACTCACCTTGAGGAGGGAGACTCCACCATGACATTGCATGGTAGCTACACTGCTAGACCAAGGGTTAATGTAACTACATGAGGCCACACAAAAGAATCATCTCTACAGAGCCCAAGGAAATAAACTGTGTTAACTCTATGATTCTCTCTTTCCTTTTTCTTCCTGAAATCATTTTATCTCTAACAACTTGGCAGTGATTCAAATACAAAACAAGTTTTAAACCCATTCCTTCTAAAGGGGACACACTACTGTGACTTCTCACATTAGTGTGATCAAAGGCTGAGATGAACCTAGATCCCAAACATAAGAGTGGTTAAAAAGGCTTGAAGATTCACAGAGCGAAGAGATTTTTTTTTTTGAAAAAAAGTTAAGACATAACAGACAGTGGAAGAGATAAAGAAGCATTAGAGTTGCTCTAAGGATGAGGATTGGCATCTGGGTTGTGAACACTAATCTTAACTGTATCCCTCCTCCAGGTCCCTTTCTCTTCTCTCTTTTTTCTTTTAGGAAAGGGATTAAATCAGAAACTTGCACATGCCATGTGTGAACTCACCCACTGCAGTGGTTTGAATGAAAATGGCCCCATACATTCATGTTTGAATACCTGGTACTCTGTTGTTGAACTGTTGAGAATGATTATAAGGTACGGCCTTGTTGAAGGAAATGTATCACTGTGGGCAGGCTTTGAGATTTCAAAAGCCCATCCCAATCTTGGTGTACACTCTCTCTGCCTCCTACTTGAGAATAAAGATGTAAGTTCTCAGCGGCTTCTCCAGCTCAATGCCTGACTACCTGCTTCTCTGCTCTTCACCATGATCGTGGACTTCTGCAACCATGATCCCCAAATTAAACACTTTTATTTATAAGTTGTCTTGATCACAGTATTTTGTCATAGTGTCAGAAAAGTAACTTGGAGACTCATGAATATATACTCCCAAAATCCAATGTAGCATTTCTGATGGCGTTTCATTGTCCAGAGTGTTGGTGGTCTGGGGACAACTGAGCAGACTAGCATAAGCAGGCCAGTCATTCCACAGAATGTGGGTTCCTATACTCATTGCAGTAACACTACAGACACATGGAAACTGAGTAATCAATTGAAAGAAGAAAACCCTTATTGGGCTTCATGTATCAGAGATATCTGTTCATGGTCATGTGGCTCAGTTATTTCTGGAGGTGTGAGAAAAGGTGTCACCTCGTGGAGGTCACAGAGCATCCATTGGGGGTGGGGTTGCTGGGGATAGATATATTGCTCAAATGTGAGCCTCCAGTGGCCCTTCCTCCAGTGTGTGTTGATATCCAGCTCCATCTGCTGAACAGGCTCATGCAATTGTCAGTTTCTTTCTCAGTTTTCTGTTGTAGAATTTAGTATGTGCAGTTTTTATTAATTGTGACTCACACCATCGATACCTACATTCACTGGGACGGGAGAGATGGCTCAGCAGTTAAAAGCACTGGGTACCAATCACAAAAGAACACACATGGTATGCATTCTCTGATAAGTGGATATTAGCCCAGAAGATCGGAATACACAAAGTACAATCCACAAACCACAAGAAACTCAAGAAGAAGGAAGACCAAAGTGTGGATACTTCATTCCTTCTTAAAAGGGGGAACAAAATGACCATGGAAGGAGTTGCAGAGACAAAGTACGGAGCAGAGACTGAAGGAAGGACAATCCAGAGACTGCTCCACCTGGGAATCCTTCCCGGAATATTCAGTCATTAAATCCAGATACTATTGTGGATGCCAGCAAGTACTGGCTGACAGGAGCCTGATATAACGATCTCCTGAGAGGCTCTGCCAGTACCTGACTAATACAGAAGTAGAAGCCCACAGCCATCCATTGGACTGAGTACAGGGTCCCCAATGAAGGATCTAGAGACAGGACCCAAGGAGCTGAAGGGTTTGCAACCCCTTAGGATGAACAACAATATGAACTAACTAGTACCCTCAGAGCTCCCAGGGACTAAACCACCAACCAAAGAGTACACATGGTGGGACTAATGGCTCTAGCAGCATATATAGCTGAGCATGGCCAAGTCGGTCATCAATGGGAGGAGAGGCCGTTGGCTCTGTGAAGGTTCTATGCCCCAGTGGAGGGGAATGCCAGGGCCAGGAAGGGGAGAGGGTGGTTTGGTGAGCAGGGGGAGGGGAGAACAGGGTTTATTTTATTTTATTTTATTTCTTTTTTTTTTTTTTTGGAGGGGAAATTGAGAAAGGAGATATCATATCACAGGTAAATAAAGAAAATATCTAATAAAAATCCAGAAATTAAAAAAAAGAAAGCACTGGGTAATTTTGCAGATGATCTGGGTTCAAGTCTCATCATCTACCTGATGCTTCACAATGATCTGTAACTCTAACTCCAGTTTTAGGGGATTTGACACCGTCTTCTGGTCTCCATGAGAACCAGGTATGCATATAGTTTACACACATATACATAAGCCAAACATACATGCACAAGTAAGTTCTAAAGCACATTATTAAGAAAAAAAACTGCAAGCACACTTTTGCACACTTCTCACTTCTCATCAGTTGCACATAATAGATTATAATTTTGTAGTTTCCTTTATTACACTCTTACTTGAAGAATGAGATTCCTTACAAAATCCCAGTAGATCAGTAGATTAAAAAAAAAATAAAGACAAGTCATTTGAGTCTTTGTGTTTATTTGAGTGCATTGGCTTGTTTTGTGTGTCAGCTTGACCCAATTGGAGTTATCAGAGAGAAAGGAGCCTTAGTTGAGGAACTGGCTCAATGAAATCTAGCTGTATGACATTTTCTCAATTTGCGATCCAGCCCATGGTGGGTAGTGTATCCCTGGGGTGGTGGTTCTGGGTTCTATAAGAAAGCAGGCTCCGCAAGCCATGGGGAAATATGCCAATAGGTAGCACTCCTCCATGGTCATTGCATCAGCTCCTTCCTTCAGGGTCCAGCCAAGCTTGAGTTCCTCTCCTGACTTCCTCTAATGATGGTTTGGGATCTGGAAGTGTAAGCCAAATAACCCCTTTCCTCCTCAACTTGCTCTTTGGTTGTGGTGTTTTGTTGCAACAAGAAAAACTCTAACTAAGACAAATTGTTACCAGTATATTAAGGTATTGCTGTGACAGCCCTGACCATGTTTTTGGAGGATTGTGGAAGGGCTTTGGAACTTTGGGCTAGAAGAGTGATTGGGTGTTAAGAGCTCTGTGGGAAATTCTGTAGGAGTGTGGAAGATAAGAATGTTGAGAGCAGTGTAGAAGATGGAGGCCTGGCTTGTGGCATTTCAGAGGGAAGATTAAAGTCTCTATCATGGGAATTTGCTATTTTGATTTAAGATTCTGTGGTTCTGGTTAGGTGACACTGAAGAAGAACTACTAAACCAAAACCATTGTGTTGCTGGGATAATTGGTTCTGGTTAGCTGAAGCTAAGGAATTAGTGGTGACTATGAAAAGACCAGCATCACTGGGGTGAAGTATTCTGGGAAGTGTTTTCTGAGAGCACAGAAAAGCTGTGTTCCAGAGTCAGCCAAGCTTGTACCTCCTGTTGGGCAGCTGGACTTGAGACAGTGTAAGAGTCACCCTGGTGGTACTGGTTTTGAAGGGGTCATGAAGAGCTGCTAAAACTTGGCATCTGAGAGGCTAAGTGAAGCCTTTGGTGAAGGCTCTGCCTCAGTAGCAGTTGAAGGCCCAGGACTGAATTGGTTATGCAAAGAAATTGAGGCTTGACACAGAAAGTGTAGTCCAATTGCAATAAGGGTCCCCAGGAGTTTTGGATATGCCAGTACCATGGGATGACCACCATGAACAGCAGTAGGTATGAAGTGGAACCAACCAGAGCCTAGAAGACGAATTGTGTGCTGTAGAGGGCAGGGCCAGATAAGTGACCCAAGCTCTTTGGACAAGCTCAGAAAAGAAAATCATGAGTAAGTTCCAGACATAGGATGGTGGAAGTCAGAAAATCATGAGTAGGTTCCAGACATAGGATGGTGGAAGTTTGATTTTGATCTGATTGTGACTATGCCCTAATTTTTAGCTGTTGAAGTAAGAAAGTATTTTACTGGAGCCCACGATTGAGAGACTTTGAATATTAAAAGGTTTTGGATTTTAAGAGATTTGCTATTTTAAAGTGAGGGAAATTTTAATGTTTGAAGTTGTAGAGACTGTGAGACTTTTAAAGTTACAGATCTTGGGGATGAATAAATAAAGGAAAGGTTATGGCTTAATGGTGTTGTTTGTACATCAGGTTGATAAGGGTCCAGTTGTATTTGCTGGTTTTGTGTGTCAACTTGACACAAGCTAAAGTCATCAGTAAGGAAGGAGCCTCAATTGAGGAAATGCCTCTATGAGATCCAGCTGTAAGGCATTTTCTCAATGATCAGGCCCAGCCCATGGTGGGTGGTGCCATCCCTGGGCTGGTAGTCCTGGGTTCTACTAGAAAGCAGATTGAGCAAGCCATGGGGAACAATCCAGTAAGCATCCTCCTCTATGGCTTGTATATCAGCTTCTGCCTTCAGGTTACAGCTCTGCTCCAGTTCCTGTCCTGACTCCCTCTAATGATAGATTATGATCTGGAAGTATAAGTCAAAGAAACCCTTTTCTTCCCAACTTGATTCTTGGTCATGGTGTTTCATTGCAGCAATAGAAACACTAACTATGACAGAGTATATGTGTCTATGACCACATTTTCTTCTCTGAGTTCTTAATGGTCATGACATTTTATCATAGCAACAGAAACCCTAATGAAGATATACTCCTAGTTTTTTGAATGTGTGTGTTTGTGTGTGTGTGTCTTTGTGCCCATGTATTCATATGTGGAGGATAGAGTTTGGTATCAGGTGCCTTCCTTTACTGCTCTTCACATTGTTTTTCTGAGACAGAGTCTCTCAATGAACATGCAGCTTACTGATTGGACTTAACTAGATGACTGGCAAGGCCCAAGATCCTTGACTATTTACCCACCAGTGCTGGGATTACAGTGATATAACACTGCATTCAACTCATTAGCATTCTTGGGATTAAAACTCAGTTCCTACTACTTTGCTATTAAAAATAATGACTTCATAAAATTCACAGGCAAAAAGATGGAATTAGAAAAATATCATTCTGAGTGAGTTAACCCAGTCATAAAAGAACACACATGGTATGTACTCACTGATAAGTGGATATTAGTCCAAAGACTTGGAATACCCACAATGGAACTCACAGACCATATGAAACCCAAGAAGAAGGAAGACCAAAGTGTGGATGCTTCAGTCTGTCTTAGAAGGGGGAACAAAATACTCATGGGAGGTAGAGGGAGGGAGGGACCTGGGCTGGAGAGAGGATGGGGAGGGAAAACAGGAGGGGAGCAGGTCCAGGTGTGGGAGGAGACAGTGGTGATATACAGAGGATCAGGAAATTGAACAGAAGTGTGTAGCAATGGGGCATGGGGATCTGGGGTTAGCCACTAGAAAGTCCCAGATGCCAGAGAGGAAAGAGGTTCCCAGGACTCAACAGGGATGACATTAGCCAAATACTCAACAAAGGGGAGATAGAACCTATACAGACCATATCTAGTGGCAAGGCCACCAGTTGAGGAATGAGGCCACCCACTCATCTCAAAAATACTAACCCAGAATTGCTCCTGTGTAAAGGAAGTACAGGGACAAAGCGTGGAGTAAAGACTGAAGGAGAGGCCATCCAGAGACTGCCCCATCCAGGGATCAATCCTATCTACAGACACCAAACCCAAACACTATTACTGATGCCAAGAAACCCTTGCTGACAGAAGCCTAGTATAGCTGTCCCTGGAGAGGCTCTGCCATAGCCTGACCAATACAGATGAGAATGTTCATGGCCAACCAGCAGACAGAGCATGGGAACCCCAATAGAAGAGTTAGGTGAAGGACTTAAGGAGCTGAAGGTGTTTGCAAACCCATAGGAAGAACAACATTATCAATCAACCAGACCCCACTCCCAGAGCTCCCAGGGACTAAACCACCAACCAAAGAGTACACATGGAGGGACCCAAGGCTCCAACTGCATATGCAGCAGAGGATGGCTTTATCTGGTATCAGTGGGAGGGGAGGTCCTTGGTCCTGTGGAGGCTTGATGCCCCAGGGTAGGGGGATGCTAGGGCAGTGAGGTGGAAGTAGGTGGGTAGATGGGTGAGTACCCTCATAGAAGCAGGGGAGGTGGGAGATGGGATAGGGGAGTTTCAGGAGGGGAAATAGGGAAGGGGGACAACATTTCAAATGTAAATAAATAACATAGCCAATTTAAAAAACAAAAAATAAAAAACTCAGTTCCTTACATTCTGAGGCTTTACTTACTGATGCATCTCCAACCCACCCTCCTTAAAAATGTTAATGAAGACATTATTTTTAAAGGGTAAACAATGGTAAAGTTTTCTGGGGCACACATGTATGGAGTCTATCATCCCTGACTCTGAAGGAACAAGTGACCAGTGAGCAGAGTGACCTGAGATTTTGAGGATAACAGTCCTGGCCTTTGATCGATGGATGGAATTCCTACCAAACTGTAACTTAACAGAGAAGAATTTGAGGAAATAAACACCCTGCCCTATCGTTGCTTGCTCTCTGATCTTCTGCTGGGGCCACGCATTGCTTAGCCCAACAAAAGCTAAGGTGCAAGCCAGAAAGTACGGACAGTACTGTGCCCAGCAGTTAGCTTCTTCAGGTACAGAGAAGTTATCCACTGCATATGTCACGGAAGGAGATGGATGGGGATAATTTGGTGCCATCACTGTTGTTTGTAACTCCCTTAAGCAAGGCATATTTTTCTCTCACTGACATTCTAAGAACACTCTATTTATACCTCAGCCAAGGCACCTGAGATGGTTGTAATGCGTTTCCATGTTTAGACCCTAGTTCTTTCATTAGGGACTCTGTCTTAATTATCATGCTATTTTTAGTGCTTAGCATTCCTGTGTGTGCAGTGGTCCCGATGCTCACTTGTCAAACAAGAAGACGGCACGAGTACTGTGGGGATTTGGAATGAAAATGACTGCTCAAAGGAAGTGCCATCCTCCCTCATCCTTTTACATTTGGCTCCTTTGGACCAACTCAGGCCAGCTGGAGTCAGGGATCGGAAAAATAAAGAATGTACAGTGATGGTGCTGATTAAGACGAGCTGATGAATCTAAAACACTTTGTGAGATTTAGCGTCAGCCAAAAATTACTAGCATCAGTTCCATTTTTCTAGATGAAAATGAAAGGGAATCAAAGGAAAACTAGCAAACAGCACGTCGATACAGAGGAGATGGCATTACTCTCCAGTTCCCATTCTGTGAAGAAAGTCAAAACAGGCAAACCAAAGTGCTTTGTTCATCTCGGACTGCAGACCCGATCGAAGTCATTGCCAACTACTTTCTATATTAGTCCTACTTTATTCTGCAATATTTGGCAAATCATTTAACCTTTCCATGGTGCAGTTTTCCCAACCCATGGATTACTGTATTACATGAATCTCTGATTCCGCT
>NW_022196894.1:82465590-82488297 GCF_008632895.1 Mastomys coucha
TTCTGGGGCATTTCAAATTCCAGCAAGGCCTGTAAACACAACTAAGGGGATGCGATGATACTCTGTGATGCATCATAAATTAAGGCTAGATCAAGTGGTTAGAAAAGCATACAGGCTGCCCAGGTAGCTTGTCCAGTAAACTGCTTGCATGTGCTGGTGTGTAAGGGCCACACTGATCATTTCCCAGGAGCCACAGGCAAGCTGGGCACTGGGGAATGATGACAGGAAGACCACTGGAACTTTGTGATCAGAGAGCTAATCAGTGAGCTCCAGGGCCAGTGAGACCTTGCCTTAAACAAGAGGTGGAAAACAATTGAGGAAGACACATTGCCTTGATATTTGACCTCTGCTTTGACCTTGATATTTGGCTGAGGGAGGATGGCACTTCCTTTGAGCAGTCATTTTCATTTCAAATCCCCAACTCATGCTGTCTTTTTGTCTGGCAAGTGTGCATCGGGACCACTGCACACTTATGTATTAGTGTATATGCAAGGCTATACATGCATGCATGCATGAAAAAGGGAGACAGAGAGAAACAGAGAAAGACAGAGAGGAGCCTGGCAGTGGTGGCACATGCCTTTAATCCCAGCACTTGGGAGGCAGAGACAGGCAGATTTCTGAGTTCAAGGCCAGTCTGGTCTACAGTGAGTTCCAGGACACCCAGGGCTATACAGAGAAAGAAATTCTGTCTTGAAAAACCAAAAAAAAAAAAAAAAAAAGAGTGAGGAGAGAAGCAGGTAGAGGGAGGGGGAGAGAGAGGGGAAGGGGGATGAAGGGGAAAGGGAGGAGGAGGGGGAAGAGAATTAGAAGAGTGAGAACATTTTGAAATATTCTTGAAACAAACAAAGCAAGCTTGAATGTGATTTTATTGGAGAAATGTGAGCACACAAAAATAGATTAGAGACATGATTAAATGTCTAGATGCCATTTGGCACTTGGCCAATAGCACATGATGTTTTAGTCATGGTAAGGAAAAAGGACAACCAGGATGTGAAACCCTTCTTAGTTTATGTTGTTTGATATATAATTTAGGTCATATTTTTACATGAGCGATTAAGTTCAACTTTTTTTTAAAACCCCAAATAATAAAGTTTTCACACAGAAGAAGAACAGCTGTTTTTTGTAGAGCTACCCAGAGACAACAGTAGGGCCTCCCCCATGTGCCTTTTTAAGAATGAGAAAATGTGTCATTATTTGGAATTCTGTTTTATTTTGCTCTTTCAGGCTGAGGAATAATTTGAAATGTTGCTGAATTAGAGAATGCTGAGATTTTTTTTTTAATTTAAGAAAACCAGAGCATATAAATATTTATCTCCTGGTTTAAGCCTTTATGACTTTAAAGAGAAATTTAAGATTGGATTACACGTCTTACTTTCTTTCCCCTGAGAGCAGGCCTTCTGCTTTATAGCAGGAGGTTTGCATATCAAAATGCCAGCTTGACCCAGCTGCCTGCAAGTCCTGAATGTCAAAGCCTCAGCAGAGAGCTCTTGGATTTTTTGTTTGTTTTCTTCATGAGTTGGCATTTCCCTAATTTCTCTCAAGTAACAGTAACTTCAGGTATATCTTTATCTTTGTCATGAGTGTAATTCTACTTTCTTTTCCCTTGATTGATTCTGTTCAGAGATTTTCAGATGCTTCTCTGTGGGCACTTAGGTGTTTGCACACTCTATGCATAGATGGCAGTCATGTGTGTGTATTTCATTACTGTCACAGGCTGTTAAGACAAACACCAGTTAGTTAGACCAGTTACTAGACCAACTAGCATATGAAAACAACAGAAATTTACATATGCCCACCCAAGTTCTGGTTTCTGGATTAGAGATGTCTGGGTTATGTCTATTTCCTTAGGTAACAGAAAGTAGGACCAAGGAGCTCTCTGGGATGTTGCATGCCCCGGTACTTTTTTCATTCTTTAGACCTTTGCCCTCATGATCCATCATGTCCCCAAAGCTCCTACTTCCTACAACTATCACCTTGGGGAATAAGTTTCTGAATATGAATTGGGGAGCAAGTGACATTCTGAACAGGGCAATCATGTTAAAAGTGTCATATGCTGAATCATATACAGATGTGCCTTTTGAAATTTGGCAAAACCAATAAGTACATGTATACTATTCCCAAATTTACTTTTTATGCTTTATGCATTGTATGCATTTCTCTTTCAGATAAGGAATGCACTGCTTTCATTCTAATGGCTATAAAATGTTCCCCTGAGGTATAACCTAATTTTCTTAAAGCACTCCCACTGGCTGACTCTTCAATGGTTTCTAGTGTTCATCTATTGTTCCATTGACACAATAAACTCCTCTGCGCATATCATATTGTGTATTTGGAGGTAGTATGTATCTCAGGAGAAAGATCTAGACATAGGATTTGTAAGGCAAGAACATATGCATATGGAACTTGACAACTATTGCTAAATTGAATGGAGCTGCTCTTCCCAGTCTCACGTCAGAAAAGGATCTTTTTATTCGCCTATTACCAATTTTGGTAAATGGTTGTGCACTGTGTGCCATGACATGATATGGGAGACAAGGTCATTTGTATATCATTACATTTTGCTCATGCTCACTTTTATTACCCTCTCTTGTCTCCCTCTCAATTCTTGCTGACCTTTCCTCCCGCCACAGTTTCCCTTACACCTTCATGCCATATCTATGTATACCTAATAAACAATAACTTTATATATGCATGTTATAAGGGAGCAAACATGAGATGTTTTTCTTTCTTCTTCCTCCTCCTCTTTTGTTCCCCTCTCTAATACTCTTCCTCTCCTCAGGATCCACACATGACAGAAAACACATGGTGGTTCCATTATAACCCCCAGTTCATTTTATTTCTCAGGAAGGGATATAATTTTTTTATGGTTGAATAGAACTACATGTGCATGTGTGTGTGTGAACATGTGTGTGCACATGCGATCTTCATCCATTCTTATGTTGATGGACACCTGTAGTGATTCCATACATTGGCTACTGTGAATACTGCCAGAAAAAAGTGTGAACACCAGGCGTTTCTGGTGTTCTGACTTAGATTTCTTTAGGTCCAGCTAGAAAACTCTCTCTTTATAAAAAACTCACTTTTAATCAGTGTGAATCAAACAGTGTGAGGATTCTGCCTAATCTTAAAGGGCTCACATTTCAGAATTGTTATGATGAGAATTAAGTTTCCAGACAGGAAGGCTGGAGGACACCTGTAGACTGTAGCTTCAAGTTCAGACAGATGACAGAGGCTGCTCTGGCTTTGACACTTTGATGCCTGACAGGGAGAAATGGGTCTCTGACCAGCAGTTATCATTAAAGTAACAAGCAAGAAATGGAAACAGTGCTAGCAGACTAGTGTCTCCCTAGACCAGGAGCATCATGAAAGGTCTTGTTGAAAATGCATGTTCTCAGGTCTTGTCCTAGATTTCCTAAATTAAATACATTGGAGGCAGAGAGTAGCAGTCTGGATTTAATGGTATCTCTAGTTGATTTTGATAGTTATTAAGTTTGGCTAAATGAAAATGGCATTCCTTGGTTTAGATTGAAGGTCCGAAGGTTGTGCATCTGGTGTCATTAAGGGGTGGGTCCACATTACCATTTGGTGGAGTACTTAATTCCATTTAGGATAAATAAATCTGAGTTCCTGGGTTATAAATTTCTTCATTTTATTTTCCTCTCAATCAGATGGTGCACTGTGAACATGTCACTTATTAATTAAACATTGCTTCTCATCTTGTCTGAGAAATGGCTCCCTATCTGTACATAGCATCCATTGCTTACAAGTGAGGTTGAGCATGTAATTCATGCTCTGCACCTTTTCTCTTTACTTGTTGCTTCCATTGTTTATCACATTGCATAGAGACTGGTTGTGTTTCTTAATTCATGAGTTATTTTAATCTTAAGAATATTAGCTCTTGGCCATTTGTGTTTCAAAATTGTTTATACTTTCATATCTCAATTGAATTTACTGAAGCAGATTTTTACTCCACCATAAATCGTTTGAATTTACTTAAGAATATTTTTAAATGAGACAGTTAAAATTTTTATGTAGTCAAATTTATGTTTTTATTTTCCTGGATTTTGAATTTTATGCATGCTTTACTAGAGCTTCCCACACCTCGATAATAAAAAAAAACCATATTTTCTCTTAACTTTACGGTTTTATTTTAGCATATAAATATTTGATGTAAATGGAATTTATTTTGACTTTGGGACTGAAATATACACATAAACTTATCTTTTAAAAAGCATAAAAGTTATCCCAATATCATATAATAAGTGATCTGTGTCTCATCTAGTAACATGAACTATTTTATGTACCATATTAGGAGTTAGAATATAGTGCTAGGGAGATGGCTCAGTTGGTAAAGTTCTTGCTATGCAAGCGTGAGGTTGAGCACCCAAGTATAAAAGCCCAGCCAAATACCCATAATCTCAAACTGGGGTGGCAGAATCAGGAGGGTCCCAGGGGCTAAGTACCAGATAACCTAGCTGAATTAGTAAGCTCTTGGTTCAATGAGAAACCCTATCTCAAAAAAGCAAGGTGGAGAATGATTAAGGAAGATACCCAAAGTTGTCTTCTAGCCACCACAAGCATGTAGCATGTATGCAAACATATGCTCATTAACATGTATGAACCCATATAAAATTATCAACATATACTTGGAATTATTTCTTTTTTTTCCCACAGAACATCTAAAACAGGTTTCTTTTATGTGCACATCTCATTTGAGATTATAAATGATAACAACTAATAGCAACAGAAATAACCCTCTTTAGGAGCTGGAGAGATGGCTTAGCCTGACTGCTTTTCTAGAAAGCTTGAGTTCAGTTTTCAGCATTACATTGGGTGGCTCACAATGTAAATCTAGCTACAGGGATACAAAGTCTGCTTTTGACCTCCTTTGACGTTCCACCAAAGTGTGTTACCTTCACTCCCCAATATACACATAAATATAAAACATAACCTTAAAATAATAGCCATCTTAACCTGTAAGTACTCCTTTTTTTCAACACAATATTTTTTAATTGATAATTTGAAAACTTTATACTATGCATCCAATCATGTTACTTCCCATTTCTCTCAGGTCCACCCTTCCACTCTTGTGCACTCACCAAAGAATAAAATAATAATAATAATGAAATGCAGAAAAGCAAAGAAAAAGCACACCAAGTTTGTGTGGTCAGTGTTGCCACCAAAGGCCATGTTGAGGGTCAGGGTCCATGCTGCTGCTGTAAAGTGTGTGGAAGTCCATGGTTCATTCTGCCTCGTGCTGTTCTGGGCAAGGAATCTCCTTTGGCCAGTGTATAGATAACTGTGAGTATATGCCACATATGATCTCTAGAATTGAAAGAGGGGGATTATTTCTAAAGTCCATCCTACTAATTAAAATTGTATTCTAGTGAGAATCTGTGCTATTTTAATGGTTTAATTTACATTTTTCTAATAGCTAGTCTTGTTAGACCATTTGTTCTTATTGACCATTTATATGTATTATTTGATGAAATTTTGTATTAAAATTTTTCCCAATTTTTATTGACTTGTCTTACTGAGCTGGAAAAGTGTTTTCTGTGTTTGTAAAGCATATCACGGATTGTATTTGTACATTTTGTTTCCAAATTTATAACTATTTCTTTTTTGTTTCTGGATAATATCTTTTGAAGGACAAACTTTAATATTTCAAAGTTTAATTAACATTTTTGCTTTTACAATTGATACACTTTAAATCAAATCTAGTGTCCTAGTTTGCTTTTCTGTTGTTAAGATAAACATCACGGCTGATAAAACTTATGGAGAAGAGGGTTTATCTTGTTTATACTTCCAGGTCCCAGGCCATCATTGGGAATGTAAAGGAAGGGACTAAAGGCAGGAGCTTGGAAGCAGACAACACAGACAGATGCTACTTGCTGGCTTGTTCCTAGGCTTACTCTCAGCTACTGTTTCTTAATAGCCAAGGCCCACTTAAGTCAGGATGGTACCACCCACAGTAGGCTGGGCACTCCTACATCAATTAGCCAGTAAGGAAATGCCTCAAAGTGTGGATGCTTCAATCCTTCTTAGAAGGGGGAACAAAATACTCATGGGAGGAAGTATGGAGACAAAGTGTGGGACAGAGACTGAAGGAAAGGTCATCCACAGATCTGGGGATCCATCCCATATACAGTCACCAAATGCAGACACTATTGTGGATACCAACAAATGCATACTGACAGAAGCCTAATATAGCTGTTTCCTGAGAGGCTCTGCCAGTGCCTGACAAATACAGAGGCAGATGCTCGCAGTCAACCATTGGACTGAGCATGGGGTTCTTAAGGAAAGAGTTAGAGAAAGGACTGAAGGAGCTGAAGGGGTTTGCAACCCCATAGGAAGAACAACAACATCAACCAACCAGACCCCACCAGAGCTCCCAGAGACTAAATTACTAGACAAAGAGTACACATGGAGGGACCCATGGCTCCAGCCACTTATGTAGTAGAAGATGGCATTGTCAGGCATCAGTGGGAGAAGAGGCCCTTGGTCCTGTGAAGACACGATGTTCCAGAGTAGGGGAATTCGAGGGTGCGAGGTTGAAGTGGGTGGGTGGGGAAGCACCCTCATAGAAGCACGGGAAGTGGGATGGGATAGGAGGCTTCCAGGGGTGGGGAAACAGGGAAGGGGATAACATTTGAAATGTAAATAAAGAAAATATCAAAAAAAAAAAAAGAAAAATGAATGGTTATAAGCTTACAAGCATATCTGAAGAAGGCAGTTTTTTTTTAAGAAGGCAGTTATTTTTTGTATTGTAAAAGTCTTTCCTTTATTTTTTTATTAGATATTTTCTTTATTTACGTGTCATATGATATCTCCTTTCCTGATTTCCCCTCTGAAAAAAAGAAAAAAAAAGAAAAAGTACCCTGTTCCCTCCCCTCTCCCCTTGCTCACCAACCCAACCTCTCTTACTTCCTGGCCCTGGCATTCCCCTATACTGGGGTATGGAAACTTCACAGGACTAAGGGCCTCTTCTCCCATTGATGACCAAGTAGGCCATCCTCTCCTATACATATGCTACTAGAGCCATGAGTCCTACGATGTATACTCTGGTTGGCGTGTTAGTCTCTGGGAGCTCTGAGGGTACTAGTTAGTTCATATTGTTGTTCATCCTAAGGGACTGAAAACCTTTCAGCTCCTTGGGTCCTTTCTCTAACTCCTTCATTGGGGACCCTGTGCACAGTCCAAATGGATGGCTGTGAGCCTCTACTTCTTTATTAGTTGGGTACTGTCAGAGCCTCTCAGGAGACAGCTATATCAGGCTCCTGTCAGCCAGCACTTGTTGGCATCAACAATAATGTTTCGATTTGATGATTGAATATGGGAAGGATTCCTAGGTGGAGCAGCCTCTGTATTGTCCTTCCTTCAGTCTCTGCTCCATAGATTGTCTCTGCAACTCCTGGGTATTTTGTTCCCCTTTTTAGGAAGGTATGAAGTATTCACATTTTGGTCTTCCTTCTTCTTGAGTTTCTTGTGGTTTGTGGATTGTATTTTGTGTATTCCAAGCTTCTGGGCTAACATACACTTATCAGAGAGTGCATACCATGTGCATTCTTTTGTGATTGGGCTACCTCACTCAGGATGATATTCTTCAGATCCATCCATTTCCCTAAGAATTTTATAAATTCATTGTATTTAATAACTGAGTAGTACTCCATTGGGTAGATGTACCACAATTTCTGTATCCACTCCTCTGTTGAGGGACATCTGGGTTGTTTCCAGGTTCTGGCTATTATAAATAAGGCTGCTATGAACATAGTAGAAAATTTGTCCTTATTACATGTTGGAGCATCTTCTGGGTATAAGCCCAGGAGTGGTATAGCTGGGTCCTCTGGTAGTACTATGTCCAATTTCCAGAGGAACTGCCAAACTGATTTCTAGAGTGGTTGTACCAGCTTGCAATCCCACCAGCAATGAAGGAGTGTTCCTCTTTCTCCACAACCTCACCAGCATCTGCTGTCACCTGAGGTTTTGCTCTTAGCCATTCTGACTGGTGAGAGGTGGAATCTCAGGGTTGTTTTGATTTGCATTTCCCTGATGACTAAGGATGTTGAACATTTCTTTAGGTGCTTCTCAGCCATTCAGTATTCCTCAGTTGAGAATTCTGTGTTTAGTTCTATTTTTAATAGGGTTATTTGGTTCTCTGGAGTCTAACTTTTTGAGTTCTTTGTGTATATTGGATATTAGCCCTCTATCAGATATAAGATTGGTAAAGATCTTTTTCCCAATTTGTTGGTTGCTGTTTTGTCCTATTGATAGTGTCCTTTCCCTTACAGAAGCTTTGTAATTTTATGAAGTCCTATTTGTCAATTCTTGATCTTAGAACATAAGCTATTGATGTTCTCTTCAGGAAAATTTCCCCTGTGCCTATGTGCTCAAGGCTCTTCCCCACTTTCTCTTCTATTAGTTTCAGTGTACCTGGTTTTATGTGGAGGTACTTGATCCACTTGGACTTGAGCTTTGTACTAGGAGATAGGAATGGATAGATTTGCATTCTTCTACATGCTAACTGCCAGTTGAGCCAGCACCATTTGTTGAAAATGCTGCCTTTTTTCTACTGGATGGTTTTAGCTCCTTTGTTCAAGATCAAGTGACCATAGGTGTGTGGGTTCATTTCTGGGTCTTCAATTCTATTTCATTGATCCACTTGCCTGTCACTCTATCAATATCATGCAGTTTTCTTTCTTTCTTTCTTTCTTTCTTTCTTTCTTTCTTTCTTTCTTTCTTTCCTTCTTTTTTTTTCTTATCACAATTTCTCTGTAGTACAGCTTAAGGTCCAGGAAGGTGATTCCACCAGAGGTTCTTTTATTGTTGAGAATAGTTTTTGATATTTTAGGTTTTCTGTTAATCCAGATGAACTTGCAAATTGCTCTTTCCAATTCTGTGAAGGATAGAGTTGAAATTTTGATGGAGATTGCACTGAATCTGTAGATTGCTTTCAGCAAGATGGCCATTTTTACTATATTAATGCTGCCAATCCATGAGCATGGGAGATCTTTCCATCTTCTGAGATCTTCAATTTCCTTCTTCAGAGACTTGAAGTTCTTGTCATACAGATCTTTTACTTGTTAGTTAGAGTCACACCAAGATATTTTATATTATTTGTGACTATTGTGAAGGGTGTTGTTTCCCTAATTTCTTGCTCAGCCTATTTATCCTTTGTATAGAGGAAGGCCACTGATTTGCGTGAGTTAATTTTATATCCAGCTACTTTGCTGAAGTTGTTTATCAGGTTTAGGAGTTCTCTGGTAGAATTTTGGGGGTCACTTATGTATACTATCTTATCATCAGCAAAGAGTGATAATTTGACTTCTTGCTTTCCAATTCGTATCCCTTTGATCTCCTTTTGTTGTCTTATTGCTCTGGCTAGGACTTCAAGTACAATATTGAACAGATAGGGAGAGAGTGGGTAGCCTTGTCCAGTCCCTGGGATTGCCTCAAGTTTCTCTCCATTTAGTTTAATGTTGGCTACTGGTTTGCTGTATATCGCTTTTACTATGTTTAAGTATTGGCCTTAAACTCCTGATCTATCCAAGACTTTTTGTCATGAAGGGATGTTGGATTTTGTCAAATGCTTTCTTAGCTTCTAATGAGATGATCATATGGTGTTTTTCTTTGAGTTTGTTTATGTAGTCGATTACATTGATGGATTTCTGTATACTGAACCATCCCTGCATCCCTGGGATGAAGCCTACTTGATCATGATGGATGACTGTTTTGATGTGTTCTTGGATTCGGTTTGCAAGAATTTTATTGAGTATTTTTGCATCAATATTCATAAGGGAAATTGGTCTGAAGTTTTCTTTCTTTGTTAGGTCTTTGTGTGGTTTAGGTATAAGAGTAATTGTGGCTTCATAGAATGAATTGGGTAGAGTACCATCTGTTTCTATTTTGTGGAATAGTTTGAGGAGTATTGGTTCTCTTTGAAGGTTTGATAAAACTCTGCATTAAACCCATCTAGTCTTGGGTTTTTTTTTTGGTTGGGAGATTATTAATTATTCTTACTATTTTGTCAGTGAATATGGGACGGTTTAGATAGTTATCTGATCTTGATTTAACTTTGGTTCCTGATGTCTGTCTAGAAAATTGCCCATTTCATCCAGGTTTTCCAGTCTTGTTAAGTATAGGCTTTTGTAGTAGGGTCTCATGATTTTTTTGGATTTCCTCAGTTTCTGTTGTTATGTCTCCCTTTTCATTTCTGATCTTGTTAATTAGGATACTGTCTCTGTGCCCTCTAGTTAGTCTGGCTAAGGGTTTATATATTTTGTTGATTTTCTCAAAGAACTAGCTCCTGGTTTGGTTGATTCTTTGTTTAGTTTTGTTTGTTTGTTTGTTTGTTTCCATTTGTTTGATTTCAGCCCTAAGTTTGATTACTTTTTGCTTTCGACTCCTCTTGGGTGAATTTCCTTCTTTTTGTTCTAGAGTTTTCAGATTTGCTGTAAAATTGCTGGAGTATGCTCTCTCCAGTTTCTTTTTGGAGGGACTTAAAGCTATGAGTTTTCCTCTTTGGACTACTTTCTTTGTGTCCCATAAGTTTGGGTATGTTGTTGCTTCATTTTCATTAAACTCTAGAATATCTTTAATTTCTTTATTTTTTCCTTGTCCTAGTTGTCATTGGGAAAAGTATTGTTCCTCTGGATGTATTGCCAGTACTCTGAACCACTGGGCCATCTCTCCAACCACTCTTTGATAGCCTTAAAGTTTTATTTTTTTTATATGTAATTTTGTGACCATTTGTTGTGAGAATATCAGTACCCAGAAGGCAGAGGTAGTGGATCTCTGTGGGTTCAAGTCCAGCCTGGTCTGCTTAGTGAGTTCCTGGATAGCTAGGACTCTGTAGAGAGAACCTGTCTCAAAAATATAAAACAAAACAAACTTTATCTTCATCTTACTTTAAGAAATTCCTCATGGCCTTCTCAAGTTTGTTTTGTTTGTTTGTTTGTTTGTGTTTTTATATTGTCTTTGTTTTCTAAACATTTGTAGTAACATTCAGGGATCTCATGTGTATATGTATTCCTGTAGTCAATTCTGAGCCTAGGTAATAATTAGTCCACAGATCAGGTTGCAAGATTGTTGATGTATGTTTGGGATCAGATTCACACTTGGGTAGCTGAAAAGAGAATCTGAGAACTTTCCAGGGTTACTTTCCTGAGAACCTCCCTTTCCTTAACTTCTTTAGCCCTGCTCTGTTTTTAGGGGTTCCTCATTCAGTCCTCTAGGCTTAATTGTCCCTCTGGAATATACTCTACCACTAACTACATCCCTGCTGAGGCCAACTTGTTCAACAAAAGGAATGCAGCAATAGACTTTCTTGTAACTCATTGGGGTCCAGTGACCCCATTGGGGTTTGGCTTCTGTAAGCCACTTCTGTCTGTTGACTAGGGTATAGGACAACAGAACATAAAGAAAAATTACATTAAAAAAGAAGAGAAGTGGACGGAAGAAGAGGAGGAGGAAGGGAAAAGAGAAAGAAAAGAAATAAAGGAAGAAAGGAAGAAGGGAGATAAAAAAAGAGAAAGTAATTGATTTCCTTCATTGTACTTGAAGGTTTGAGGAGTTCTTCTGCCTCCTTGAGCTAAAGCTAGAGAATCTCTGTTTGTTTCATACCCTTATCTATGCCCATATATAGGGTCTGAATTTCAGACAACCTAGAATCCAAGCTCAGGAGTAGCACACACACATACACATGTGCGCACACGTGTGCACGCACAAACACACACATTATATATACACGCTATATATATATATATATATATATATATATATATATATATATATATATATATAATCAGGAAGTCCAGTAAATCTTTGTGTTCATTTCTCAATGCCCATAAATATCTCTGCAGGTTTTTACCACTGTGTTTAATGTATATTCAATGATGGAGCAGTATGTTTATAGTTAATTGTATCCCAAACTAAAAGCCCAGAACATACTTTTTAGAGTTGATATATACATAAAAGTAACACATTTAAAATATTAAATATAACCACTAGAAAAGCCACATGCAGACTTGAAAGTTTTCAAGTTATCAAAAAGTAAAGACGTCTTGTGATATTAATAGAAAAGAAATTAGACTCGTGTTGTATAACTATTTCCTCCAAATAGAAATATCCCCTTGTGTAGCAAGGAGAGGGGCTCAAAAGACTCAGAAAGCTGAAGAAACTCAGAGTAGAAAGCTATAAGATTCACACCCTCCCAAGGTAACAGAAATAAGTATAAACAAATGCTGGAAGGGGAGAGTTTCCAGCCCTCAGAACTGCCTGCAAGTTGTTCAGGAGCCCAATGACACTGCTTTTATGGATTGTCACTCATGCCAGGTGTGGCGGCCTTTGACTCATTCATATTCTTGCAAATGATCCCAATAAACTTATTGTTTACCAAGCTTGATTTGAGTGGACTTTTTACTTGGTTCTTATCAGTGTCCTATCTTAGGTGAACAAAGATTTGTTCATATTTCCCCAGATAGACATACAACACCCCATACCTCTCATAAACACACCATATGTATTCAGTCCATACCTCTCCTGAACATACATATAAAAACTAACAGTACATGATAATCAAGGAGGATTTAGTTTTAGTAACATAATATTGCTTTAACATTGTTAAAACACTGTTAAAGCACTGTTAAAGTGCCGGGCGGTTGTGGCGCATACCTTTAATCCCAGCACTTGGGAGGAAGAGGCAAGTGGATTTCTGAGTTTGAGGCCAACCTGGTCTACAGAGTGAGTTCCAGAACAGCCAGGGCTTTATAGAGAAATCCTGTCTCGAAAAACCAAAGAAAAAAAAGCAAAAAAGAAAAAGAAAAAAAAACACTGTTAAAGCAATCGAGGTCACCATACGAATACAATACAACTAAACAACTGTATGATCCTCTCAATGAACATAAAACCTGACAATTGTATACCCAATATGATTAAACAAAAAAATTGCAGCAAACAAGAAAGAAAACACACATGTCTAATAAGTGCAATCTATGAGAAAGTTAAGGATAATATTGTAATGAATGGCAAAATAGAATGTTTTTACTCTAAAGCTACAAGCAAAAAAAGACACATATGGTAAAGCAATTAAACTGTATTTATGCATGGATGTGAGAAAATTCTAAGAAACCTAGAAATTACCAACTGGAACTGATGGGAAGATCACAACCTTCAAGGGCAATGTGACAAAATTAATAAAACATTTCCATTTAAATAATGAACAGTTAGAAACTAAACACACCAAAATATAATAAAATTATTAAGCACAGAGGAATACATTTAACAATATATCACATGCAAATAGAAAACTATTAAAATCACAGAAAAATTAAAGACAGCTAGACAAATGGAAAGATATATCATATTTATGAATCAAAAGAATCAAAATTTATTAGCTATAGGTTTTTACCAAATTTATCGAAAAGCCTGACACAATATAAAATGTCAGAATATTTTAAAGTTTAGAGCTAGAGTAGTTGAAGGAAAAGAATTCAAGAAAAAGTAATCAAAGTTAGAAGTCATATACTCAGCTTAACATAAAACTTACAGATAAACTTAGCAGAAAGCCAAAGTAGCCAAGATAGTCTGATATTAACATATCAGTCAATGAAACATAATAGCAAGTCCAAAAACAGTTTTCCACTTACACAGCTCATTGATTAACAAGAAGACACCAATGTATTTCAATGTATTTACTCTTTTTACCATCTAGTATAAGAAAATGGGATATTAATATGCATAAAAAGTTAAGAGAGACCTTTGCTTCATTTTCATACAATCACCACAGTTTAGTTCAGGAACAATGCCATGAGGTATTCTCCTCCAGCCACACTGCCATCTTCTTGAGATTGGCAGTGCCCGCTTTCCATTGTACTCGTGATTTGTGAATCCCTCCTTGGACTCCCTCCTTGCCACCATGCACAGCTTTTTTCCTTAAGGATTTAGTTAAAGCCTAGATTTTCATGAAATATTACTAAAATAGTAAGTGTTTTGTGTGTGTTTGTGATCAAATTCATACTTCAGTAGCTGAAAAGTGAGTCTGCGAACTTTCAGGGCACTGTGTTCCTGAGAACCTCCATTTTCGTAACTTCTTTGTGTCTTCTCTATTGCTACACGTTCCTCTTTCAGTTCTTTTGGCTTTAGTTGTCCTACTGAAACACACTTTACCAGTAAATACATAAAATTTGTACAAAATAATCTATAATTGTCAGATAACCCAAGATCCTAAAGACGCTCAGCTCATAGGATAGTATAAAAGCAAGTACACAGAAGTGGCTCCATGAAATGATCTATTAAGCTCATTGAAGGAAGTAAAAGCAATTACTTTTGAACTGAATTGAACAATAGACAATTTAGCAAAGACAACCCCCCCATGTGTGTATGTGTAGGTATATGTGTTTATTCAGGCCAGAGGGGTCAATGTCATGTGTTTTTCTCAGTTGCCCTTCACCTTACATTTTTGAAAGAAGCTCTCTCACTGAAGCTAGAACTCATCAGTTCAGCTCTACCACTGACACAGATGTCTCACAAGGCCCAGGGATGCTCCTATCACCTTGCCAGCACTGTAGGTATAGGTCATCAACACCATGCTCAGTCTTATAGGAAAGTATTGAGGCTCCGAACACATTGTTATACTTGAAGAGCAAACCTTGTTCTAGTCCCCTTTGGTTGCTGTTTTCAGACAGGGTCCCATAGAGCTCAGGCTCAGCTCAAACTGTCCATAGCAAAGATTGCTTAGTGTTTGTGATCTACATGCCTCCATTTTTCCTTTGCTTGAATTACAGGCATGCACCACTACACCTGTCACGTATTTCAGCAAATAAACAGAAGATGTAAATAAAACACAGAGAAATTTTAGATCTGAATAATGCAGTAATTAAAACAAACATTCTATCAGATCATCTTAATAGAATGAAGATGGGAGTGGATAAAGACAGTGAATTCTAAGAGTAAAAATGACATTGCTGAGAGAAGGAAGAAACTGAAGAGGAGCAGGAGAATTTCTCATAATAAAACATTTTAAATGTCTAATTGTATGTCATCAGAATCCAGAAGAAAGAATTTTTGAGGTGTGAATAAATACTTGATTAAATATTTGTAAATGTTCAAATTTTATCATTTTTTATAGTCCTTATAAATGCATAAAACTCAGGGTAACCTAGGTAAGATTAATGCAAAGAGCCTTATACTGAGTTCTAGGGTCTGTGTATGTGTCACACATTTGATGCGTTGCAAATTTAGTTCTCAATGCAGTGATCTTGAGCATTAAGCCCTAATAAGAGGTGAGGGCTCTGCCCTCATGAGTGGACTAATGCCATTATCTGAGAGTAACATTAGTGATTATGGTGGTTTGCATATATTTGAATGTTTAGATTCCAATGGGTGGACTGTTTTAGGAAGGGTTATGAGGGCTGGCACTGTTGGGGGAAGTGTGTCATAGAGAGGTCAAGTCTTACTGTCTTGCCTTTTGTCTTTTGATCAGTACATAAACTCTCAGCTGCTGCTCAAGAGCCATGCCTGCCTGCCTGCCTGCCTGTTACCTTGCTTCCTTCCATGATGATCATAGACTTAACATCTAAAACTGTAAACAAGCACCTAGTTAAATAATTTCTTCTCTAGGTGATCTTGGCCATGGTGTCTGTCCACAGGAAAAGAACAGAAACTAAGACAGTGATCGAGTGGCTTTGATACACAACCTTCTGCTGCCTGTCATCATGAATTATAAAGAACATGGAGGTTCTCAGTTGATGTTGGCATCCTGATAAAGGTCTTGCGGCTCTCCAGAATCATGAACCCAGTGAACATTTACTTCATGGATGATCCAGGTCCATACTCCCAATAGTGTGGATGGCCTCAGGGATTCCTACACCAAAGCCTATGTCCTCAGTGCAGAGTCTGGGGTGGTAGACTTAAAGAATTGCAGCCCAGTGAGAGATCCCTGGGTTACTGCAGGGTTGCCTTTGGGATACCAGCTAGTAGTTGGGCTGTTTTTCTCTCTTAATTAAATAATTAAAAGGCAGGAAAACATCCCAGAACATAGTGAACATTATGTTTATTGGCAAGCATTACAGGTAGACTTCTCTCAGGTAGGAAAGTAGATCCCAGAGCTGGTGCTATTGACTGGGGATGGTGGAGAGGGTTGGGTTTTATTTGGGTTTCAGGCTTCTCACATGGTGATCTTCCCTCTCTTTTATCTTATATTGCTCCCAGTGTGTTCTTGTATCCCTTCCAGAACAGGGTTGGGGACTCTATTTTTGACTGTGAGTATGTGAGACCAGGAGCAGCTGTGTGTATTGGGAGAAAACAGTTGTTTTGTTAGGGCTAGAATGGATTCCTCTCTTTCTTGTATGGTGTAATGGAGACACAGAGACCCATCACAGGCAGGGGAAAGTTTGCTGTTAAGAGAAATGGAAACTTACTGCGGGGGTAAATAGCCACATAATAAAACAACTCCAAATGGGATCATTATGCCTCTTTCCTCTTATCCTAGGGTTCCATGGACTCATGTGGTGGGAGGGATTAAGGTAGTTGTCACCAGACTCTGGTTATTTCTTCAGAGAAAATCCTAAGCCTGTCCTAATGCGTTCTCTCACTGACTTACCACTTGGCAGTGTGATTTCTCCTTCCTTCCCTGCCCCTGGATGCTATCTTCCATAGGGCTTTGCTGGTACTCCACTGTTTGGAAATAGCCTGCCTTTGATATTTTGTTATAGCAATGATGAGTGGGTGAATACAGCAGGAGTCCATTATAACAACACAAAACAAACTCAAACATCTAGATACATCAAGGACAAACTGTTGAGAACCAAGGAAAAAGAAAAAACCAATCTTGCAAGCAGTTATAGAAACACAACTCATTACTTTAAGGGGACCGTGAGTCCAATGACTTCATATTTCTCACAGAATCCATGAAGCTCAGGAAAAAGGCAGAAGAACATTTTTAAGGCCCTGAAAGCAAAGAATTGTCAACCGACAATTTTATTTCCAGTGAAAACATCCTTCAAAAATGAAGGTAGAATAAAGACCTCAGATCTAGAAAACCTAAAATAACTCACTGCCAGCAGGTCCTTCTTCAGGGAATGGCCAATGGAGCCTTTTCTGACACAGGGAATTACTGAAAAGACACTCAAAGCATCAAGAATAGATGTCTTTAGATTTCATTTTAAAGGGTTAGGAAATTGGAACACTGTCAATGTTATTTATTATGTTGCACTGATGCTGTTAGAGTCTGTTTTTTGTTGTTGTTATTGTTGTTTTGTTTTGTTTTCTTAGCTGTGCTTGGTGTGTGTGTGTGTGTGTGTGTGTGTGTGTGTGTGTGTGTGTGTGTGTGTGTGTAGTGGACATGTATGTTAGGAATAAAATCCAGGTTTTCAGAACCCAGGCCTTTTCATATGCTAGGGTATACCTCCTTGATTGTCCCCAGCCATTGTCTTAGAGACACACTTCAGTGTTTATAAACTTGCAAATTGTTAACTTTAGTTCTGTATATTAATCAGTTCAACACAGATCAGCAGTTCTTAGAAGCTATGAGTTCCTCCTTCAAGTTCCTTTGTGGGCAGCTCTTGTTCAACTGAAGTGTGCCACGTGGGGATTTGATCCCTCATGAAGACCTATTTATAATCTCTTCTGGCTCACAGCATTTGTTACTAAATGTCATTGAAGTAAATAAGAGGTCACTGATTTCCTCTGTGGTAAGTGGATTGCTTGTTCTGAATGAATGCTGATATACTTTCATTTTGAGTTTTAAGAATAAGCAGCCTCACCAGAATATATCATGTTGATGACTGCAACAAACTGCATTCCTCTGAAATGTGGTATGTCTGTTTGAGTCTCCAACGCAGACCTCCCTTTACTTTAGAAACATTGTCTCCTACTGAATTTTTTTTAATATTAAATGATTAATTTTGGTGTGTGTGTGTGTGTGCGTGTGTGTGTGCATGTGTGTGTGTCTGTATGCGCATGGAGGTGAGAAGACATTTTGTGGGAGTCAGTTATCTTCATCTACCATGTGGCTTATCTAACTCACATTGTCAGGCTTGATGGCCAGTGCCCATAGCTGCTCAGTCATCACCCCAACTCCTGGATATTATTTTTTGATACTTTTCTTGAGTTCCTGTTGTTACCTTCATATTTGTTTCTTTGTAGGTGCAAACACATACATACATAACATATATATCTTTTTTTTTTTTTGATGCTCTGGGGATTGAGTTCAAAGTCGTATGCAGGCTTGGCAGGTAGCCTTTCACTGAACTAGATCTCTGATTTCTTAATTCATTTTTTGAAAAATGACATCTACTATTTGTTTTCATGCCGTATTTCTTTCTATTGCTAGTGACGTTAGGTTTTTTGTTTTGAGTGAGTGTTGGCTCATCTTCTCTGCCTTCCTCACTTGCTCTCTAATTTCTTATCCATTTTCACAAAATTCTCCCTTCAGATGCTCCTAGTCTGTCTGTGATTTTTTTTTTTGAGCTTTTAAGATCTTAAGACCATTTTTTTTTTCTGTTTCCATCATATTCTTTTGGTATTCTTTATGCTTTTAATGTGCTTTCCTCTGTATTGTTCAAAACAGTTAAACAAGTGGGAAGTCATACAAGCTGTACTACTGGGGGGTAGGCCTGATGCATATAAAGTGATGCTGAATGAGAAGACTAGACTAGAGAGCTGTGACTCTGACACCAATGGGGAAGTGGGGTGGAGGTGAAGGGAGAGGCTCAGGCTCAGGAGTGGTGCTAAGCACATGACATCAGGCTTGGCAGAAAAGGGAATCTTGGTGTGAAAAGGAATGGGGCTGACTTGCATTAAGATCCATCACTCCTCTTTAATAAGCTTTCTGGTTGAATTCAAAACACTTTCCATTGAAATACAGGAGAACACAGGTACAAGCCCTTAAAGAGGAAACAAAAATCCCTTAAAGAAATATAGGACAACACAACCAAAAAGGTGAAAGAATTGAACAAAACCATCCAGGATCGAAAAATGGAAATAGAAACAATAAAGAAATCAGAAAGAGAGACAACATTGGAGATAAAAAACCAAGGAAAGAAATCAGGAGTCATAGATGCCAAGCATCACCAACAAAATACAAAAGAGAGACGAGAGAATCTCAGGGTCAGAAGACACACCATAGAAAACATTGACACAACAGTCAAAGAAAATGCAAAAAGCAGAAAGCTCCTAGCCCAAAACATCCAGGAAATCCAGGACATAAAGAAAAGACTAAACCTAAAGGTGATAGGTACAGAAGAGAGTGAAGGCTTCCAACTTAAAGGGCCAGTAAACATCTTCAACAAAATTATAGAAGAAAACTTCCCTTACCTAAAGAAAGAGATGCTCATGAGCATACAAGAAGCCTATAG
The DNA here is from genome assembly GCF_008632895.1 of Mastomys coucha. Classification (NCBI taxonomy): domain Eukaryota; kingdom Metazoa; phylum Chordata; class Mammalia; order Rodentia; family Muridae; genus Mastomys; species Mastomys coucha. The sequence goes on from NW_022196894.1 coordinate 82,484,943, forward strand.
AACTCCAAACAGTTTGGACCAGAAAAGAAATTCCTCCTATCACATAATAGTCAAAACACCAAATGCACAAAACAAAGAAAGAATACTAAAAGCAGTAAGGGAAAAGGGTCAAGTAATATATAAAGGCAGGCCTTTCAGAATTACACCAGACTTCTTGTCAGAGACTATTAAAGCCAGAAGATCCTGTACTGATGTCATACAGACCCTAAGAGAATACAAATGCCAGCCCAGGTTACTATACCCAGCAAACTCTCAATTACTGTAGATGGAGAAACCAAAGTATTCCATGACAAAACCAAATTTACACAATATCTTTCCACAAATCCAGCCATTCAAAGGATAATAAATTGAAAACTTCAACACAAGGAGGGAAACTACATCCTATAAAAAGCAAGAAAGTAACATTTCAACAAAACTAAAGGATAGTAGCCACAGGAACAGAATTGCAACTCTAACAACAAAAATAACAGTAAGCAACAATTACTTTTCCTTTATATCTATTAATATCAATGGACTCAATTCCCCAATAAAAAGACATAGGCTATCAGACCGTGCATGTAAACAGGACCCAACATTTTGCTGCATACAGGAAACCCACCTCAGTGACAAAGACAGACACAACCTCAGAATAAAAGGCTGGAAAGCAATTCTCCAAGACAATGGCCCCAAGAAAAAAGCTGGAGTAGCCATTCTTTTTGTTTGTTTGTTTGTTTGTTTACTATTTATTTATTTATTTATTTTCAGATATTTTCTTTATCAGCCATTCTAGTATTGAATAAATCGACTTTCACACTAAAGGGATCAAAAAAGATAAGGAGGGACACTTCATATTCATCAAAGGTATGATCTATCAAGATGAACTCTCAATTCTGAACCTCTATTCTCCAAATCGAAGGGCATCTACGTTCATAAAAGAAACTTTACTAAAGCTCAAAGAACACATTGCAGCACACACAATAATACTGGGAGATTTCAACATCCCATTCTCTGCAATGGACAGATCATGGAAACAGAAACTAAACAAAGACACAGTGAGACTAACAGAAGTTATGAAACAGATGGATTTAACAGATATCTATAGAACTTTTTATCCTAAAACAAAAGGATATATCTTCTTCTCAGTACCTCATAGTACCTTCTCCAAAATTGGCCATATAATTGGCCACAAATCAGGCCTCAACAGATACAAGAAGATTGAAATAATTCCTTGCATCCTATCAGATCACCATGGACTAAGGCTGCTCCTCAATAATAACATAAACAATAGGATGCCCACATACACATGGAAGCTTAGCAACACTCTACTCAATGATAACATTTTAAGTAAAAAATAAAGAAATGAAAGATATTCTAGAATTTAATGAAAATGAAGCCACAATATACCCAAACTTATGGGACACAATGAAAGCAGCCCTAAGAGGAGAACTCATACCTTTAAGTGACTCAAAAAAGAAACTGGAGAGAGCATGCACCAGCATTTGACAGCACATCTGAAGGCGCTAGAACAAAAAGAAGCAAATTCACCCAAGAGGAGTCAAAGGCAGGAAATAATCAAATTCAGGGCTGAAATCAACCCAATGTAAACAAAAAACTATGCAAAAAATCAACCAAACCAGGAGCTGGTTCTTTGAGAAAGTCAACAAAATAGATAAACCCTTAGACAGACTAAGTAGAGGGTACAGAGAAAGTACCCTAATTAACGAGATCAGAAATGAAAAGGGAGACATAACAACAGAAACTGAGGAAATCAAAAAAAAAAAAAAAATCACGAGTTCCTACTCCAAAAGCCTATACTCAACAAAACTGGAAAACCTGGATAAAATAGACAATTGTCTAGATACCAGGTACCAAAGATAAATCAAGATCAGATAAATGATCTAAACAGTCCCATATCCACTAACAAAATAGTAAGAGACATTAATAGTCTCCCAACCAAAAAAAAGCCCAAGGTTTAGTGCAGAGTTTTATCAAACCTTCAAAGAAGACCTAATACCAATACTCCTCAAACTATTCTAAAATAGAAACAGATAGTGCTCTACCCAATTCATTCTATGAAGCTACAATTACTCTGATACCTAAACCACACAAAGACCTAACAAGGAACGAAAACTTCAGACCAATTTCCCTTATGAATATTGATGCAAAAATACTCAATAAAATTCTTGCAAACCGAATCCAAACATCAAAACAGTCATCCATCAGATCAAGTAGGCTTCATCCCAGAGATTCAGGGATGGTTCAATATACAGAACTCCATCAATGTAACCTACTACATAAACAAACTCAAAGAGAAAAGCCATATGATCATCTTATTAGATGCTGAGAAAGCATTTGACAAAATCCAACACCCCTTCATGATAAAATTCTTGGAAAGATTAGGAATTCAAGGCTCATACTTAAACATAGTAAAAGCAATATACAGCAAACCAGTAGCGTACATCAAACTAAATGGAGAGAAACTTGAAGCAATCCCATCCCACTAAAATCAGGGAGTGGACAAGGCTGCCCATTCTCTCCCTACCTGTTCAATATTGTACGTGAAGTCCTAGCCAGAGCAATTAGACAACAAAAGGAGATCAAAGGGATACAAGTTGGAAAGGAACAAGTCAAATTATCACTATTTGCAGAAGATATGATAGTATACTTAAGTGACCCCAAAAATTCCTCCGGAGAACTTTTGTTTATTAGTTATTTCTTTTTCTTTTCTTTTTTTATTAGATATTTTCTTTATTTACATGTAAATTTCTCCATTCCTAGTTTCCCCTCCAAAAAGCAAAGAAACAAACAAAAACAACAAAAAACCCCTGTTGCCTCTCCCCTCCCCATGCCTGCCACCCCACCCTCTCCCACTTATTGGCCCTGGCATTCCCCTACACTGGGGCACAGAACTTTCACAGGGCCAAGCTCTTCTCCTCCTATTGATGATCAATTTGCAATCCTCTACTATACACATGCTGCCAGAACAATCAGACCCCTCCATGTGCAGTCCTTGGTTGGTGTTTGAGAGCCTGGGAGCTCTGAGGGTACTAGTTAGTTCATGATTGTTCATCCTAAGGGGCTGCAAACCCCTCAGCATCATTGGTCCTTTCTCTAACTCCTTCACTGGGGACCCTGTACTCAGATCAATAGATGTCTGTGAGCCTCTATATCTATATTAGTCAGGTACTGTCAGAGCCTCTCAGGAGATAGCTATATTTAGGCTGGCTTGCCCTTCCTTCAGTCTCTGCTCCACAGTTAATCTCTGTATCTCCTTCCATGGATATTTGGTTCCCCCTTTTACAAAGGAATGCACTGTCCACCATTTGGTCTTCCTTCTTCTTGAGTTCCTTGAGGTTTGTGGGTTGTTCTTCCTGTA
>NW_022196894.1:82488479-82496085 GCF_008632895.1 Mastomys coucha
TAAAGATGTTGAACATTTCTTTAGGTGCTTCTCAGCCATTCGGTATTCCTCAATTGAGAATTCTTTGTGTAGCTCTGTACCCCATTTTTTAATAGGGTTATTTGGTGCCACCAGAGAACTTCTAAACTTGATAAATAACTTCAGTAAAGTAGCTGGATATAAAATTAATTCAAGAAAATCAGTGGCCTTCCTCTACACAAAGGATAAACAGGCTGAGAAAGAAATTAGGGAAATAACACCCTTCACAATAGTTACAAATAATATAAAATATTTTGGTGTGACTCTAACTAACAAGTAAAAGATCTGTATGATAAGAACTTCAAGTCTCTGAAGAAGGAAATTGAAGAAGATCTCAGAAGATGGAAAGATCTCCCATGCTGATGAATTGGTAGCATTAATATAGTAAAAATGGCCATCTTGCTGAAAGCAATATATAGATTCAGTGCAATCTCCATCAATATTCCAACTCAATCCTTCACAGAATTGGAAAGAGCAATTTGAAAATTCATCTGGAATAACAAAAAACCTAGGATAGCAAAAACTATTCTCAACAGTAAAAGAACCTCTGGTGGAATCACCATCCCGAACCTTAAACTGTACTACAGAGCAATTGTGACAGGCAGGTAGATCAATGGAACCGAATTGAAGACCCAGAAAAGAAACCACACACCTATGGTCACTTGATCTTTGACAAAGGAGCTAAAACCATCCAGTGGAAAAAAGGCAGCATTTTCAACAGATGATGCTGGCTCAACTGGCAGTTTGCATGTAGAAGAATGCAAATCTATCCATTCCTATCTCCTTGTACAAAGCTCAAGTCCAAGTGGATCAAGGACCTCCACTAAAACCAGATACATTGAAACTAATAGAAAAGAAAGGGGGAAGAGCCTCAAGCATGTAGGCACAGGGGAAATTTTCCTGAACAGAACACCAATAGCTTATGGTCTAAGATCAAGAATTGACAAGTGGAACCTCATAAAATTACAAAACATCTTTAAGTCGAAGTACACTGTTAATTGGACAAAACAGCAGCCAACAAATTGGGAAAAGATCTTTAGCAATCTTATATCTGATAGAGGGCTAATATCCAATATATACAAAGAACTCAAGAAGTTAGACTCCAGAGAATCAAATAACACTATTGAAAATGGGGTACAGAGCTAAACACAGAATTCTCAACTGAGGAATACTGAATGACTGAGAAGTACCTAAAGAAGTGTTCAACATTCTTAATCATCAGGGAAATGCAAATCAAAACAACCCTGAGATTCCACCTCATACCAGTCAGAATGGCTAAGATCAAAAACTGAGGTGATAGCAGCTACATGGTGAGGTTGTGGAGAAAGAGGAACATTGCTTCATTGCTGGTGGGATTGCAAGCTGGTACAACCACTCTGGAAATCAGTTTGGCTGTTCCTTAGGAAATTGGACATAGTACTACCAGAGGACCCAGCTATACCACTCCTGGCACATACCCAGAAGATACTCCAACATGTAGTAAGGACACATGCTCCACTATGTTCATAGCAGCCTTATTTATAATAGCCAGAAACTGTAAACAAACCAAATGTCTCTCAACGGAGTAATGGATACAGAAAGTGTGGTACATCTACACAATGGCGTACTACTCAGCTATTAAAAACAATGAATTTTTGAAATTCTTAGGGAAATGAACAGATCTGGAGAATATCATCCTGAGTGAGGTAACTCAATTACAAAAGAGCACACATGGCATCCACTTTCTGATAAGTGGATAGTAGCCCAGAAGCTCAGAATACCCAAAATACAATCCACAAACCACAAGAAATGCAAGAAAAAGGAAGATCAAAGTGTGGATGCTTTGTTCCCTCTTAGAAAGGGGCACAAAATACCCATCTAAGGAGTCGCAGAGACAAACTATGGAACAGAGATTAAAAGAAGGAAAATTCAGAGACTGCTCCACCTTGGAATCCTTTTCATATTCAGTCATCAAACCCAGACACTATTGTGGATGTCAGCAAGTGCTAGCTTACAGGAGCCTGAAATAGCTGTCTCTTGAGAGGCTCTGCCAGTACCCGACTAATACAGAAGTAGAGAATCACAACCATCCATTGGACTGAGCATATGGTCCCCAATAAAGGAGGTAGAGAAAGGACTCAAGGAGCTGAAGGATTTGCAGCCCCTTAGGAGGAACAACAATATGAACTAACTAGTACCCTCAGTGCTCCCAGGGACTAAACCATCAGGCAAAGAGTAGAGTGGGACTCATGGATCCAGCATCATACATATAGCAGAGGATGACCAAGTTGATGGTCATCAATGGGAGGAAAAGTCCTTGGTCCTGTGAAGGTTTATGCCACAGTTTAGGAGAATGCCAGGGCCAGTAAGTGAGAGAGGGTGGGTTGGTGTGCATGGGGAAGAGGGAGGAAATAGGGTTAGTTTTTTTGTTTTTGTTTTTGATATCTTTTTGGAGGGGTAACCAGGAGAGGTGATATCATTTGAAATATAAATAAAGAAAATATCTAAAAAAATTTTAAACTTCTACATAGCAAATGTTTTATTCTCAAGACTTTTATTCTGCTATGAGTACATTCTCTACACTAAGATTAAGTAAGGTATAAGTTTTTATACACTCTATTTCCTAATACAAGATTTAAAAACCTATTTTAATTGTATATATTTATGGATATAATGGTATTATATCCCATTGAACACACTGGTGTTTCATGGTGATCATGAAATCTCACTAGTTAACATTTCCCTAGTGAGATTTTATTTGTTTTGTAGAACTGGATATTGAACCCAGTGTCCTGTGCATGGTAGCAGCCACTGTTCCCCTTAGCTATAACCTGAGCTTGATACACAGTTTCTGTAATTCTAGCTAAAAATGAATTATTTTCAGCATCTTATTTATTTTTATTTATTTATTGGCAGTAGGTATCACTTCAGAGCCTAGGCTAGACTTGAACCTTGAACTCATGAGTTCATGTTCCCATTGCCTCACCCTTCTTAGTGTTGGAGTTACAACTGTGTGCCAGTATGCCTAGCTCCAGCATTTTTAACAGAGACTTAATAATATAGAGAACCTCTAGAAACCCACAAGCACCATAAGAATGACAACTCAAAATACTCAAAAGTTGGTCCTAGGGAGCTAAGTAGGAGAATGCTTGTGGTGTTCTGCATCCTATCTTTTGTGCCGTGATGAAAATGAATACAATGTGGAAATAGATTAAGGAATTAATAGAAAGTGTCAACAAATATTTTCATATGCACTCAAATTTTAGAGTAAATTGGAATGTGCCAATTTTAAAACTTGAGCCATGAGCCAGTCCCACAACACCCAGGGAAAGTTCTACTCCAAGGTGCTTTAACACACCCAGGATCAGAGGTGAGGAGGACACAACATCTGTCCCAATACCAGGAGTAACTGAGACCAGCAGGATCCAAGCATACAGGAACTCTGCCAGCCACAGGTTCTTTCCGGTCTATCTGGGCTGGCGCCCTAAGCAGACCTTGGGTGCAAACTCTGCAGCCAGTCCCACAACACCCAGAGGAAGCACCACTTCCAGATACTCTAACAAGCCCAGGATCACAGGATGGCACAGTCACAGGACCACAAAGATAGATTGACTCTGAGGAGTTCTGACAAAACCAGGATCACAGGAAGGACAGGCTCCAGTCAGATTTAGACAGGGCAGGCAGCCAATTCTCTCACCATAACAAATCCTGGACACACCATCACACAAGAAATGCAAGATTCAGATATAAAATCACTTCTCATCATGATGATCCAGGACTTTAAGAAGGACATAAACACCTCCCTCAAAGAAATACAGGAGAACACAGGTAAACAGCTAGAAGCCCTTAAAGAGGAAACACAAAAATCCCTTAAAGAACTAGAGGAAAACACAATCAAACAGGTAAAGGAAATGAACAAAGCCATCCAGGATCGAAAAATGGAAATAGAAACAATAAAGAAATCAGAAAGAGAGACAACCCTGGAGATACAAAACCTAGGAAAGAAATCAGGAGTCATAGATGCAAGCATCACCAACAAAATACAAGATATAGAAGAGAATCTCAGGGTCAGAAGACACCATAGAAAACATTGACACAACAGTCAAACAAAATGCAAAAACCAAAAATCTCCTAGCCCAAAACATCCAGGAAATCCAGGATGCAATGAGAAGACCAAACCTAAGGATAATAGGTATAAAAGAGAGTGAAGATTCCCAACTTAATGGGTCAGTGAATATCTTCAACAAAATTATAAAAGAAAACTTCCCTAACCTAAAGAAAGAGATGCCCATGAACATACAAGAAGCCTACAGAATTCCAAATAGACTGGACCAGAAAAGAAATTCCTCCAGTCACATAATAATCAAAACACCAAATGCACTAAACAAAGAAAGAATTTTAAAAGCAGTAAGGGAAAAAGGTCAAGTAACATTTAAAGGCAGGCCTATCAGAATTATGGCAGATTTCTCACCAGAGACTATGAAAGCTAGAAGATCCTGGGCAGATGTCATACAGACCCTACAAGAACACAAATGCCAGCCCAGGCTACTATACCCAGCAAAACTCTCAATTACCATGGATGGAGAAAACAAGATATTCCATAACAAAACCAAATTTACACAATATCTTTTCATAAATCCAGCCCCACAAAGGATAATAGATGGAAACCACCAACATAAGGAGCAAAACTACACCCTAGATGAGGCAAGAATGTAATCTCTCAACCAACCCATAGAAGCATAATAATACCTCTTACAACAAAAACAAGAGGAAGTAACAATTATTTTTCTTAATATCTCTTAATATGAAAATTATATTACCAACATATTCTAATCGATTGAAATCCAAAAATATGAGGAATTAGAGATTTGTTGATTGTCATCCAATGGTCTCTCTAATTTGGTAATTGGAGAAATAGGTCCAATATTGTACAATCCATATACACTTTCTGCTTGTTTGTATCCGACAGTGTCTTGCTATGTACCACATAATGGTCTTGAAATCTTGCTTCTCCTATCTCAGCCTCTCTATTAGTAGGAGTGTTTATTTGATGTTTTTCACAATAATATGGTTTTCAGAAAATCTTACATATTTCAAAATTATTGATACAGCCAAAAGAAACAGACAGTTAATTCGGAAGGTGGCTTGTAAGAGAACAACAAAGAGTGAGACTGAATGTTTTGCTTGATGTTTGTAACTATTATATCAATTTTGAAGAAGAGGACTTTATAAGTTATTCTTTCTCTGAGATGAATGCTTTTCCAAATTATCACAGCCAGAATCTGAACCAGATTCTTATTCTCACCTAATGTCTGTGCCACCCTTCAAGCAGAACCATTGTTCATTGAAACAGTTGGTGAATGACTTTACGGATAGACCATCTTAACACACACACCATTTCTTAAATGAATGTAACCTGTTCTCTGTGGGCTGAGAATAAAGTCACTCATTCAAGTCAAATAGCTTTGGCCATAGCATGAAGTCTGTATTCAAAAATCATGCCTACAATTCATTCCTTGGTGCAGCTGAACTATCAACTCTCAGCTTAGCTACGATGGACGTAAAATCCTTTGGTGATGTGAGAGTCATTGAAGTACAGCCCCATTACAATAAAATCCAATGTCTAAAAAATTGTTCTTATTTTGGGCTTGTACCATAGTAAGAGCTAAGATTTTTAAGCTCTACTAAATACAAAATAAACAAACAAACAAAAAGACTTTATATATTTATGTTCATTTTAAAAACTAGTAGTGATGTTTTATTTTGTTATACAGTTAATATGTTTTTTGGATTATTTAAAATTTATATTGAGAAAAATATATGTATTTTCAGTATTGCTGTAGACAAGCACCTACATAAGACTGTTAAAATGATTGTTGTTTTATATCAAACAACTTTTATAATACTTATTTTCATTGTCATAATATTTTATAAATTTTATAGAATATGACAAAAAAAGGTATTGTAGGTATTGAAGGGGGGTCTCTGGGAGGAGTTGGGATACAAAAGGAGAACAAGAATGTGATATAATTCTATTTAATTAAAATATGTTTTTAAATGTTAACAAATTCAGATAAATTGAAATCATGCATCTTTTGTCATCACAATGCAATAAAACGTAAATAAAAAAGTAAAAAATAAAAAAATAAAAAATAAAATAAAACCAAATAACTTGAGTCGTGATTCTTGAGGATGACAAAGGAAGGCAAACAGCATAGTACCTTAATCTGAAGAGGGTACTCATCAAGGAGACACCAGGCTGCATATTTTGAAAACTATCTTCAGCATCCTATTTATTTTTATTTATTTATTGGCAGTCGGTGTCACTTTAGAGCCCAGGCCAGTCTTGAACCTTCAAAGTACTTTTTGAAAGCATAATTTACTGAACTTAGTTTTTATTCTCTTTATAAATAGCAAGCTTGCTATTTCAACAGTTGTCAGAAACATTGGGCCCTCCTCTCAGGTTTGATTTATTACTTCCTTATATTTTCATATCGGCCCATTTCTCTGGTCTTCTGTCGATGCCAAGAACACTCAAGCATGTTCTTCCACATTAGTTCCCTTTACAACATGAGTCAGACATTTCATTTTCCTGAATTTCATTTCCAAATATGTTTTTGGAATTTTAATTGGAATTATAGCAAGTTCACACATTAAGTTTGGAAAATGCTTATTTTATAAAACATATATTATTTATTTATTGAATCTTCCCATTTAGGCTTGACCCTCTAATAATTTAGAAATTTTTATTTTCTTTTGTTAAATTTTATAGCTTTTTTATTGTACAATTTTTTAAAAACTTTTATTGCATTATGATGAGAAAAGTAACATGACTTCAATTTATCTGAATTTGTTAACATTTAAAAACATTATTTTAATTAAATAGAATTGAGTCACATTCTTGTTTCCCTTTTGTACCACTGCTCCTCCCAGAGACTCCCCCTTCAATACCTACAATATCTTTTTTTGTCATATTCCTTAAAATTTATAAAATATTTTAATATAAATAAGAATTATAAAACTTGTTTGATATAAAACAACAATCAATTTAACAGTCTTATGTAGAAGCTCATCTACAGCAATAGTTAAAATACATTTCTCTCAATATAAATTTTAAATAACTCCAAACATATTAGCTATATACTTAAAAATAATACATCACTACTAGTATTTTCTTAAATGAACATGAATATATAAACACTTTTTGTTTGTTTTGTATTTAGTAGAGTTTAAAATCTTGGCTCTTACTGTGGTACAAGCCCATAATAAGAACAATTTTTAGACATTGGATTTCATTGTAATAAGGCTGTATTTCAATGACCCTCACATCACCAAAGGATATTACCTCCATTGTAGCTAAGCTGAGAGTTGATAGTTCTGCTGCACCAAGAAATGAATTGTAGGCTTGATTTTTGGATACAGACTTCCTGTTACGGTCAAAGCTATTTGACTTGAGTGAGTGACTTCATTCTCAGCCCACAAAGAGCAGGTTACATTCATTTAAGAAATGGTGTAGGTATTAAGATGGTCTATCTATAAATTCATTCACCAACTGTTTCAATGAACAAGGGTTCTGCTTGGAGGGTGGCACAGACATTAGGTGAGGGTA
>NW_022196894.1:82499164-82506672 GCF_008632895.1 Mastomys coucha
CTCTGTGTGTTGTGGGACTGGCTGCAGAGCTTGTGTCCAAGGTCTGCTCAGAACACTAACCCAGACAGCCCGGAAGGAACCAGAGTCACTAGGCTGGTAGAGTGTCTAAGTGCCTGGCCCCACTGATCCCAGTTACTCCCAGTGTTGGGACAGATGTTGGTTCCTGCTTATCTCTGATCCTGGGTGTGTCAGAGCACCTGGGAGTGGAGCTTTTTCTGGGTGTTGTGTGACTGGCTGCAGATTTTGTGACCAAGGTCTCTGATCCTGCGTGTGTCAGCGTGCCTAGGAGTGGAGCTTCCTCTGGGTGTTGTGTATTGTACAATTTTTATTAGGAGTACATTTAGTATCCATTGCTTTCTGTGTTTCTTTTTGTTGTTTGTTTTTGTGTTTTTCTCAATATAAATTTTATTAATTTTCTTTTTTAAATAAAATATAACAGTAAAAATGAGTATTATAAAAGTTGTTTGATATAAAATAACAATCAATTTAACAGTGTTATATAGATGCTTGCCTACAGCAATGCTGAAAATACATATGTTTTTCTCAGTATAAATTTTAAATAACTCCAAACATATTAACTGTATATTTCAAAATAATACATCACTACTAGCAGTTTCTTAAATGAACATAAATATATAAAGTGTTTTTGATTGTTTGTTTTGTATTTAGTGGAGTTTAAAATCTTGTCTCTTATTGTGGTACAAGCCTAAAATAAGAACAATTTTTAGACATTGGATTTTATGGTAATAAGGCTGTACTTCAATGACTCTCACATCACCGAAGGATTTTACTTCCATCATAGCTAAGCTGAGAGTTGACAGTTCTGCTGAGCCAAGGAATGAATTGTAGGCACGATTTTTGGGTACAGGCTTCCTGCTATGGTCAAAACTATCTGACTTGAGTGATTGACTTTATTCTCAGCCCACAGAGAAAAAGTTACATTCATTTAAGAAATGGTGTATGTATTAAGATGGTCTATCCATAAAGTCATTCACCAACTGTTTCAATGAACAATGGTTCTGCTTGGAGGGTGGCACAGACATTAGGTGAGGGTAAGAATCTGGTTCATTGGCTGTGATAATTTGTAAAAGCATTCATCTCAGAGAAAGTAACTTGTAAAGTCCTCTTCTTCAAACTTGATACAAGAGCTACAAATGTCAAGTAAATCGTTCAGTCTCACTCTTTGTTGTTCTCTTTCCTACAAGCCACCTCCCAAGTTAATTGACTATGTCTCCCATGGGTGTATAAATACTTTTGAAATATATAAGCTGTTCTGAAAAACCATAGTATAGTGTAAAAACATGAAATAAACAATACTACTAATAGCGAGGCTGAGATAGGAGAAGCAAGATCTCAAGACCCTTATTTTGTACACAGCAAGACACTGTCACAAACAAGCTGAAAGTATATATAGATTGTACAATTTTGGACCTATTTCTCCAATTACCAAATTAGAGAGACCATTGGATGACAATCAACAAATTTCTAATTCCTCATGTTTTTGGATTTCAATTGCTTAGGTTATGTTAGTAATATTAATTTTCATATTAAGATATTAAGAAAAGGTAATTGTCACTTCCTGTTGTTTTTGTTGTAAGAGGTGGAATTAGATTTGTGTGGATTTGTTGAAAGATTACTTTCTTTTTCTAGGGTGTAGTTTTGCTCCTTATGTTGATGTTTTCCATCTATTATCCTTTGTAGAGCTGGATTAGTAGAAATATATTGTGTAAATTTTGTTTTGTCATGGAATATCTTGTTTTCTCCATTTATGGCAATTGAGAGTTTTGCTGGGTATAGTAGCCTAGGCTGGCATTTGTGTTCTTGTAGGGTCTGTATGACATCTGCCCAGAGTCTTCTAGCTTTCATAGTCTCTGGTGAGAAGTTTGGTGTAATTCTGATAGACCTACCTTTAAATGTTTCTTGACCTTTTTCTCTTACTGCTTTTAAAATTCTTTCTTTGTTTAGTGCATTTGGTGTTTTGATTATTATGTGACTGGAACAATTTCTTTTCTGGTCCAGTCTATTTGGAGTTCTGTAGGCTTCTTGTATGTTCATGGGCATATCTTTCTTTAGGTTAGGGAAGTTTTCTTCTATAATTTTGTTGAAGATATTTACTGGCCCATTAGGTTGGGAGTCTTCACTCTCTTCTATACCTATTAACCTTAGGTTTGGTCTTCTCATTGCATTCTGGATTTCCTGGATTTTTTTTTTTGGTTAGGAGCTTTTAGCTTTTTGCAATTTCTTTGACTGTTGTGTCAATGTTTTCTATAGTGTCTTCTGCCCCTGAGGTTCTCTCTTCTATCTCTTGTATTCTGTTGGTGATGCTTGCATCTATGGCTCCTGATTTCTTTCCTAGGTTTTCTATCTCTAGGGTTGTCTCTCTTTCTGATTTCTTTATTGTTTCTATTTCCATTTTTAGATTCTGGATGTTTTTGCTCATTTCCTTCACCTGTTTGATTGTGTTTTCCTGTAATTCTTTAAGGGATTTTTGTGTTTCCTCTTTGTGAGCTTCTAGCTCTTTACCTGAGTTCTCCTGTATTTCTTTGAGGACGCTATTTCTTTCTTTCTTAAGGTCTTGTATCATGATCATGAGAAATGATTTTATATCTGAATATTGTTTTTCTGGTGTGATGGTTTGTCCAGGACTTGCAATGGTGCGAGAATTGGTTTCTGATGATGCAAAGTAACCTTGGTTTGTGTTGTTTATTTTCTTATGCTTGCCTCCTGCTATCTGGTTATCTCTAGTGCTACCTGCCCTTGCTAAATCTGCCTGGAGCCAGTCCTTCTTGTGATCCTGGTTGTGTCAGAACTCCTCAGAGTCAGGCTGTCTCTGTGATCTTGTGATTCTCGGATCCTGTGAGCCTGGGTTTGTTAGAGCACCTGGGAGTTCCTGTGTGCCTGGTCCCACAGGTCCCAGTTACTCCAGGTGTTGGAACAGATGTTGGTTCCTCCTTACCTCTGCTCCTGATAGTGTCAGAGTGCCTGGGGTTGGAGCTTCCTCTGGGTGTTGTGGGACTGGCTGCAGAGCTTGTGCCCAAGGTCCGTTCAGGACACCAGCCCAGAGATACAGGAAGGAACCCGGGCCACTCTGCTCGCTCTCTGTGTTTCATGATATGGATTTTCTTTCCTGTTATTGTGTGAATTTTGAGAAATTCTAGCCGGGCAGTGGTGGCGCACGCCTTTAATCCTAGCACTTGAGAGGCAGAGGCAGGCAGATTTCTGAGTTCAAGGCCAGCCTGGTCTACAGAATGAGTTCCAGGACAGCTAAGGCTACACAGGGAAACCCTGTCTCGAGAAATTCTTTTGTTATTAAGTAGTTATTAATTCTTGGTTGTTCTTGAATCTCCCTTGAATCTAAACTTTCTGTTTGTTTTAAATGTTTATTAGTCGAGTCTCTTGTGTAGTATGAACAGTTCTCCAGTTTCGTTCTGTTGCTGTGAATATAATACTCTGACCAAGAGCAGCTTAGGAGAGGAAAGGTTACCTGGCATACACTTTCAGGTTACAGTCCATCATCGAGGGAAGTCGGAGTAGGAGTCCAAGGTGGAGCACAGACAGGGACCAAGGAGGAGAGCTGCCCACTGATTCTCTCTCTGGATCATTCAACTTTTCTGATACAGACCAGGCTCATCTACATAGGGCTGGTACTACTCACAATGGGTTGGGCCTGCCACATTAACCATCAGTCAAGACAACCAGCCACAGGCCTGGCCACAGGCCCATCTGGTTTGGATAGTGTCTCAACTGAACTTTCCTCTTCCCGTGTAATTCTAGATTGTGCCAGGATGTGAATAACAATTAACCAGCATGGTCAGGTTTTATTGGTGCTTTGTCACTAGGAATTCGACTCAGGCTCTTGCACGTGGTAAGCATGTACTTTCCCTTTTAGCTGTGCATCCCAACTCCAGATGCACACTAATAATTCAGCTATTGTTCGTATTCTTTTCAATACCTGCAAGCAATTGTTTTCTATTAACATTTTAAACTCCTTCCATTTTTCTGTTATAGCTCTTATCTGAGTTCAAGAAGTTTTTCTTGCGATGTTAAATCTCTTAAATATTTATGATCTCATATTTGTCCCTATTTATGACTGAGCATCTAGGTTAAAGGTATTTTCTTTTGCTCTAAATTGCTTTTAGAATGTGTTTCCTCAGCCCATCTGAGGATCTCTATTTGTCTGGCAGCTGGTGAGTACTTGAATTCTCCCTGGTGACTAGAGATGAAAATGTAAATGAGGTTGGCCCTGTGAGAAGGGGCTTGACCTGTCAATGAAGCTCCTGATGCTTCTTAGCATGAAGCAGTCACCTGCTGTTCTGGGCTCTCTAGCTACTTAGTCTAAATGTCAGAGTTTATTCAGTCCTCCAGTATGGGGACTAATGAGGAGTAGGAGTCTTTTCTGGTGCTAGTCTTTAGTTAACTATGACTGCCACAGTCTACATCCTGTCTCTGTTGACCTTGACCATGGATTTATTCTGACATTTTTCTGGGGAAAATCACAATATTGGTGTGGTTTATTTGTCTACTGAGAAACATCCAATGAAATCTAGAGCTCTCTCTGGGTTATAGATTTTATTTGTCTACACTATTTTGGTATATTTGTCTACTGAGAATGTTCCTCAGCAGTTTTGGACCATGTTGCCAATCTGTCACTTAAAAAAAAATAAACCAAAACAAAACACCCTCATTTCCCATTCTCTGGGAAAAACTTGCTTCAAAAAATATGGTTATGAATTGGCTGCTTTAATTGTTGTCTTCTGTCTCTCTCTGTCTCTCTGTCTCTGTCTCTGTCTCTGTCTCTCTCTCTCTCTCTCTCTCTGTGTGTGTGTGTGTGTGTATGTGTGTATGCTCATAAATTCTTGTTCTTAAGGAGGGGTAATGCCATCTGTTTTGTTAATTTGCTCAAGGATGGAGAGGAGAAGGTCTGGGGAATGACCAGGAATGCCGCAGGCTGGCCAGTCAGGGCCTCCCTCAACATGTGGGGAAACAGGGTCCTAGTCAGGTGGACAAGGCTTAGGTGAAGAAATGATGGCAGAGATAACACATGGAAGTGCAGGATCTGAATGTATTTCTTAAAAATGGCATCAGGCTTTTACAAGTCATTACAAAAGAGAAATGAAAAATCTGGCAGCTCAGCAGTTGAGGTACATCTGAGGCCACCTGAAACACATTTAGTCTAAAACAGCCACCTCTTCTGGACAGGTGCTGCACCCCCCAATCCCCGACCAAAGCACTCTGGGCCCAGGGGGCTGTGGACTGCATGAGGCTCGAAGCTCGAATCTAAATGAATAAGTCTAAGTCTTCGTCCAAGTCCAAGTCCTAGCCCATGCACAAAGTAAAAACCAGGCTTATATAGTATAAGAAAAAAGGGCAGATGAAAAAAGTCACGTAGGCAGGTGAGGATTACATCAAGGTCAATAAGATCAGAGAGCAAGAAGGAAGTCACATAGGCAAGTGACAGTCACATCAAGGTAGGTAAGATCAGGCATCCAGGTGTGAAGCTAAAGAGCAGTGGTGCCCTTCCTGCTGGGGCTAATTTGGCAATCCCAAACTAATTCTCTGGGTCTGCTGGAGGCAAGCACCAGGAAGTTCCAATCTAGCAGTTCCTGAAATGCTCTTCAGCTTCCTTGTGAGAAATTCCAAGCTAACAGCTTGGTAATGAATTAGGATATATTGGAACTCTGTGTTGGCCAGGGAACAATGATTAATCTTAGTTTTAACTATTTACGAATCATTTCTTGGGGCACCATTATGCCTGAATAAGAAGGCACATTGAGTATTGGAAAGACTAATCTGGAACATGTCTGAGTTAGGAGATGCCAACGACTGAATATCCAGGAGGCACAAACTCCCAGTGAAATCATAATGCCTCTTGTACTGGAGTAGATGAGTGGGCGTGGCACGGGAACAGAATATTTCTTTGTTTAAAGTAATACAATGTTTTCCTTTTGAGATGGTTTTGCTATGTAGCCCAGGTTGGCCCTAACCTCACCAGCCTTCTGACTAGATTTTCTAAGAGGTAGTATCAGAGTTTTTTAGCACCATGTCATAATAAAAGTTCATTGTGTGATACATAGAAAACACAAAGGAGAAAATATCTCATGATCCAGTCACTGAACCTGTTAATGCTTATGTGTAATGAAATTTCAGTGTTCTCATGTGCATAGTTTAACACTCATTGAAATATATTCTTTATAGGATTTTTGTGCTTATTTAAATCTAGATTGTACATGTGAGACAAAATGTGATGTTGGTCTTCTTTTCCTATCATCCCTACCTTCATAGACATCTTCTTCCTCCCACACTATTTCACTTCTATCTTTATCCTATGTTATATAATATATAATATAATACAATACAATGTGATATATGTATATGTATTAAATCTAGATTCTATATGAAAGACAGCATCTAATATTAATTGAACATAGGTTATACTCCTTAGTTCTATTATTTTTCCCGCAAATTCCATAATTTCATTCTTCTTCAGGGCTGAATAAAATTATAGTGTGCATATAAGCCCAATTTTATTTATATACTCATCTATTGGTGGACTTCTAGGTTAATCCCATGGCTACAATGAATAGTATATTAGTAGAAATGAATGTGCAAATGTCTCTGTAGTGTACTGGCTTAAGATTGTTTCTATATATACCTAGACACAGTAAAACTGGATTCTATTAGAGCTCTATTTGTTCTTGATAAATATTCTTACTGGTTATATAGTGGCTAAACTAATACATTGCTTCTGGCATATGTTAGGACTCCTCCCTCACCAGTGTTATTAGCATTTGTTGTTTGTATTTTTGATGATAGTCATTCTGACTTGATTGAGCTGGAATTTCTGTGCAGTTTTAATCTCTAGTTCTCTGTTGACTGAAGATGTTGGAAAAATTTTCATGTGTTTTTGGCCATTTGTGTTTGCTGCCTTGAGAACTGTCTGAGTCACTTGCCCATTTATTGACTGACTGATTTTTCAGCTACTGGTATTTAAATTTTTGAGTCCTTTATAGATTCTGTATATTAATCCACTGTCAAACTAAGCAAATATTTTCTCTGTTCTGTGTGCTTCCTCTTTGCTTGGATGGTTGTTTGTATGCTGTGTGGAGCTTTGTACTCATATGCAACCTCACTTGCCAAATGTTGGAGTTATTTCTTGAGCTATTGACATCCTTTTTAGAAATCCTTACCTATGACTATTTCTTGAAGTGTTCTATTTATATTTTTTCTCTAGCAGTTTCAAAGTTACAGGATTTCCTCTAAGGTCTTTCATCCATTTTGAAATTATTTTTGTGCAAGTTGAGACATAATAATCTATTTTTATTCTTCAACATGTGGATATTCAACTTTCCATTTATTGAAGAGATTGTCTAATCCCCCCAAAGATGTTTTGATAGGTTTATCAAAAATTGATTTGATGTAGATATGTGAGTCTATTTATTTGTTGTTCATTCTGTTCTATTAGTGTACATGTCTGTTTTGGTATAAACTCAATGCTTTTTTTTTTTTTT
>NW_022196894.1:82513989-82526031 GCF_008632895.1 Mastomys coucha
GGGCAGCTAAGGTCGCTGATCCACCTCTGTCACTTGGAAGCTGAGAGAATTCTGTCCCTGCTGCCTGGTGGAGGCTCCCCTGAGCCTCTTGGGGCCTGTGCCTCCCTGCTGACTGTTCCTGGCTTAGGAACTCACTGGAGAGAAGATGGCGGCTCTCACTAGAGACTCCGGGTCAAAATGGTCCCTCAATGCTTTTTGTTAACATGGCTTTTTAGTGTAATTGTGATCAGATATTATTATAAGAACATCACTGGATTCATAATTAGCCTTGCTTTGGCTTTTCAGGTCTTCTGTACTTCCTTATGAATTTTAAGATTAAAATATTTGAAGAAAAATAATATTACAATTTGATGGAGGATTAGATTAAATCTGCAGATTGCTTTTAGGAATACATCGATTTTTGCAATGTTAATTCTTCCAATCTATGATCATGAGAGCTCTTTTCACCTTCTAGTATCTTTCTAATTTCTTTCTTCAGTCACTGAAAATCTTTATCCTAGCTTGCAAGAACTGCCAGACTTCCCAACTTTATTTTTCTTTACTTGTTTCATCAAAACCAGTCAGGTGACTGACCTTAGCCTTACAGGTAATACCATTCTTGACTTTTCTGTTTTCTTTAATCAGACTCTTGTATTTAGTATGATTCTCTCCTGTATGATTCAATTTTCTGAGTTTCATTTTTTTTCTTCAAAATCTAGTTTAAATATAATTTCAATTTCTTTAGAATTGTAAAAAAATTTCTTTCCTTTGATTCATTGTAGTACTTTCTTACATGTTTGTTTTAATGTTATTTTCTTTTTTATTGATTCAAATTTTATTGCATTATGATGAGAAAAGATACATGATTTCAATTTATCTGAATTTGTTTACATTTAAAAACATTTTTTAAGTAAATAGCATTACATCACATTCTTGTTTCCCTTTTATACCCCAACTCCTCCCAAAGATTCCCTTTCAATACCTGCAATACCTTTCTTTTTTTCTTATTTTGTCATATTCTTTAAAATTTATAAAATATTGTTTTTTAAAACTTTTATTGCATTCTGATGAGAAGTTACATGATTTCAATTTATCTGAATTTGTTAACATTTAAAAACATATTTTAAGTAAATAGAATTGCATCACATTCTTGTTTCCCTTTTGTACCCCAACTCCTCCCAGAGACCCCTCTTCAATACCTAAAATATCTTTTATTGTCATATTCTTTAAAATTTATAAAATATTATAACAATGAAAATGAGTATTATAAAAGTTGTTTGATATAAAACAACAATCAATTTAACAGTCTTATGTAGATGCTTGTCTACAGCAATACTGAAAATATGTACATTTTTCCAAATATAAATTTTAAATAACTCCAAAAAACATATTAACTGTATATTTCAAAATAAAACTTCACTACTAGTATTTTCTTAAATGAACATAAATATATAAAGTCTTTTTGTTTGTTTGTTTGTTTTACATTGAGTAAAGCTTAAAATCTTGGCTCTTACTGTAGTACAAACCCAAAATAAGAATAATTTTTAGACACTGGAGTTCATTGTAATAAGGCTGTACTTCAATGACCCGCACATCACCAAAGGATTTTACTTCCATAGTAGCTAAGCTAATAGTTGACAGTTCTGCTGTGCCAAGGAATGAGTTGTAGGCACAATTTTTGGATACAGGCTTCCTGCTATGGCCAAAGATATTTGACTTGAGTGAGTGACTTTATTCTCAGCCCACAGAGAACAACTTACATTCATTTAAGAAATGTTGTGTGTACTAAGATGGTCTATCCATAAAGTCATTCATCAACTCTTTCAATGAACAATGGTTCTGCTTGAAGGGTGGCACAAACATTAGGTGAGGGTAAGAATCTGGTTCATTGGCTATGATAATTTGGAAAAGCATTCATCTCAGAGAAAGAGTAACATATAAAGTCCTCTTCTTCAAAATTGACACAATAGTTACAAACATCAAGCAAAGCATTCAGTCTCTCTCTTTGTTGTTCTCTTACAAGTCCCTTCCCAATTTAATTGTCTATGTTTCTTTTGGGCATATAAATACTTTTAAAATATGTAAGCTGTTCTGAAAACCATAGTATACTATAAAAACATGAAATAAACAATACTACTAATAGAAATGCTGAGATAGGAGAAGCGAGATCTCAAGACCATTATGTGGTACACAGCAAGACACTGTCAGGTACAAACAAGCAGAAAGGGTATACGGATTGTACAATATTGAACCTATTTCTCTAATTACCAAATTAGAGAGACCATTGGATGACAGTCAAAAATTTCTAATTCCTCATATTTTTGGATCTCAATTGATTAGGATATGTTGGTAATATTAATTTTCATATTAAGAGATATTAAGAAAAAGTAATTGTTACTTCCTGTTGTTTTTGTTGTAAGGGGTGGAATTAGCTTTGTGTGGATTTGTTGAAAGATTACTTTCTTGCTTTTTCTAGGGTATAGTTTTGCTCCTTATGTTCATGTTTTCCATCTATTATCTTTCGTGGGGCTGGATTTGTGGAAAGATATTTTTAAATTTTGTTTTGTCATGGAATAACTTGTTTTCTCCATCTACGGTAATTGATAGTTTTGCTGGGTAGTAGCCTGGACTAACATTTGTGTTCTTGTAGGGTCTGTATGACATCTTCCCAGGATCTTCTAGCTTTCATAGTCTCTGATGAGAAGTCTGGTGTAATTCTGATAGGCCTACCTTTATATGTTACTTGGCCTTTTTCCCTTACTGCTTTTAAAATTCTTTCTTTGTTTAGTGCATTTGGTGTTTTGATTATTATGTGACTGGAGCAATTTCTTTTCTGGTCCAGTCTATTTGGAGTTCTGTAGGCTTCTTGTATGTTCATGGGCATCTCTTTCTTTAGGTTACGGAAATTTTCTTCTATAATTTTGTTGAAGATATTTACTGGCCCATTACATTGGGAGTCTTTACTCTCTTCTATACCTATTATCCTTAGGTTTGGTCTTCTCATTGCATCCTGGATTTGCTGGATGTTTTGGGTTAGGAGCTTTTTGAGTTTTGCATTTTTTTTTGACTGTTGTGTCAATATTTTCTATATTGTCTTCTGCCCCTGAAATTCTCTCTTCTCTCTTTTGTATTCTGTTGGTGATGCATGTATCTATGACTCCTGATTTCTTTCCTGGTTTTCTATCTCTGGGGTTGTCTCTCTTTCTGATTTCTTTATTGTTACTATTTCCATTTTTAGATTCTGGATGGTTTTCTTCATTTCTTTCACCCGTTTGAATGTGTTTTCCTATAATTCTTTAAGGGATTTTTGTGTTTCCTCTTGAAGGGCTTTTAGCTGTTTACCTGTGTTCTCCTGTATTTCTTTGAGGGTGCTATTTATGTATTTCTGAAAGTTCTGTATCATCATCATGAGAAGTGATTTTATATCTGAATATTGCTTTTCCTTTGTGATGGTGTGTCCAGTACTTGCTATGGTAGGAGTATTGGGTTCTGATGATGCCAAGTAACCTTGGTTTGTGTTGCTTACATTCTTATGCTTGCCTCCTGCCATCTGATTATCTCTAGTGCTACCTGCCCTTGCTAAATCTGACTGGAGCCTTTCCTTCCTGTGATCCTGGTTGTGTCAGAACTCCTCAGAGTCAAGCTTTCTCTATGATCCTGTGATTCTGGGACCCTGTGACCCTGGGCTTGTTAGAGAACTTAGGAGTGAAGCTTCCTCCGGGTGTTTTGGGACTAGCTGCAGAATTTACACCCAAGGTCTGCTCAGGGCACCAGCCCAGACACACCTGAAGGAATCTGAGCCACTGGACTGGTGGAGTTCCTCTGTGCCTGGTCCCACTGGTCCCAGTTACTCCAGGTGTTGGGTCCTCTTCACCTCTGATCCTGGGTATATAAGGGCATCTGGGAGTGGAGGTTCCTCTGGGTATTGTGAGACTGGCTGTGGAGCTTGCACCCAAGGTCTGCTCAGGGCATCGGCTGTCCCAGACAGACTGGAAGGAACCTGAGCCACTGGGCTGGAGGAGTTCCTGTGTGCTTGATTCCTGCTGGTCCCAGTTACTCCAGGTGTTGGGATAGATGTTATGTCCTCACCTCTGATCCTGGGTGTGTTAGAGCACCTGGGAGTGGAGTTTCCTCTGGGTGTTGTGGGACTGGCTGTGGAACTTGCACCCAAGGTCTGCTCAGGGCACCGACTGTCCCAGACAGACTGGACGGAGCCCAAGCCACTGGGCTGGTGGAGTTCCTGTGTGCCTGGTCCTACTGTTTCCAGTTACACCCAATGTTGGGACAGATATGTCCTCCTCACCTCTGATCCTGGGTGTGTTAGAGTTCCTGGGAGTATTATTTTCATTGTTAATATTTCAGTTAATTTCCTGACTCATTTGTTAATCATCTTAAAAGAAAAGTTTCCAGTTTAAATTTTTCTCTTTTCCTTGCTTCTTTTCTCCCTTCCTCCCTCCCTCCTTTCCTCCTTTCCTCCTTTCCTCCTTTCTTCTCCTTCCTCCCATCCTTCCCTCCATCCTTCTCTCCCTCCTTCCTTCCCTGCTTCCTTCATTCCTTGCTTTCTTTCTACCTTCATTTCTTTCTTTCTTTCTTTCTTTCTTTTCTTCTTTTTAATGCTGTGCAAAGACATGCTCATTGACTATACAAACCATCCTGGGAGAAGAGTTGAAATTTGAAGCAGAGGATCTAACTTTGGGAAACTAATTGGAATACATACCAACCTAACATTTGTATTTTAGCAAAGAAAGCTCATAATTGAGGGAGTCCTGCTGTTTAAAAAATAAATTGAGGGCTAATAGATATTTGAATGAAAATTTGGATTCAATTTCCACATCCTTCCTGTCAGGTGGCAATGCTTTACAGCTTGAAGTACAAACTCATAGGTCAACAGGAAAATACATCTCCATTACTGCTTCAAATGGAATGAGACTGGTTTGTACCTGTAGTATCTTGGAATGGAATCAGAACATGCCTGTGGTATTTCAGCCAGCCAAAAGCCAAATTTTCTGTGGCTTTGACTGGGTTTGACTATGAGCAGCCATATCAAGTAAACATTTATGAAACATTACAGAGATCTCGCTGTATCCCCTAAATGGTAGATTTAAATGATCAGAGCCCCTTCTCTACAGTGACTCTGCACTGTGAAAATATATAAATGCACACGTGCCTTTTTCATGTGTTACACAATCTTACTGGAAGCATTGGAATAAAGTTGTCATTTGTTCTTAACCAGCCTCTATACTGTCTTTTTTTACTCTCTCCACTTAACTAACAGACAGTCCTATTGTGAGAAATGAAGCCGTTAGGTTGGTAGCCCATCTGTCTCATTTATAAGACATCAATACCCTATAGTGAATCAGTGTTGTTTTCCCTTTTACCTACTTTTACTGAAGTATCAGTAAACCAAGTGCCCCTAAGCAAATAATCCAACTCATTACCACCCTGTAGCGTTTTAATGATGGAAACCATGTTAGGCTGAAGACCTGAACATGATGTTGGAGACCCACTGTGGGATCCCAGGTCTCTCTGCAGAGCCCTGAACAAGCTCCCACTTTCCACCTGTACTATTATTCAAGTAAGTTAGCCTCTAAGAGCAGAATGTGAGGGAAGAAAGTGTGCCTGCAGTGTAGCAGCTTAGTAAAGGGCTACCCAGGAAGCAGTTTCCAAAAGACAGGGAGAAGAGCTGTCAAGGTTTGCTCCCTGTGAAATTCGCCTGTCAGCATAGATGATGCATTTGGGCATACCATGCGCCTGCTTTCCTTTTCTGGCAGCCACTCACTCATTTTCAAGTCTTCCACATTCTTACTGCAATGTATCCTTTTAAGGGGCTTTTCTTCTCGAATCTCTCCATTGAATGTGAGTCCAGAGAGAGGAGTGATTATGTTGAAAATGTCACCTCTCTGGATTCATGCTAGAATCAGGACAGACAGGATGCCCCAGCCTCTCCAGCACTCACTCTCACCTCCCTGGCTGATTTCAGGGCAGTATGCCGCCCATTCATCTTTCACTTTACCTGGAACAGGAAGGAGGTTTGACATTCATCAAAGTCTTTATCTGGGAGTAGCCTGGAGAAGGATGTGTAATTTGGAAGTAAAGAAAGTAGTGAACGCCAATGGGCAGCCATGAACTCTGAGGAAACCGCCGCCTGGTCCCCTAAAACCTCATGATTTTTCTGTTTTGAATAGCAGGTGAGACGTTAAGTCTTTGAATAGAGAATATTCACCCAAAAGTGTTGGTAAATGCTAGTGTCACACTGATCTATGCTGCAGAGTCCTTCTTCACAGTCCTTACAACAATCCTGAAGAAGGGAGTGTCATCACCTTCCTTCTCTAGATGATGTCCCTGTAACACAGAGAAGTCAATGGTTTGGAAGGACTGCCTCAGAATGAAATCTGGACCTCTCACCCTGGTGACAGACTTTTCGATGTGTAATCTCTTCAGAAGGGAAATTTTCATCTCCCAAGCATCAAGGCTGCTTCCTCTGAACTGTCAGAGGCAGAGGGCAGGGTTCTGTGGAGGAAGAATTTCTAAGAACAGAGGGAGAGGGTATCTTTAGACTTGAGGTCTCAGAGGTCAGCAGAGTTATTCCGTGAGGTTTGTTTTACAGCTAGATGATGCCGTGAGTGGGGAAAAGGTCTGAATTCAAGCAAGAGCTCTTCTACACTGTAAGCTATGAAAAAATTTATACTTTCTTTTTAATGAACTGTGTTATGTGGGTACCAAGAAAGGAGCAGCATTCCAATTAAAAAAGTATTGATTGCTCATCTGTTAATGTCATCTGCTTAGAATTGATGGCCACTGAACCTCTCAGTGATTTTCATTGTGAGTCATCTGAGCTCCTGTTCTTTGCTTATGGAACATTCCACTCTAATTGTGTTCTCTTTAACACGGGTGTTTCTTTTGCTATTAAAATGCAGTTTCTCATGTTAGTCTATGTAATACTACAGTCATTGCAAATGAAAGTCAATGGAATTTGATGCACTTGAATACCTTCGCCTACACACTTCCGAGGCCACTCATGTCTTCCACACTCTTCTGAGTATAAACAAGTAAAACCCCCACTTAAAAACAAAACAAAACAACAAAACAAATTCTTCAGAATAACAGAACAAAACTCCAAACCCTTCAACCACTTGAAAGAAAGGGAGACAAATAATTGAGGAAAGAGCTTGGGGATACAGTTCATTGACAGATCACAGATTTGGAATAGCAGGCTTCGGGGTTAGTCTCTAGAACCAAGTCTGCAAGCAATAATTCCCCTGATACAAACAAACAAAACAGAAATGAAAATCCCAACATCACAGTACAGCATAACCACCCACAAAAATGAAACATTAATGCCACAGAGAAGTTAGTTATTTCTTGGCCCAAAGCAGGATATATAATCTCACTGTCTATGAGCCAAGCTCAGGATCTAATGAGCCTCTGTTTGGGGCCTGCAGAACTCTCCAGGGCTTTGTGCTAATTAAGTTTGAAAGGGAGACATATTGGGAAGCTACTGGGTGTCGGGCTGAAGTCTGGCAGTAGAGGAAGGGAAACCGGGTAAGCTCAGAGAACACACATTTCAGGAGACAGATGTGATCACCGTGTGCAGCTTGGGTGGAATTTATCTTCCAGTTCAGTGGCTAGCCTGGCACTGTGAAATAAGCTGTGGCCAATCAGGATAGGCTTGAGACAAATGTTAGTTCTTCAGAGTGCTTAGCTTTCACCCACTTTCTTCGCCTGGGTGTCTCAGCTAGATTCCCTTACTGGTAAGCTATGGACAGCTTCTGCCTTGCCTGGCATTTTTCTTCTGCAGAGAATTGTTTATTCGTATAACCAGTATCTGTCTTCTGTATGAGAGGCTCATGTACTACTAGGTGAGGGCTGGGGAAGGCAGGATTTCAGGAAATAAATGTATCAAACTGAACACCCTATAGGGAACCAGGACACTCTGGCTGCAGTCCTAGAGCCTACACCAATGCAAATTGATTGATTGCAAGTCACCTCATACCTGTCCTCCTCCCCCCTCAAAACACTGTGTCAGGACACTATATGCTTTTCAGCTCTAAGGTGTGTTTCCACTGTGAGATCTAGAATAATTTTCTCCATCTGTTTTTCTCATTCACTAAAAGTTGTTGAAAGAATTTGAAGTTGGCAGGTCATAAATTTAATTAGGTACAAAGAACTTAAGTACAAAGGATGCTTATTATTATCTTGGATAGACCTTTAAATATACACATACCAAAGCCTTTTATCTAGCTTACACAGCTGGGAGACCACCATTTAGCTCATTGTGCTTGTGTGTGCATTACCACACTACCTTATTAGCACAGCCAGTTGTTACTGTCAAACAAGCCAGCCTCATTCTACTTATCCTCCTCTCTGCTCTTACTTTTCCTCTTCCTCTTGGTCAGGAAAATGTCCAACTTTGTTTCTTGTATAACTCTATAAACACTTTAACCTGCAGCCTTGCTGACAATGATTAGTTTCTTTTTTTTAAATATGTATGTATATATACATATATGTATATGTATTTTTAAAGTTTTATTCATTTACTTTACTTATATGAGTACTCTGAAAACAGCTGGGCATCAGACTCCATTACAGATGGTTGTGAGCCACCATGTGGTTGCTGGGAATTGCATTCAGGACATCTGGAAGAACAGTCAGTGCTCTTAACCGCTGAACCATCTCTCCAAACCCAATGATTAGTTTCTCCATTCACTCCCTTAGTCTGTGATTAAGCCTTTACCTGAAATAAGTGATATTCAGCCACCCAGTTCTATCCTGGTACTTCACTTCTCATTTCTCACCAAAGTTAGATGTACTGCAGTATCTAGTGCTGTCTTACCTGTTGGCATACTATCCCAGTGTACAGGAGGAATGTTTTGATAATATCTCCACTGGAGCATGCCAGGATCATCTGTACTCTAGTTCCCATGCATGGTGGAATCTCATTGTTGGCTAGGTCGCAGCAAGTTCAATCATCTTTTAATATTTTCTTTAGGGTCTTCTTTTTGGAATTGGCTCTGACATCATTTCATTCAGTTTGGGTTTCTCCAAAAGTGATTATGAGACAAAGACTTGTTGACAGAAGTAAGCTTATTAAGGTATATTCTTGTAAGATACAATAGTAAGAATGTTCATGTGCTATGGTTTCTTGGTTGGTGGCCCTATTTGTGAGAGGTTGTGGTACTATAAGGACGTGATGCTGGAGCATCCAGCTTTGAGAGTCCACATTGAATTCACTCTCACTGCTTTCTGCATGTTGATAAAGATGTGATCACTCAGCTTCCTCTTCTGGCTATCAGCTGCCAGTATCACCTGAGATTCTAAAACTATAAGCTAAGAGAAGATTTCTCTCTTAAGTTGTTATTGGTTATAATATTTTATCACTGCAACAGAAAAGTAAAAAAGTCAGGTGTTGAGACTGAGAGGACCAAGAAGCTGACATTGAGCTCAGCTGCAAAAGAGACTTCAGGTGATTCCAAAAGAACAGAGATGAATGGTACTTCCAGTGCCCACAAATGAAGTCAAGAGTTGGCCTTTTCAGACCCATCCTGGCTGTGGGGTCATTTCTTAGGAGATGGAATTTGGACAAAACAGTTCTCTATGGCAAGTTCAGGTGCAGGGTCAAGTGCATCCTGGAGCACTCAGCCACTGGGACTTGGATGCATCTTCTCTACCCCAAAGAAAACATTAATACCACAGCTCCATTGTGGCTCTACTCTTAGTCCTACTGAGATGTCAGAAGAAGAACTAGAATCTGTGAACCCATTTTCTTTTCAATTGTCAATTTTTATCACATAGACTGGCTATTTTTTATTTATTGAGATTATCCTTGAGATTATCTTTTTTATTGATTTAAGTTTATTGCATTATGATGAGAAAAAGATACATAATTTCAATTTATTTAAATTTGTTAACATTTGAAAAACATATTTTAATGAAATAGAATTACTCACATTCCTCTTTCCCTTTTATACCCCAACTCCTCCCAGAACTCCTTCATTACCTGCCATACTTTTCACTTTTTTATTTTGTCATATTCTTTAAAATGTATAAAATATTGTAACAATAAAAATGACTATTATAAAACAACAATCATTTGAACAGTATTATGTAGATACTTATCTACAGCAATACAAAAAATACACGTTTCTTTCAATACAAATTTTAAATAACTCCAAACATATTAACTGTATATTTTAAAAGAATACATCACTACTAGTTTTTTTTAAATGAACATAAATAGATAAAATCTTTTTGATTGTTGTAGTTTGTTTTCAGTAGAGCTTAAAATCTTGGCTCTTACTGTGATACAAGCCCAAAATAAGAACAATTTTTAGACACTGGAGTTCATTGTAATAAGGTTGTACTTCAATAAACCTCACATCACCAAAGGATTTACCTCCATCGTAGCTAAGCTGAGAGTTGACAGTTCTGCTGTGCTAAGGAATGAATTGTAGGCACGATTTTTGGACACATATTTCCTGTTATGGTCAAAGCTATTTGACTTTAGTAAGTGTCTTCATTCTCAGCCCAAAGGGAACAGGTTACATTAATTTAAGAACTGTGTGTATTAAGATGGTCTATCCATAAAGTCATTCACCAACTGTTTCAATGAACAATGGTTCTGCTTGGAAGGTGGCACACATTAGGTGAGGGTAAGAATCTGGCTCATTGGCTGTGATAATTTGGAAAAGCATTCATCTTAGAGAAAGAGTAACTTATAAAGTCCTCTTCTTCAAAATTGATACAATAGTTTCAAATGCCAAGCAAAGCCTTCAGTCTCACTCTTTGTTGTTCTCTTACAAGCCACCTCCCAAATTAACTGTCTATGTTTCTTTTGGCTGTATCAATAATTTTGAAATATGTAAGCAGTTCTGAAAACCATAGTATAGTGTAAAAACATCAAATAAACACTCCACTAATAGAGAGGCAAAGATAGGAGAAACGTGATTTAAATACCATTATGTGGTATACAGCAAGACACTATCAGATACACAAAAGCAGAAAGTGTATATGGATTGTATAATATTGGGCCTATTTCTCCAATTACCAAATTAGAGAGACCACTGGATAATAGCCAACAAATTTGTAATTCCTTATATGTTTGGATTTCAATCAATTAGGATATGTTGGTAATGTTAATTTTCATATTAAGAGATATTAAGAAAAAGTAATTGTTACTTCCTGTTATTCTTGTTAGAGGTGGAATTATGTTTGTGTGGGTTTATTGAAAGATTACTTTCTTGCTTCCTCTAGGGTGTAGTTTTGCTCCTTATGTTGATGTTTTCCATCTATTATCCTTTATAGGGCTGGATTTGGGGAGAGATACTGTTTAAATTTTGTTGTATCATGGAATGTCTTGTTTTCTCCATCCATGGTAATTGAGAGTTTTGCTGGGTATAGTAGCCTGGGCTGGCATATGTGTTTTGTGGGGTCTGTATGACATCTTCCCAGGATCTTCTAGCTTTCATAGTCTCTGGTGAGAAGTCTGGTGTAATTATGATAGGCCTGCCTTTATATGTTACTTGACCTTTTTCCCTTACTGCTTTGAAAATTCTTTCTTTGTTTAGTGCATTTGGTGTTTTGATTATTATGTGACAGGAGGAATTTCTTTTCTGGTCCAGTCGATTTGGAGTTCTGTAGGCTTCTTGTATGTTCATGGGCATCTCTTTCGTTAGGTTAGGGAAGTTTTCTTCTATAATTTTGTTGAAGATATTCACTAGCCCTTTAAGTTGGGAGTCTTCACTCTCTTCTATACCTATTATCCTTAGGTTTGGTCTTCTCATTGTGTCCTGGATTTGCTGGATATTTTGGGTTAGGAGCTTTTTGTTTTTTGCATTTTCTTTGACTGTTGTGTCAATATTTTCTATGGTGTCTTCTGCCCCTGAGATTCTCTCTTCTCTCTCTTGTATTCAGTTGGTGATGCTTGTATCTATGACTCCTGATCTTCCTAGGTTTTCTTTTTTTCTTTTTTTTTCGGTTTAAGGAATATATTTATATATTGTTTTATTTATTTATTTATTTATTTATTTATTTATTTATTTATTTATATTACATATTTTCTTTATT
>NW_022196894.1:82526641-82541822 GCF_008632895.1 Mastomys coucha
AGTTTCTGGCTATTATAAATAAGGCTGCTATGAACATGGTGGAGCATGTGTCCTTCTTACATGTTGGAATATCTTCAGGGTATATACCCAGGAGTGGTATAGCTGAGTCCTCTAGTAGAATTATGTCCAATTTTCAGAGGAACCACCAAACTGATTTCCAGAGTGGTTGTACCAGCTTGCAATCCCACCAGCAATGAAGTAATGTTCCTCTTTCTCCACAACTTCTCCTGCCTCTGCTGTCACCTGAGTTTTTTATCCTAGCCATTCTGACTGGTATAAGGTGGAATCTCTGAGATCTTCTTCAATTTCCTTCTTCAAAGACTTGAAGTTCTTGTCAAACAGATCTTTTACTTGCTTAGTTAGAGTTACACCAAGTTATTTTATATTATTTATAACAATTGTGAAGGGTGTTATTATTTCCCTAATTTGTTTCTCTACCTGTTTATCTATTGTGTAGAGGAAGGCCACTGATTTGCTTGAATTAATTTTATATCCAGCTACTTTGCTGAAGTTGTTTATCAGGTTTAGGACTTCTCTGGCGCAATTTTGGGGTTCATTTAAGTATACTATCATATCATCAGCAAATAGTGATAATTTGACTTCTTCCTTTCCAATTCGTATCCCCTTGATCTCCTTTTGTTGTCTAATTGCTCTGGCTAGGACTTCAAGTACAATGTCTAGTCCTTGATTTTAGGGGGATTGCTTCAAGTTTCTTTCCATTTAGTTTGATATTGGCTACTGGTTTGATGTATATTGCTTTTACTATGTGTAAGCATGGGCCTTGAATTCCTGATCTTTCCAACACTTTTATCATGCAGGGATGTTGGATTTTGTCAAATGCTTTCTCAGCATCTAATAAGATGATCTATGGTTTTTCTCTTTGAGTTTGTTTATATAGTGAATTACATCGATGGATTTCCATATATTAAACCATCCCTGCATCCCTGGGATGCAGCCTTCTTGATCATGGTGGATGATCATTTTGATGTGTTCTTTGATTCGATTTGCAAGAGTTTTATTGAGTTTTTTGCATCAATATTCATAAGGAAAATTGGTCTGAAGTTTTCTTTCTTTGTTAGGTCTTTGTGTGGTTTAAGTATCAGAGTAATTGTAGCTTCATAGAACGAATTGGGTAGAGTACCATCTGTTTCAATTTTGTGGAATAGTTTGAGGAGTATTGGTATTAGGTCTTCTTTGAAGGTTTGATAAAACTCTGCACTAAACCCATCTGGTCCCTGGCCTTTTTGGTTGGGAGACTAGTAATGACTCTTTCTATTTCATTAGCAGATAAGGGACTGTTTAAATCATTGATCTCCTCTTGATTTACCTTTGGTACCTGGTATCTGTTTAGAAAATTGTCCATTTCATCCAGGTTTTCCAGTTTTGTTGAGTATAGACTTTTGTAGTAGGATCTCATGGGTTTTTTTGAATTTCCTCAGTGTCTGTTGTTATGTCTCCCTTTTCATTTCTGATCTTGGTAATTAGGATACTGTCTCTGTGCCCTCTAATTAGTCTGGTTAAGGGTTTATCCATTTTGTTGATTTTCTCAAAAAACCAGCTCCTCATTTGGATGATTCTTTGTATAGTTCTTTTTGTTTCTATTAGGTTGATTTCAGCCCCAAGTTTGATTATTTCCTGCCTTTGACTCCTCTTGGGTGAAATTGCTTCTTTTGTTCTAGAGCTTCCAGATTTCCTGTCAAATTGCTGGTGTATGCTCTCTCCAGTTTCTTTTTGGGGGCACCTAAAGCTATTAGTTTTCCTTTTAGGACTGCTTTCATTGTCTCCCATAAGTTTGGGTATGTTGTGGCTTCATTTTCATTAAACTCTAGAAAATTTTTCTTTCTTTATTTATTTCTTCCTTGATGAAGTTATCATTGCATAGAGTGTTGTTAAGCTTCCACGTATGTATGGGCATTCTATTGTTTATGCTGTTATTGAGGAGCAACCTTAGTCCATGATGATCTGATAGGGTACAAGGAATTATCTCAATCTTCTTGTATCTGTTGAGGCCTGATTTGTGACCAATTATATGGCCAATTTTGGAGAAGGTACCATGAAGTGCTGAGAAGAAGATTATATCTTTTTGTTTTAGGATAAAAAGTTCTATAGATATCTGTTAAATCCATCTGTTTTATTACTTCTTTTAGTCTCACTGTGTCTTGTTTAGTTTCTGTTTCCATGATCTGTCCATTGCAGAGAGTGGGGTATTGAAATAGCCCACTGTTATTGTGCACTGTGCAATGTATGCTTTGAGCTTTAGTAAAGTTTCTTTTATGAATGTAGATGCCCTTTGATTTGCAGCATAGAGGTTCAGAATTGAGATTTCATTTTGATAGATCATACCTTTGATGAATATGAAGTGTCCCTCCTTATTTTTTTTGATCACTTTAGGGTGAAAGTCAATTTTATTCGATATTAGAATGGCTACTCCAGCTTTTTTCTTGAGGCCATTGGCTTGGAGGATTGTTTTCCAGCCTTTTATTCTGAGGTAGTGTCTGTCTTTGTCACTGAGGTGGGTTTCCTGTATGCAGCAAAATGTTGGGTTCTTTTTACATACCCAGTTGATAGTCTATGTTTTTTTATTGGGGAATTGAGTCCATTGATGTTAATAGATATTAAGGAAAAGTAGTTTTTGCTTTCTGTTATTTTTGTTGTTAGAGTTGGAATTCCATTCATGTGGCTATCTTCTTTTAATTTTGTTGGAAGATTACATTTTTGCTTTTTCAGAGACATAGTTCCCCTCCTTGTGTTGGAGTTTTTGATTTATTACCCTTTGAAGGGCTAGATTTGTGGAAATATATTGTGTGAATTTGGTTTTGTCATGGAATACTTTGGTTTCTCCATCTATGGTAATTGAGAGTTTTGCTGGGTATAGTAGCCTGGGCTTGCATTTGTGTTCTCTTAGGGTCTATATGACATCTGCCCAGGATCTTCTAGCTTTCATAGTCTCTGGTGAGAAGTCTGGTGTAATTCTGATAGGCCTGCCTTTATATGTTACTTGACCTTTTTCCCTTACTGCTTTTAGTATTCTTTCTTTGTTTTGTGCATTTGGTGTTTTGACTATTATGTTGTGGGAGGAATTTCTTTTCTGGTCCGGTCTATTTGGAGTTCTGTAGGCTTCTTGTATGTACATGGGTATCTCTTTCTTCAGGTTAGGAAAGTTTTCTTCTATAATTTTGTTGAAGATATTTACTGGCCCTTTAAGTTGGAGGTCTTCATTCTCTTCTATTCCTATTATCCTTAGGTTTGGTCTTCTCATTGTGTCCTGTATTTCCTGGATGTTTTTGGCTAGGAACTTTTTGCTTTTTGCATTTTCTTTGACTGTTGTGTCAATGTTTTCTATGGTGTCTTCTGCCCCTGAGATTCTCTCTTCTATCTGTTGTATTCTGTTGGTGATGCTTGCATCTATGTTCCCTGACTTCTTTCCTAAGATTTCTAACTCCAGATGTGTTTCTCTTTGTGATTTCTTAATGGTTTCTACTTCCATTTTTAGGTCCTGAATGGTTTTACTTAATTCCTTCACCTGTTTGTGCTTTCCTGTAATTCCTTAAGGGATTTTTGTGTTTCCTCTTTAAGGGCTTCTACTTGCTTACTCGGATTTCCTGTAATTCTTTAAGGGATTTTTGTTTGTTTGTTTGTTTCCTCTTTAAAGGCTTATACCTCTTTTCCTGTGTTCTCCTGTATTTCTTTAAGGGAATTATTCATATTCTTCTTAAATTCCTCTAGCACCATTTTGAGATATGATTTTTAGATCCAAATCTTGCTTTTCCGGTGTTTTGGGATATCCAGGACTTGCTGTGTTGGGCATACCAGGTTCTGATGAAGCCAACTAGTCTTGGTTTCTGTTGGTAAGATTCTTGCGTTTGCCTTTCACCATCTGTTGATCTCTGGTGTTAGATATTCTTGCTGTCTCTGACTAGAGCTTGTGCCTGCTGTGGGTCTGGAAGCCTGTGTCAGCACTTCTGGAAGATCAGCTCTCCAGGACTTGCTATGTTGGGAGAACTGGGTTCTGATGATGCCAACTAACCTTGGTTTGTGTTGCTTATTTTCTTATGCTTGCCTCGTGCCATCTGGTTATCTCTAGTGCTATTTGCCCTGGCCCTGTATGACTGGAGTCTGTCCTTCCTGTGAACCTGGCTGTATCAGAACTCCTCAGAGTCAAGCTGTCTCTGTGATCCTGTGATCTTGTGATCCTGTGATCCTGTGATGCTGGGCCCATTAGAGTGCCTGGGAATGGAGCTTCCTCTGGGTGTTATGGGACTGGCTGCAGAATTTGCACCCAAGGTCTGGTCAGGGCACTGGCCCAGACAGGCCAGAAGGAACACGTGCCACTGGACCGGCACAGATCCTGTGTGCCTGGGTCCTGCTGGTCCCAGTTACTCCCAGTGTTGGGATCGGTATTGTGTCCTCCTCAACACTGATCCTATTGTCCTTGACTTTTTCATCCATGAACATAATGAGTTGTGATCACTTTCACCTTTTTAAATGTAGCAGTAAGGATCTTCTAACCATGGCAAAAGCAATACTAAAACATGATGGTTAAATAAATATTAAAGATTTGGACAGCTGAATTTTGTTTAGTTCTTTTTTTTTTTTTTTTTTTTTGTTTATACATCTCTTAGCAGTAAGAGAATTTCAAAATAGCTTTTGTGAATCTTTCCCTGCCATTTTGAGTCCATTGGTTTCATCACATTTACTTCTCTGTAGTCAGCTGCTATTATAAATAGAAGCAGAAGAGCTCATCACCCATCCCTGGTGCTGCTTGAGGCATGCCTTAATGGTTTCAAATACTAAGACTTCCATATTGGCGCATCTCACCTTATGGTCCTAATGAGGCTTATCTGCTGTGCTTTTTCAGAAAGCATCCTTGTGGAAAATCTCATCTTCCAAGCAAACAGAAAATCTAAGAAGACAGGAAGGAAAAATTGTGAAATGTTACCTCAAACTAAAGGTTTAGTTGATGTTCCTTGGAATTGTTATTCTAGTTGATTGAATGGCAGTTTGTTTGATTTTAAAATATCAACCACATTCTAATTATTTAATTATGAATATTTAATATTTTTTCTTCAAATTTAGGCATAAGCCATAGTCTACCATAAAGTTTTGTTTTTAATGTGTTGCTGTTTTTTTTTTTTTTTTTTTTTTTTTTTAATAAGTGAAAGGACATCACTTTCCCATAAGGATAAACTTGAAAATGTGTATGATACAGGCAGAAGTCAAGCATTACTGGTCTATAGATTAGTTCAATTTCCACTACTGTAACATGAAGAAGGTTATTACTTAGTTTATAGGTCTGGAGACTCAAGGACAGACTCAAGGAGACTGGCCTCAGTTTGGCATCATAGTGGATGGTAGGACTGGGTTCAAGTACAAGGGCTCATATGGTCAAAGAGGAAAGTGGAGACTGGTACCCCACAACCACTTTTATGGCAATAACTCCATGACCTAAGGGATCATCTCAAGGCCCAGCTTCTTCAAGATGCCATCGCCTCTCAGCACATCCATGCCAGGACTGAGATTGCTACTTGGGACCCTTTGGAGTACATACTTGGATGCCAGAAGCCAGACCATCCCATCTCCCTGCTCGCTTGTCCCTTCTTGGAAAGGGATGGTGTTCCAATGAGATGACTTTCTTGCCTTTTCAGTCTTTTCTCTGCTCTGCTGTGCCACCTTCCAAACACTTGCTCTGCATTCCAGATGGTTTACCCAAGCTTCCTTATTGCACAGTGTGGGCAGGTCACAGTCATTTGCATCGGTATGAGGGATGAGTTTGTTCCATCATAAATAATCTTAATATCAATGTCCCAAACTGTCTGGAATCCTGGCACTTTCTTGTTCATGCATACAGTGAGAACATCTATTTATATGGGAACTTACAACTATTTTGCTGTAACAGCAAAAAAAATCCAACACCCCCTAAACAAACAAACAAAACAACCCTCTGAACCCTCTTCAGTCTTAGTATCATATTTTCAAAATATACCTGTTCACATATATACTATTCTAATGTTTAATTATTATATATGGGGTAAGGAATTATCTTTAAATTAAAAATCACCTAAATCAGTGTCAGGCATTCCACAGAGAAATTGGAACATGTGAAAAAGTGAATTAAATTGTCTTAAAAGATACTCCAAGTTCATCTGGAGAGCTTTGGGCATGATCAAGAAGAAATAAACTCATGTTTTGTCAAACCTAGATGAGAATATTTTTAATCACATGAGTTAAAATCATGGATGATGGCTGCCAATTTCTTTGGGCTGTCCATATTCTTCTGATAGATGCCCATTTTTAAAAGAGAATTTTATAGGAGACTGGAACACAGTTCCTTCCATCCCATAAAATTCTGTACTCTCACAGCCTGAGAACATAACCTTAACACAGAGAGAAGATTGAGCACAGGCAGCATTTTTTAAACCACATCGTTATCTGGCATTTGAATTTCAGTAGTTGGTGAGCAGGACTGGGAGGGAGGCAGAAAGCCACTGAGTTATTGAATCCTTATTGCCTGGGATTCTGGAAGTACCTCCAATTTTAATGCACTGAGATCTAGGAAAGCCTCTGGGGGAACATCATGAGGAGTAAGAAGCAGCAGAAGGCACCGGGTAGGCTGCTCTACAGTCTGTGGAGAGGTGCTCATTTCATGGCACTGAACATGCCTGGATCCACGTTTTCATTACAGAGCACATTTTAGTTAATGTTTTCCAGGAAAACCCATAAATAATGAACAGACTCTCAGTATAGTTGTTTATTTCTTTGTTCTCCTCTGAGTATGACTCATCTCACATATGACTATATTCAAGGCCCCAGGCTAAGCCTCAGCCACGTTCATGTTTGGGTTCCTGTACATTTGAGGGCATCAGGAGTCTTTGAAGAGGCTCCCAAGTGTATTGTGTGTGTGTGTGTGTGTGTGTGTGAAAGATGTTTTCCAACCATTTATGTGGTATCTGCCCCGTGGCAGCCTTGCTTTGTGTTTCATTGCAGGGTTTAGCCAGGCCTTCTTGGAGCAAGCAGTGAGAAACACTGGCCAGACCACCAACTGCACTGCCCCTTCCTTTGGGCACACCAGGAATGCCACTGTGCCATGGTTAAAGACTAATGTCATAGTTAAAGCATTCTTTATGGCCAGGGACTCTCTACTCTTAGTACTTTTGCTTATGAGGGGCTACTTGTCCAGTCTAGAGACATCTTCACTTGTCACAAATAGAGATGGGAGGCTGTGAGACTCTGAGCATGAGTTTTAAATGTCAACTTGCCTGGGAATCACCCGGGAAGAGTCATGACTGAGAAGTTGTCTAGATCAGATTGGCCTGTTGGCTTCTGTGTAGGGGATTTTCTTGCTTGCCTTAACTGAGAGGGAATGAAAGATCCACCCTGAATGTAGGTGACACAATTTTATAAATTGGGCTCCCAAACTGGCTGAGAGTGAAGAATAGTGGCTAGGCATAAACAATTGAGCAGGAAGCATGGAATATTCTTTCCTTCTGCTTTCCACTGAGGACATGACTAGCTGCTTCCTGACTTAACTTCTGAGTGATAGTCTGGATTTCCACAACTAAGTAAACCTTTTCCTTCCCTTGTGTTCCTTTTCTTGGGGGGGGGGTGTCAGGATATTTTATTACAGTAATGAAATGACATCAGAAAGGTAGGCAAGCAGGGGATCTGTCTAGTGAAGATTTGTGTTTTCTCAAGTTTGTGACACCTTCTGTCCCCATTTATTTGAATGAAAACTTTGAACATATCAATGTTCTGAGCAAATAAAATTGAACACTCAGAAGAGACATGAGTATTTTTTAAAGATACTTTTATTTATTTATCTATTTAATGTATGTGAGTACACTGTCACTGTCTTTAGATACACAGTGGCTGAAGTAGCCATCGGCTGGCTGAAAGAATGAGAAACTTTGAGAGAAGTAACTACTTAGACATATGCAATTCATAGGTAGAGGTCCTATCAAAACTTCTCAGCAACCCGTACTGAGGAAATTGTACATCTCAGTTCTGAAGGAGATCTTGGTTCTGTAATGGATAAAGCAAGTCTTATTTTGAGAGAATATATTACCATTCAAAATCTATAAGAATCAAGCTTGAGATCCATCATGCTAATTAACATTACCTGGCTATATTGATTAATCCCTCGGTAGCAATGGATCGATTTATGCCATTTCCAGAAATGACTCTAAAAGATGCTTCTAACTTCTGCAGAATCTTAGTTTGCTGTGAGTGGAGAATGGACATAGTGCATAGTGTTCTTGTTTCTAATTGTAAAGACAGCTTATATAGCCAAAGACGTGTGCTTTCAAGCCCTTTATCATGTCACTCAAGGCCAAGTTGCTTACATATGGGTTATAGATGATGGACTATGTTGTATATTATCTTGGCCTTGCATGGACAATGTTCACTTTTAACCTCACCTCCGGAACATCAGAGATGCTGCTGTAGAGGGAGCTGGTCTATGTCTCAGATACATCAAATGCTAGATATTAGCAGCATTGAATGGCTTGGTCACAGCATCCTGTCCACAAGAAAGTTGAATGACAGGGGTTAAAAGCAGATTGCTAGGATTCAGAGCACAGAGATTCCAGTCTTTTTATGTAGCATCCATAGGGAAATTAAACTTTTTTTCTATGCATCTCTGAAATGAATAATAATCAGACATAATAACAGCACCTCCTCAACCTGAATTTTAAAGATACACATGAATAACAGAGTACGTGTGCCATTCATGTTCATCATTTTAATGTTTGTGAGTGTGAAATAGAAACAGGAGAATTTGACCAATGCATGTATGAAATTCGAAAGCAAAGATTTCAAAGGATTAAAGAAAAAGATCTGAAGATTTAAGCAATAGCACAAAAATAAATGGAAGGAGGTGTTAGCTTTCTATAAACTTTATAAACCATTGTCTCATCCTTCAGTGTCAGTGGTAAAGCTTTTTGCTATATACATCAAAGAATGTTAGTATTAGCAAAGGCAACTGTCCTTGAATGACCTTGGCATAGACAGTTGCCTCAATCCTTTTCCTAGAGATTTAAAAAGACCAAACTCTTACTCTAGACCATAACTTAAATGAGGTGATTTGGGGAATGCATTTCTCAGAAAAGCCTGTGGTTCCCATCGCTGATGGATTACCTCACTTAATCTTGAGAACAATCTTGTGACCGCTGCTACTGTAACTTTCTCCCCACCCCCTTCCATATGTAGGAAAACAAGATGACCAGAGGCTGTGAATATAAATGGGCAGAGATTAGGATCTGTAAAAACATGAGCATAGGCAGAATCATTGCAGAGCTGTGGAGGGACCCAAAGACAAAATCACATTACAAACCTCTCCCTCCCTCCCTCTCTCTCTCTTTCTGTGTGTGTGTGTGTGTGTGTGTGTGTGTGTGTTCACAGTACAACACAGATGGCCAGCAGCCCCTTCCTTCTGATGACCAGCTGCAGAGGTGTTCCTCCTGGGGTGGCTTCAGACAGCAGAATCATTAGCTTTGCTTTCTCTGGGGCCATCTGTCTCTGGGTTAGTTATTTATTTCAGTAGAATAAAAAGCTGACCACTCCTCTGTCCGAGTAATTACCAAATGACTTGGCATATGTCTCTGCACGAATGTAAAGCAAACCTGTCCTTGAGAAACAGCCTTTTGTTTTGTGGCCTGTTAAAAAGTAAATTAAGCAAGAGAAGATGTTAACATTTGTCACCAATGGTTTTGTTTGGAAGTTGTAATGGACCCACTCAGGGTATTTGGTGAAAGAGAAGGTAGCAGGAGGAATCACAGTGGTGGAGACAACTGCCCCTGAAAGTTGGCACCTAATCTTTTCCTTTTGGTCTCAGAATTATGAGGTTGATGCCCACATTAACTTTGTTTTAAAAACTATCATATGAGACAGCACTATGCTTAAAGAGGAACAGATACATGTGTGATTTTGAAATATTAAAAAAAATAATCTTACCTCAGGTCAATTCACCAGTTTTTCAGTCAGCATTCTTTGATTTTCTATCACTAAAATATACATGTTCTCTCTCCCTCCCCCACCCTGCTCTGGTCATAGAAAGATTCAGAGGTGTCCTGAGAAGTTTATCCTGGGAGAAACAGAAGAACAAAATTTTCTGGTGGCTGTTTATGACAAGAGTATACTAGTATATGGCAGTAGATGGGGGTAGAAATCATGGGGAGAAATGATGCTTATATATTTTATTTTAAAAATAAAGGAACTCAGTGCCTGTGCATGGTCCCATGCACTAGCGGCTGGAAAGAGATTTTGGCAGAGGATGATATGGTCTAATTAAAATAAGAGGGGACTGAGAGACAGTCAGGGTAAGAAGATAAGGGAAGTTTGCAAGCATCCTTTTGTATATCGTGTAACTGTCTTTCCAAAGAAACCACATGGCGTCTGAGAGCAATGCTGAATCAGATTGTGTGGGTGGGCTTAAGGAAAAGCTGTTCTAGATTAAAATAACACACATGCACAGTGGTCATATTCTCCCGGGATTGCTGATGGCACTGCCTCTCTGCTGGATCCTCTGAAAAATGAACTGAATGCAGGCAAGTAAAAACACTTTATCTTCTCCCAAGACACTGAGAAGTGAGACAATCTTTCTCTGAGGTTACTTAGCATGATGACCAGATGGTCAAAAAAGATAAATTTTAAAAGTCAATATTTAGACTTTAGAGGAAAGAGCTCCTGGAGTTTTCAGGAGCATCATAGTGCACCTTTATATCTGAAAACGGCCGGCATAATCCTGTACTTAACTCTTGTCAAGTGCAAGGATTCACAGTGTGGGCTTATGACTCCTAAACAACCACTGACCTGATAAAACTACATGGAAATTTGAGGCTGGCCAAGGAAGGAACAAGAAACCAGTTATTTTGCACAACTCTCTTATATTCTGTCCTTTCTTTTTGTTTACTCTTTCCTGCTACATAGCTCATGCTAGCCTCTGTCCTGGAATTTGCAATCCTCCTGTGCTTGTCTCTGTAGTGCTGGGGACACCTAGCAAATCACTTATCTTTTAAGAAAACACTTGATTTCTTCTTCCCTAAAGTCACCCGTTACCATCCCTGACCAATTGGCGGAACTCAAAAGACACAGAAATATGTGGCTGCATTAGTAATTGTTCTTGGATAATCATAAGGAGATAAATTAGCTGGTTTAGGTAGTGAAATCCTTGAAGAAAACTAGACCCATGTATACATAGTCTGAACATAGATTAAAAAGCTAGCCGGGTGGTGGTGGCACATGCCTTTAATCCCAGCACTTGGGAGGCAGAAGCAGGCAGATTTCTGAGTTTGAGGCCAGCCTGGTCTACAGAGTGAGTTCCACGATAGCAAGGGCTACACAAAGAAAAAGCTAACTTAACATTTGGACACCTAATTTACAAAGGGAGTTTGTCAAAACTTTAAAACAATGACTTGATTTTCTGCCCATTTCAGAAACTAGTGAAGGACCAATAAGGTTTAAAAATGTCAACAAACAAAAACCCAACCCAAATCAAACCAACTCAACATATATCTTTCATGTCAGGAAATGGAACTGTTATTTGAATGAAAGAGCACTTTCCACCAATCCATCCAAATGCCCGGCAGGCAGGCAGGCACACTTCTGCTCTTTAAATGTGAGTTTCTTGCATTGGACACCAGTGTTGCTCTTCTAGCAGTAACTCCATTGCTTTGCCCTAACAGAGTACCACCGCTCTGGATATGGAGCATGTCATTTCATTTCTGATTGTCTCCCTGGCCATATTAATTGGATTAGAGATGTCACATGATAGGAGTTGTTCTAATTGGACCATGAATTAAAAAGAAGCCCTTCTGGATGGCATGGAGTGTTGATGTGGCAGGTACTTTGAGGAACCCTGACATTCCAGTGTGGGGAGTTTACAGTGAATGCCCAAGGGATGAGATGGAGGCCAGGTCACGTGATTTCAGGTACCAAAGCATCTTTGGGCTGCAAGAGGCTATGCATGCATTAGCCACTGCAATCCATATTTATGGTATTTTCAGTTGCACAGGAACTCGCCCCTGAGTCCACAGGCTAATTTTGACATGGACAGGGTATATCATTGTATCTAGTTCTGGATTTGTTCTACTAATATTTAGATAAATGTCATTTTGTTCCTGTTTTGTAATGGATGATACTTTCACTTTTT
This sequence comes from Mastomys coucha, assembly GCF_008632895.1. Taxonomy (NCBI): domain Eukaryota; kingdom Metazoa; phylum Chordata; class Mammalia; order Rodentia; family Muridae; genus Mastomys; species Mastomys coucha. Next base: position 82,538,787 of record NW_022196894.1, read on the forward strand.
CAGTTTCTCATAGGAAATAGCATGTTAAAACTTGTTTACAGAAAACTCATTACTGTGATATCACCTGTAGTCAGATTGTAGAAAAAGAAGATAACTCTATTCTGAGTTTTTAAAAATAATTTTAGTAAAAAATTGGACATAGTACTACCTGAGGACTCAGCTATACCACTCCTGGGCATATACCCAGAAGATGCTCCAACATGTAATAAGGACACATGCCCCACTATGTTCATAGCAGCCTTATTTATAATAGTCAGGAGATGGAAAGAACCCAGATATCCAGAGGAATGGATACAGAAAATGTCATACATTTATACAATGGAGTATTACTAACCTATTAAATATTATGAATTCATGAAATTCTTAGGCAAGTGGATAGAACTAGAAAACATCATCCTGAGTGAGGTAACCAATTGCAAAAGAACACACATGGTATGCACTCACTGATAAGTGAATATTAGCCCCAAAGCTCTAAATAACCAAGATACAATTCACAGACCACATGAAGCTCAAGAAGAAGCAAGACCAAAGTGTGGGTGCTTTGGTTCTTAGAAGGAGAACAAAATACTCACAGGAGCAAATATGGAGATAAAGTGAAGCAAAGGCCAACTATAGACTGTCCCACTTAGGGATTCATCCCATATATAGTTACCAAACCCAGACACTATTGTGGATGCCAAGAAGTACATGCTGAAAGGAGCCTGATATGGCTATCTTAGGAGAGGCCTTGCCAGAACCTTACAAATACAGAGGTGGACGTTTGCAGCCAACTATTAGACTGAGCGTGGGGTCCCCAATAGAGGAGCTAGAGAAAGGACCAAGGAGTGGAAGGGGATTGCAACCCCATAGGAAGAACAACAATATCAACCAACCAGACCTCACAGAGCTCCCAGGTACTAAGCCATCAACAAAGGAGTACACATGGCTCCAGCTGCATATGTAGCAGAGGATGGCCTTGGCATGCATCAATGGGAGGAGAGGTCCTTGGTCCTATGAAAGCTCAATAGATGCCCCAGTGTAGGGGAATTGAGGGCGGGGAGCTAGCAGTGGTTGGGTGAGTGGAGGAACACCCTCATAGAAGCAGGGAGAGGGAGGATGGGATAGGGGGTTGGGGGTACCGGGAAAAGGGATAACATTTGAAATGTAAATAAAGAAAATGACCAATTAAAAACTATTTTTAGTTTTGGAATTTAGTATATTCTGTGTGCAGGTGCCCAGGGAATCCAGAAAAGGGCACTGGATTTCCAGGAACTGGAGTAACAAGAGGTTGTGAGCCTTCCAATCTGAATTCTGGGTCCTGACCTCAGGACCTCTGCAATAATGCTCTGTGCTTCTAACTGCTGGGCCATTTCTCTAGCCCCCAATTAAGAGTTTTGATGTAATTTGTAAAACTTTTGTTTATCTTGAGATTTAGACAGTATTTTAGAGCTAATTGTGAGAATTACCATAATAGGAGTTACCCTTTATAAGCTGCTTATTGTTTTTTAAAAAAATATTAGTATTATTTACTTTATGTATGTGAATATACTGTAGCTGTCTTCAGACACACCAGAAGACGGCATCAGATCTCATTACAGATGGTTGTGAGCTACAATGTGGTTGCTGGGAATTGAACTCAGGATGGCTTGAAGAGCATATAAACTCCTTATTTTTACTTCCTAAGTGCTCCTACTAAGCAACTGCATGAGATTTCTTTATTGGTAATTAAGGAGTGGAGAAATTCCTTTCTCCATTTTTCACACCTGGAATGGAAGACACAGAGCTGCAGGTGAGTGGCTTACCTTCCAGACCCACATGGTACTGCCCACTTCCCTCTCAGGATGGTGCAATGGTGTTAATATTCCCAACATGAGAGTCTGTAGGGCATAAAGACATCCTGAAAAGAATGTCAGTATGCCCTTTGAGCATGTTTGTGTGTGCGGTCTTTGCTAACAGTGACTCCCAAATCTGGTTAAGGAGTTTGTGTTGGCGTCTGTGCATTTTGATGCTTCAGGGTTTGTCGCCAGGCTCTGCTTTGATCTCTGCATAGTCATGTGTATATCTAATAGCATGGCACTACTGTCAAGTCTTGAATATCACATCTGAGAAAGGTCACAGGATCATAATATTAAAACGTTAACGAGTATACCCCAAGCTAGCTGTATGTTGCCTGAGATGTTTCTGGTTCTTTACAATGTATGCTTTTCTTAGGTTATTTTCCATCTTTGAGAGCTTGACTTAAGAACACACTGTACCAGTAAAGAAAACCTACTTGATTTCCTTCTACCTTCTCTCTTTTCTGTTGTCCATACACCATTTTCTCTGTAAACAACTGGGCTAAAAGCAAGGACTAGGCAAATCACGCTATTAAATGTAGCTATGTTCTGAGACTGGGACTTAGGCCTGATGGTCCATATTATGCAGAATGTGTTTTCTATTATACAAACATATTTTCTTATTCTGCAGTGGAAAAATTGAGCTTTATTAGGAGTTAAATTCTTCAAGTGATTTAAAAATTCTACTGTTTTAGTACATGGAATTGAAATTTTGTACAGGTAAATCTTTGGGGAAGAAAATGTCTGAAAATGCAAGTTTTCCTTTATTTATCTCTTATTCCCTTTTAAATGTTGTTAAAAACAAAATCACCCCCACAAAGACAGCTTGCCTCTTTGTGGCACACAGCCCCTTGAAGTTTTATTTTCTTCTTAAACAATATAATCTTTTATTAAGATTTCTGGACCCGGTCTTCTCTCCGGTGAGTTCCTAAGCCAGGAGCAGCCAGCTGGGAGGCACAGGCCCCATGAGTCGCAGAGGAGAAGCAGGGCGGCAGGGACAGGATGCTCTCAGCTTCCAAGTGACAAGAGGTGGAACAGCAACCTTAGCTGCCCCCTTCCCTGCAAGTGGAGGGCCTGCCTCCAGGGACTGCCTGGACCTGGAGTCTCCACCATCTTCTCTCCTGTGAGTTTCTAAGACCAGAGCAGCCAGCTGAGAGGCACAGGCCCCATGAATCTCAGGGGTCTTGCAGGGCATCAGGGACAGGACAAGCTCTGGTCAGAG
>NW_022196894.1:82549107-82551792 GCF_008632895.1 Mastomys coucha
TTGTTTTTTGGAGGGGAAACTGGGAATGGAGAAATTTACATGTAAATAAAGAAAATAAAAAAAAAAGATTTCTGGACCCAAATTTCCTCCCATTTGAATATTAACTTTAATCTCATGTTTACTCCTGACCACCAGCATATCATTGTGGTACAAAGTCTCTTTCTTTCTTCCTTCCTTCCTTCCTTCCTTCCTTCCTTCCTTCCTTCCTTCCTTCCTCTCTCTCTCTCTCTCTCTCTCTCTCTCTCTCTCTCTCTTTCTTTCTTTCTTTCTTCCTCTCTTTCTGAGATAGAGTTTCTCTCTATATCCCTGGCTGTCCTGGAACTCACTCTGTAGACCAGGCTGGCCTCAAACTCAGAAATCCACATGCTTCTGCCTCCCAAGTGCTGGGATTAAAGGCATGCACCACCACTGCCCGGCACAAAGTCTAATAGAGACATTCTCATTTAGTTTTGTCATTTGCTTTGATCGCTTTTGACAGCTATAACCCTCTGCCTTCAGTCCATCCTCATCATTAGGCTTCCTCCCAAGTATCTCTCCTCTACATTCATGCCATAAACCCACGTGTGCATATAGGCATATGTAAATGTACATATAACCATAATTTAGGGTCCATGTATCACAGAAGACATGTAGTGTTTGTTTTCCTGGCTCTAAAGTACATTGCTACAGTGATCTTCAGCTCCATCTTATTTCTTGAGGGCTATTTTGTTTATCTTTATGGCTTAATATCTATACTATATTTTACTTGCTTCCCTTTTGATGGACATCCAGGCCAAATCCATAGCTTGCCTGTTTTGAAGTGCTTCAGTGAACAGGGATATACAAGGGAATCGTAAGGTAAGTTTACTTTGAGTTATGACAAGACTTCATACTGATTTCTCCAGTGACCAGACCCATTTATGTTCCAGCAGATGGATATAAGATGTCATCAGCTTGTATCTTCAGTGACATCTGTTGCTATTTTTCTTTGCAACTGTTCTCTTCTTACTCATCTGAGGTGAAATCAGTTTAGTTTGGATCAATGTCTCCCTGATGGATAGGGACTGCAGACTTCTCCACATGTGTATCGCATTTACACTTACTCGGTATTTCATCTCATTGCCTATTTCTTCACTGGATTATTTAGAATTTCTTAATTTAGGGGCTGGTGAGATGGCACAGTGGGGAAGAGCACTGACTGCTCTTCGGAAGGTCATGAGTTCAAATCCCAGCAACCACATGGTGGCTCACAACCACCCATAATGAGATCTGACGCCCTCTTCTGGTGCGTCTGAAGACAGCTACAGTGTACTTACATATAATAAATAAATAAATCTTTAAAAAAAAAAAAGAATTTCTTAATTTAGGTCATTCCAATAGACACCAAGCTTTAGAAATCAGTTTTAATTAAATCATTTAATTAAAGAATGAATATGATTTTATGATAGAAAAGAGGATAATCCTTTTTTGTTTCAGAAAAAGAAATATTGGTTCAATTTTATATCTACACAAAATCATAATTCTAGTATTTTATATTTGCTAATCACTTCATGGCTTGAATGTTTGTAGCACTGACAGTCTCCATTAGTCTTCCATTAAAACTATATTGGCTCAAATACCACCTATTTGGCCCAAAGAACCTCACTTAGTACGTGATTACCAACCTGACTCACAATGTTTTCATCAATGTCATTTGTGATCAAGTGAAACTGACTGTAAAATGTATGCCAGCAATAAAAATCTGACTCAACCTGCAGGACTTAAGCAACAGGGACTTCGAGGGAAAGGAGCAACAATGACAAATTGGGATCAGGATGCACGAAGGAAGGAAACAAGACAAAAATATTCTGTTCAAGTCTCAGTTTAATGTAAGGAAACAAAAGGCTTATAAAGCTACAAACCACAAAGGTCTTCGCCCAGGTACATGGGCCAAACCAGTATTATCACTTGGTTACACACTAATGTAAATGGAATGCCCCCATTGTAAAATGTCAGGAAAGGAACATCCTCATGATAAAAAGTCCAGAAAGAAATGTCCCCATAGTAAAAGTCCAGAAAGCCCCCTATCATAAAATGTTCTCAGTCAACTATAGGAATGGAAGCAAGATAGTGGAAGAAACAAAAGAGTGTTGGCCCAGGGACAAGATGGAGACTGAGATGCCAGGGACTTTTGGGCCCCAACAGGTTCCCCTGTTTTTTATACAGAAACAAGGCATACTTAGGATGGTAATATCTAAATCAGCTTGGTCCTAGAGACTCCAAGAGGACAGAGAGGTTGCAAGGACAGCCACGCCCAGAATGGTCTGACCTGTCATAGTGGGGTTCCCTGTCTTAGGTTGCCATTGATACTCAGGGCAGCTTCCTCTTCTCAGTTGCCTGTCACTGGATAGCCAGTCCATCGCACTGGAAAGGTGAAGGACCAAGCATGAGCTGGGTTATTTTAAGGGCTATTTGTAAGGATGTCATCAAAACCATCTCCCAGATCTGACATTGCCAGTCAGTGGTAATGAAACTGCAAGAGTTGGGCCTTAATTGCATCTATTCATCCCTTATTAAAGGCCATAATTTTATTAAAAGCAAAGGTCCTAGCAATAGTAGCATTAGTAAGCATAGCACTGTGCCAGGGAAGGGGAGAAGGTAGGGCAGAATTCCATTCCAGGTGCTCCACTAGGGTTATCGAAGAGTTCCTGACATCTGACATCTCCT
>NW_022196894.1:82551802-82554629 GCF_008632895.1 Mastomys coucha
GGATTAAAGGTGTGCACCACCACTGCCTGGCTTCCTTAATTCTTATTGGTGTTTTGGGGTTTGGTCCCACACAATCCTGGACTTGTTTGCATAAAAACAACACTTTTCCTGTAAAACCAAGCACATATATGCCTCCTTTGTCGGTGGTAAGTAGATCTAGGCCATGTCTATTTTGGAGAACTACCTCGGCCAGGGAATCTACCTGATTCTGCAGATCTTTGACAGACTGTTAAACCATATTGACATCTTCTATCAGTCTTTGGAATAGCTTATTATAGATATCTGCAGCTACACCCTATGCTAACCAAGCCAATGGCAAGAGCTCCAGATATCCTGAGTCCAATTAGAAGGGGGATAAACTGTTTTGCCCTCCTATGCCTGGGAGAAAAGGTATCAAAGCTGGGCAAGGGAACAGGCTGATCTCCTGGGAGGATCTCAGTGTCTGGCAAAAGCACCACAGGTACACAGAACCCAGTCCAGCTTAAAGGCAGAAAAGGATAGGCCATGTTGTCTCCACACACAAAGACCTTATCTTTGCCCAGGCAAATTGGCACAGAAATATTAATATAATAAATACAGGAGATAAATACTGCTAAGCCAAGATCTATATTAAAAGAATTATTTTATAGAGGCTAAAAAAGCATGTATACCAGTCTATCTGGGCTGGTGTCCTGAACAGACCTTGGGTGCAAGCTCCACAGCCAGTCCCTCAAGACCCAGAGGAAGCTCCACTTTGACATGTCCAGGATCAGGGGTGAGGGGGACCCAAAATCTGTCCCAACACTGGGAGTAACTGGGACCAGCAGGAACAGCAACTCAGGAACTCCACCAGCCCAGTGGTTCTGGTTCCTTCCTGTCTCTCTGGGCTGGTGCTCTGAGCAGACCTTGGGTGCAAGCTCCACAGCCAGACCCACAACAAACAGAGGAAGCCCCACTCCCAGGTGCTCTAACAAGCCCAGGATCACAGGGTCCCAGAATCACAGGATCACCAAGACAGTTTGATTCTGAGGAGTTCTGACACAACCAGGATCACAGAAAGGACAGACTCCAGTCAGATTTAGCAAGGGCAGGTAGCACTAGAGATAATCAGATGGTGGGGGGCAAGCATAAGAAAATAAACAACACAAACCAAGATCATTTGGCATCATCAGAACTCAATTCTTTCAACATAGCAAGTCCTGGATATACCATTACACTGGAAAAGCAAGATTTAGATATAGAATCACTTCCCATGGTGATGATACAGGACTTTAAGAAGGACATAAATAGCACCCTCAAAAAAATACAGGAGAACACAGGTAAACAGCTAGAAGCCCTTCAAGAGGAAACACAAAAATTTCTTAAAAACTACAGGAAAACACATCAAACAGATGAAGGAAATGAGGAAAACCATCCAGAATCTAAAAATGGAAATAGAAACAATAAAGAAATCAGAAAGAGAGACAACCCCAGAGATAGAAAACCTAGGAAAGAAATCAGGAGTCATAGATTCAAACATCACCAACAGAATGCAAGAGATAGAAGAGAGAATCTCAGGGGCAGAAGACACCATAGAAAACACTGACACAACAGTCAAAAGAAAATGCAAAAAGCAAAAAGCTCCTAATCAAAAACATCCAGGAAATCCAGGATGCAATGAGAAGACCAAACCTAAGGATAATAGGTATAGAAGAGAGTGAAGACTCCCAACCTAATGGGCTAGTAAATATCTTCAACATAAATATAGAAGAAAACTTCCCTAACCTAAAGAAAGAGATGCCTATGAACATACAAGAAGCCTACAGAACTCCAAATAGACTGGACCAGAAAAGAAATTCCTCCAGTCACATAATAATCAAAACACCAAATGCACTAAACAAAGAAAGAATTTTAAAAGCAGCAAGGGAAAAAGGTCAAGTAACATATAAAGGCAGGCCTATCAGAATTATACCAGACTTCTCACCAGAGACTATGAAAGCTAGAAGATCCCGGGCAGATGTCATACAGACCCTACAAAACACATATGCCAGCCCAGGCTACTATACCCAGCAAAATTCTCAATTAACATAGGTGGAGAAAACAAGATATTCCATGACAAAACAAAATTTACACAATATCTTTCCACAAATCCAGCCCCACAAAGGATAATCGATGGAAAACATCAACATAAGGAACAAAACTACACCCTAGAAGAAGCAAGAAAGTAATCTTTCAACAAATCCACCCAAATCTAATTCCACCTCTTATAACAAAAACAACAGGAAGTGACAATTACTTTTTCTTAATATCTTAATATGAAAATTAATATTACCAACATCGTAATCGATTAAAATTCAATAATATGAGGAAGTAGAAATTTGTTGATTGTCATCCAATGGTCTCTCTAATTTGGTAATTGGAGAAATACATCCAATATTGCACAATCTATATACACCTTCAGCTTGTTTGTTTGTGACAGTGTCTGGCTGTGTACAACATAAGGGCATTGAAATCTTGCTTCTCTTATCTTAGCCTCTCTATTAGTAGTATTGTTTATTTCATGTTTTTACCCTATACTATGGTTTTCAGAACAGCTTATATATTTCTAAAGTATTTATATACCCAAAAGAAGCATAGATGATTAACTAGGGAGGTTGCTTGTAAGTGAACAACAAAGAGTGAGACTGAATGCTTTGCTTGACATTTGTAACTCTTGTATCAAGTTTGAAGAAGAGGACTTTATAAGTTACTCTTTCTCTAAGATGAATGCTTTTCCAAATTATCACAACTAATGAACCAAATTCTTTTTTTTTTAATTTTCTTTATTTACATGTAAATTTCTCCATTCCCAGTTTCCCCTCCAAAAAAC
>NW_022196894.1:82556438-82557144 GCF_008632895.1 Mastomys coucha
CATAGCAGGAAGTCTGTATCCAAAAATCCTGCCTACAATTCATTTCTTGGTGCAGCAGAACTATCAACACTCAGCTTTGCTACTATGAAGGTAAAATCCTTTGGTGATGTGAAGGTTATTGAAGTACAACCTTATTATAATGAAATCCAATGTCTAAAAATTGTTCTTATTTTGGGCTTGTACCACACTAAGATCCAAGATTTTAAACTCTACTAAATACAAGACAAACAAGCAAAAAGACTTTATATATTTATGTTCATTTAAAAAAATACTAGTAGTGATGTATTATTTTGAAATATACAGTTAATATGTTTGGAGGTATTTAAAATTTATATTGAGAAAAATATATTTTCACTATTGCTGCAGACAAGCCTCTACATAAGACTGCTAAATTGATTGTTGTTTTATATCAAACAACCTTTATAATACCTATTTTTATTATTATAATATTTTATAAATTTTAAGGAATATGGCAAAAATATATTGTAGGTATTAAAGGGTGGAGTCTCTGGGAGGAGTTGGGGTACAAAAGGGAAACAGGACTGTGATTTAATTTCCATTTGCTTAAAATATGTTTTTAAATGTTAACAAATTCAGATAAATTGAAATCATGTAACTTTTCTCATCATAATGCAATAAAAGTTAAAGAAGAAGGAGAAGAAAAGAAGAAGGAGAAGAAGAAGAAGAAGAAGAAGAAGAAGAAGAA
>NW_022196894.1:82557154-82561412 GCF_008632895.1 Mastomys coucha
AGGAGAAGAAGGAGAAGAAGAAGAAAATAAATGTAGGTTATAAGTGCCCTAGCTCAATTCCCAGCAACCACATGGTGGCTCACAACCATCTGTAATGGGGTCTAATGCCCTCTTCTGTTGTGTCTGAAGACAGCAACAGTGTATTCATATACATAAAGTAAATACAGCTTAAAAAAAAGCATGTATATTCATTAAAACCAGTTGGTAATACCTTGAAGTGCCTTAGAAAGTTACAACTTTCTTTTTTGAAATAAGGGACAGAATCATTAAGCAGAGGAACCACTAGGAACCACTAGGGGCCAGGAGGCACCCAGTGGAAGGCACAACCAACAGTTGTTGGCCAGGAAGGAATTAGAAAAAATTAGGGCAACATGTGTAGCTGCAAGGATCTCAGAAGATTGAGGGGGTCCACATCAATTCCTCTTTCATTTGGGCAATAGAAGGAGATGATAATGAAGATGGGGTACAAGGCTATCAATTTGGGCTTGGACCTGTTCTTGTACCCTCAGGTCTCTAACCTGGTCACTAGGGTTCCCATCTGATACATGCATAGGGGCAGATTGTGGCCAACAAGCCTGTCTGCCTATTGGTGCATGGCAAGAAGCTTGTGCATACTTTTGTTTTGAGCAGAGCACCTGAGGAATAGTGGACCAATCTCCACCAAAGGAGCCCAAATATTTTGTATAAGGTATAGCAATAAAATGGGGCATTTCTCAAGCATTCGGTGAACAATGTATAACAGGTGGCATTCATTTGATCCACAAAAGTACAATCCTTAGGACTTTTATCATCCTGTAGAGCAGGCAGAGGCTTTGGCTTTGAGACACAGACCGAGTTTTGGTGAAAGCCTCTTGATATGGAGCCGTGAATGCCCAAACAGGTGGTCTTATCTCCACACTCAGTGGACTGATAGTAATGTGGGGGAGATGGCTTTGAGAATCAACAGAAAAACTGTTACTTTTCAGGAAATAGTGGTAAGAGCCAGGTAAGGTGGCTGATAAAGATTTTAGCTCTCTTCATAATTAGAACTCCAATATTGGCTTTATTTCTAGGCCAGTCCATGATTGTGTCTGAATAACTGGTCACATTAAAGGGAAGAGAAGAGGCATTATAACTCCTCCTTTTGATTAATTTTTCTAAGTCACTTTCCACAGTCTCATTGACCCTTCATTAATCTGAAGTTTAAACTTTATTTTGAACAACACCCAGACAGATCTGAAATAATGCTCTTTTGTCTTAAAAATAATTTCCTGGAGGCAAGGAGAGGCAAGGCCTCAAAAACTTCTCTAGGGAGGGTTTGTAAAATGAAAGAAATGCCACACAAGCCTTGCTGAGGTTGCTCTGAGCTTTGCTTAACTCAAATGTAAATATTTCTTAGTTTGAGCACACTGCCTGAGTCCTGGCCCAAAGATTATCCCTGCTGCAGTGAGGACAGATTCCAGTGGAGCAATTCTACTGTCTGTCTATGTCTCTAATTTTTGGACAGTCTTTCCTAAGATGATTTATACTTAAAACATTCCTTATAACCTCAGCTCTGTGAAAGCATTGTTTGTATGTACCGTAGTCCCCTGCAACGGCAGCAAACATAGCTAGACTCTGATTGTATGAGGGTCAAATTTCTGTACAAAGACGAATATATCTAGATAAATCTGTCTTTGCTTTGTATGGCCAGATGGCTGCGGAGACCTGCATTAGCATTCTCATAAGATAATTGTGTAACAAAAGGAACCCCTGCTTGAGGGTCTCTAGTAGCCCATTCACAAACTCCTGTTTGATAACCAATAAATTTCTACTGAGATCTCTTTTCTAATCTTGGGGGGGGGGGTTAAATTTTGCTTCTACTACTATATCCAATAATGCTTATGTAAAAGGGGCATTGGGCCCATACTGGCCACAATTGTTTTTAACTTTTATAACTCTTGCAATCATCCTAATTACAAAATATGAGTTAAGAATCCTGAACTTGCGATCAAACTGCAGCCAATTTAACACTGAAAATTTAACCATAATTTTTAAGTTTCTTTTGCAATATTAGAGCATACCATAACTTTTGGAAACAAAATCCAATTTTAAACAATCCATTCTCTTTAAAATCAATATCAACAGCATCACTTTCACCTTATGAAGTTTGGCTGCCAATTCTTATATATGAATGCATGATAACAATGCTATGTAAAAGAGACATTGTTTTAAATCTTATCCTGTCTAAGTCTAGTTTCTAGGATAATAATTACATAAAATATTATCCCAATTTAGAAGTTTCTTTAGAGGTCTGGTTTCCTAGGTTGGTTCATGCCATATGTTATTTAAAATGACTCCATCCCTGTGAAGGTTCTGTGCCCCAATATAGGGGAATGCCAGGGCCAGAAAGTAGGAGAGGGCGGAGTGGCAGGCATGGGGAGGGGGGAGGCAACAGGGGTTTGTTTTTGTTTGTTTTTTTGTTTTTTGGAGGGGAAACTGGGAATGGAGAAATTCGCATGTAAATAAAGAAAATATCTAAAATAAAATAAAAAAAATAAAAAAAAATAAAAAAATAAAAGAAAAAAATGGGACAAATGTAAAAATAAATAAATAAATAAATAAATAAATAAATGACTCCAACCCTGAGTTACCAGTTTAAAAGCTAACTCTGTTACCAACATTACAAAATTTTAATCATACCCAATGACTTATAAGTCAATAATCTATACCCAAGACATGCGGAGCATATTTATACCTTTAAGAACAGTCAGTAAGTAAATGAAGCAGCTATACAAATCTTATAAATTTAGATCAAACAAAGAATTTTACCTTTTCTAGCTATAATTTCAAGAGAAAAAGCACTTTGTCATTTGCTGAACCCAATAATCACAACTGCAGAGATTATTTTCTAGGAAAAAAACAACTATCAGCTTATTTGCCTTAGAACTTAAGAAGCTGCTGACCCCTCTTAAATGCAGCTTTTCAGCAGGGCCTCTCCTGCTGTTCTTGACTCCTGGCTAAGGTGCACTGCAACTTACATCAGCCTCTGCTGTGCAAACTGAGACTGAATCAAGAGATGGAGAGCCAGCAGATAAAGTTTTAACCATTTTTTCTTTTCAACATGAAACTTAGACAACAGTCAATCAGACAACAAAACAAAAACAGACACAAATTGACATGGGAACAGATTGGTGCACCAAGAACAGAAAACACAAAGAGGGTAGAGAACTTGAAATAACCAGAACTAAGAATGTCTCCTGTAGGGGCCAGAGAGGAAGCAGGATGTCTTCTGATTGCCTTCTGTCCCTAGAAGAGCTCTGAAATTCATTTTCCTTCTCTCTTGATCTCTTTCTCTTATGTAATTTGTATATCTAGCATCTCCATCTCCCCCTTTTTTAAAAAAATATTTATTTATTTTTATTATTTTTATTTTTTTACTCTTTTTATTTTATTTTAAGCCTTACTTCTATTGCCTGATGCAGTTCTTGACTGCAGACAAATCTCTTTAATAAAATAAAAAACAGCAAGTAAGTCATGCATTTTAACCTTTATCCCTCTTGCCTTTAAAACCTTTTTCAACCTTTCTACAAGTAATTTGTGGTTACTCAATGCCTGTCGCATGATCATCACAAACTTACCAGGATCCCTAGACATGCCGTAGTCAACTGTGAGCATATTCAAAGAAACTGAACTATTCAGATATCATAACAGGTGTAGTGAATGGCTTAGGAGGTAGCTCAGTTGCTAGAGTCTGAAACATGTGAAGAGGAGGACCAATGTTTTATCCACAGAACTCTTTTAAAAAGCCAAATCTGAAATTCTAGTGCTGAAGAGGTAGAAAGAGGAAGATTCTTGCTCCGTGCTTGGTAACTAGTTTAGCTATGACCAATGAGAGACCTTGCCTCAAAAAATAAAGTGGAGCAGGCTCAAGAATAGCATCTGGTCGGGTGGTGGTGGCACACGCCTTTAATTCCAGCACTTAGGAGGCAGAGGCAGGTGGATTTGTGAGTTTGAGGCCAGCCTGGTCTACAGAGTGAGTTCCAGGACAGCCAGGGCTACACAGAGAAACCCTGTCTCAAAACAACAACAACAAGAACAACAACAACAAAAGCACAGCATCTGACTTTGATCTATGGGTTCCAAATGCACACAATTGTATACATGTGCCTAAAAACCAGCCATGCCCCTCCCACACAGATCAGGCAAATGAGGAGGATTGCATATAATATTTTGAGGCAACAATCTTCCTACAGGGATTAAGGAGAAAGCAGCTGCCCCCTAATAGAACAGAGAGATG
>NW_022196894.1:82561422-82584857 GCF_008632895.1 Mastomys coucha
GGATGCAGTAGCCTTTGCACAAGACTGTAGTTCTGCAAGAACATTTTGTTTCTTTCAGGCAATGGGCCATGAAAGCTCTTCCACTATAAAACTTCTGGTTTTTATTAGAGGTGACCGGGGCCTCTTTTGATTCTGACAAGTTTTACAATAGGAAACAAAGAAATCCACAACTCAATATTTTGCTTACTCTCTCACCAAGAAAAAAATTTAGTATAGTTAGGACTTATTAGAATGGCTTGGCACTCTGATATCTGTTTTGACTCAGCTTCCGTGTCTCCCTGTCATCTGAGACAGCTTGATCTTTGAGAATCAGATGAAATTAGTAACATCTCTTACCACTGGTGTTGGAAGAGCTGGTGGCTGAGCAGATATTTAGGCTACCATGTAGGGGTGTGACTCATATTCCTTCTAATCATTTCTGGCTTGGAGTATTTGATTTTGATGAAGAGATTTAAGGTGTGGTTCATTGATATGTTTGGGGACTTCTGACTTTGTTCTTTATATAGTCACTCCCAGTAGGGACTGTTAAACATGAAGGCATTCCTGTGAATGGTTGGAGAGCAGATGACCTGTAGAATTGAACTTCAACTCTCTGTTATGATGATAGACCCAGATTCTAAGTTTCCTTACTGTAATATGAATCAGAAATGAGTCTTTATGAATCAGAAGTTTGAGTCACAATGTGAGTTGTTGCTCTATATGCACATTATGGAATGACTACCTGAAGCTAAGTTATACATCCATCCCTCTTCTGCTTCTTCTCATGGCTCTTTTGTGGTCACTACATTTACACCACTGGGATGGTTTGGATATGCTTGACTCAGGGAGTGGCACTATTTGGAGGTGTGGCCTTGATGGATTATGTGTGTCACTGTGGGTGTGGGCTTTAAGACCCTCCCCCTCAATGCTGGACCCTCAGATGAAGGCTCTCAGCTCTGCCTGCATCATGCCTGCCTAAATGCTGCCCTGTTTCCCCCTTGATGAGGATGGACTGAACCTCTGAACCTGTAAGCCAGCTCTAATTAAATGTTGTCCTTTATAAGATTTACTTGGCCATGGTGTCTGTTCACAGCAGTAAAACCCTAACTAAGACAACCACTCTACAATTCTATAACACCTTTCAGTTTACTGTTATTGAGTACAGTCACCACAGCTACTGACTATGCAGAACTCCAGGTACAGAAGCATGTAAGCTCCAGGGAGGACGCACTTTGACCTCTCCTTCCAGTTCCAGCCAAGCATTGATTTTCTTTTGAAAGTTGGCAACATTTATTCCATTGCTCTAGGCCTGACACTCCAGGTCAGAATGGGTATCTATGGCATGGTGTGACCTGTAAAGCATTTCTACTCATCCAACAACAGTTTCTGCAATTCACATTGTTATGCCATTTGGCTCCTACTCCAGACCTCCCCAAGGGCTTTGGGTATGCTGCCTGGGGGAAGGAAATGCTATAATCAATTTTCACACTCTTTCAGCTACTACTATGCTTTTTCTTTTTTTTTTAAGGGCAAAGTAGTTTTTCAGATTGTTTTTAGATTGATGACAAAGTGAGTGAGGACAGGGAAAATAGCCCAAGCTCCTGCCAGCAACGTAACATGATGCATGCTGGGTCAACCTTGATAGCCATAGGGAGGGAGGGAGAGTTCAGAAAATGGCAGGTTGGCTCTGCAGGCATAGGCTGGAAACTCAGCACTCCAAAGAAAGATATGTTTGTGAGCGAGTCAAGGGTATACAGTGCAGAGCTCAAAAGCTGTTGGCTTCTCAAGTTTGCCTAGAGCCCACAAAACCTGATTAATTCAGTAACACTGCACCTTAGAGAAAATTTCAGACAGACTCCTGCCTAGCTCACTGTGACCTTGCAGAAGTAAATTGGATAATTTTATTTCATAGCTAGAGGAAAAATCTGTGCTAAATGTAAACATTTGTGGCCTTAATTTTTATTTACCTTGAATAAACTTAAGATTGATATAATCAGTATATCTCATAGATCATTTTTTGTCTTCTTAATATCATGTTAAAGATCTAGACTTAGCAGTGCTAGGTCTTTCCAAATGTGTAAGTGCTGATTTAAAGACATGAGTGTCTGAGTTGAAAGAATACAGGTAGTTTAGTATCTTTACCCATCCTCAGATGACTTATCAATCCTTTCCTCCATGCAAATAAGTCCAGAATCTTTGAGGCTGGAATGTAGCAATTTACATATAAATTGTTGACACTTGTTTTAGGAGTTCTAAGTTCGTGATAGTACTTTCCTCGTCAATTTGGTTACAAATTTTTGGGAAAAGCTGGTACAGTTTCTCTTACATATTTAAAGGAAGACAGCAATTTTTGAATCTATCTCTAAACTTTTAAGATGTATTTTACATATATAAGCATTTACATATGTAAACAAAATTAAATATACTCTAAGTCCTTCTACCATCACAAAGAATTATCTGCTATTAATTGACCTCTTCCCCTTTTGATTTTTTTCTTCTTCAGATATATTAATACATATACATAAAGTAATTAAAATGTCCATGGTAACCTGGGGAGATAGTAAATCAGTAAAGTATTTGCCTCGTAAGCATGAGGAGTTGCTTAAAAAAAAAAAACCACACATTGGAGCACACACACACACAGAACAAAACAAAACCAAACAAAACAATAGCTTTGTATGATGATGGCTTGCACTTGTAACCCCTCTGTTGGGGCAATGGGGACAGTCAGATTGCTGGGGCCTACTGGCCAGATATCTTCACCTACCTGATGTCCCAGGCCAGTGGGAAATATTTTCTCAAAAGTCGGTAGACAGCACTTGAGGAACAAGCTATACTTTTCTGCTATCCCACACACACACACACACACACACACACACACACACACACACACACACACGTGCTCACACATATGTATGCAAATATATAATATGCATGTGTTAATAGTTAAAGTAATATAGATTGGTAGGTTTTCTTTCTCCTTTTTTTTCTTTAATTTGACTGTTTTTGAATCAGGGTCATGCTGGGTAACTCTGGTCTCCATCCAACTTATGATATTTATGCCTCAGATAAATGGTTTTGGATTATGCTTTGTCATATTCTTCTTCATGTTCAGTTTTAGAGCATGAGGAATAAAATTACAAGTAGATGCACCATGTTTTCCTTTTAACATCCTTGCCGTTGGAAACAAATTGTTTCTTATATATATTCTTTCCAGTGCTAAGGTTTGAACCCAGGGCTTTACGCTTCCCATGCCCAGACTCTATCATAAAGGTAAATCCTTAACTGTGGTCTGAATATTTTTACTTATAAAATTTCTATTCCCCTGGGGCTGGAAAGATAACTCAAAGATTAAGAGCCCATATTATTCTTGCAAAGCACTAGGTATCCAGTATCCCATGGCAACTCGCAACTATCTGTAAGTCCAGCTCCAGGGAATCTGGTACCCTCTTTCGGTTTCTTTTGGTAACAGGCACACACATACTATACACACATGCAGGCAAAACACCCATATACATAAAATAAAAATAAATCTTAAAAAATTCAATTCCCTTAGAATTACTGGCTGGCTGAAAGTTCATTAATGCATTTTAAAAGCATTTTTAAAGTAAGAGGTAGTATTTTTAAAAGACACTTAATGAATATCTCTCCCTCTGAAGTGAACATACCGTATCTCCATTCATGTAGCATACATGAATGCCATCTTTTTGTATTCTCACAGAAACAAATAACAGAATGTTAAGAACTACTTAGCATTTTCTGGGGAAAATTTCCTCTAATGATTTTTCAATTATTTTAGTTTTTACATTTTTCTGTCTGTTTATTATTTTGGTAGTGCTACAGAAAACACTATTTCCCATTTTTCTTTTTTAGCCTGGAAAACAATCCTATATTTCTTTATAGAGTAAATGAATGTATCTAGCAAATGCTACTAAGAATTGTTGCTCTTGAGCCCATTACTGCAGCAAAGAGAAACCTTTCCAAATGACAGTTGGTGGTAAATAACAAGCCTTGCACTCTACTGTGGCTATCAGAGATGCTCACAGAATCCAGTGACACATTTATGCAGCCCTCTTCTGATTCAACCACAGGCACAGTAGACAGCCTGTGAAAGCAGTGGTCCTTCCCTCCGGCTTGGCCTGGATCTTGCTACAACCTTTTGCTGGTATTTCTCCATTCTCTTCTAGGGTCTTTCCAATCCCAGATCTCTCAGCTGGCTGATACCAATCAGACCAAAGGTTCAGGGAATCAGCTGGCAGGAGGAATTATTGCTCAGATGACAGTGTCCAGACAATGGGAGAAGAGAAGCAGATAAGAACTGTTCATTCTCCCATCTTCCTGGCAGACTATCCAAGAGGTACCCTATGTGTTTCTCAGAATCTCTTTCTTCCTTACAGTAAAAAGTCAACAAAAGACCATATGATGGCTTATCTATGTTTGCCTGCTCTGTTTCTGCCTTTGAGTACTAGCTTTCAAAAATAACAAATGCAACCAAGTCTTCATTCTTTCCTCTTGTCTTTAAGTAGCAATAAATGAGTTAACACAACTTCCCCTTCTTTAACAGAGCTCACTCTTCCTGTGTTCAGTTTTAGAATATATTCAGTTAACTGACTCAGTCATTAAATAGTGAATAATGTTATTGTTTAACTCTGAGAGTTTACACATTGGAAAATGAGTCTTCAATGCATCATCTTGGATTTATGGTCCTGGGTAGCAGGTATGGGAAGCTTTCCTTGTTCTGAGGCAAATTCACATTTCAGAACCTACTGCTCTAGTCCTATCGCTTTGGTTTGTCAACTACCATTTTCAACTCTGTACCTCCTGTCCTTTTCTCCCCATATGCATATATGCCCAGTTTTCTCTTCTTCTTAATATGACAATAGTCATATTAGCATAGGAGCCACCCAAATGACCTCACTTTTACTGAGGTCTGTAAAGAAATCCAATCTTCAGAAAAGTGGTAGTTAGAGTTAGAACTTCAATTTATACTCTTGGTGGTTTTGGAGTATAGTTTAACCCATGACCTGTCTCCAGAATAATATGATCACCTCCATACTATTTTCCACAAGCCTGCTTGTAGAACTCTATATGGCTTCAACAGTGTGAGTATTTGGCTAAGTGAGTGGTTCTGTGTTGAGACACTAAAATCCATGTATCCACAGACATGGAGACTTTTAAGATCTCTGCTTCCCAAGCTTCTTAAATCTGCACATTTAGTCCTCTCAATTGGCTCCAGGATTCATGTTCCAGCTGTTTAGATTTATCCTCATGCATGGGGATTAGTTAGTTCTGCTCAGCCCTTGAGAAATCTTCCTCCTGTAGATGAAGACTAGTGCTTAGAACCAACATCAGAATCCCTGTAACATTGCTTCAGAAACAAAGAAAAGGAAGACATGCATTCATTAAAACACATAACAGTGCATATGAGATTCAAGTGGAAGTGTGTGAAACCCAATGGCTCCCTTCTGTGAAATACTGCCCTCGGTCCCACTTCCAAAAGAGTGACCAGCACTTCTGCTGATACGGTCACAGGTGTGTTGTAGTTTGATTCTCTGTTGTTGTGATAAACAAACACCAGGAGCAAAATCAACTTGGGGAGGAAAAGATTTAATCTCATCTTATAGGTTATAGCTCTTACAGAGGGAAGTCAAGGTAAAAAGCCAAGGCAGGGACTGAAGCAGAACTCACAGAGGAACACTGCTCACTGACTCATTCTTACAGCCCCCTGAGTTTGTTTTCTTATATAACCTGGGCCCACTAATCTAGGAAGAGTACCCTCCACAGTGGGCCAGACCCTCTCTTACCTCAATCAGTAATAAAGAAAATGGCCCTACAGATATGCTCATAGGATAATCTGATGGAGGTGATAGGGCAATCTGATGGAGGTGATTGCTCCTTTGAGACTTGTTTTTGCAAGCATGTCTAGGTATGTGCCAAGATGAAAAAAATTAACCAGAAGAAAGGAATTTCACCTTCCAGGATTGCTGATTGTATATGGAATTACCACCCAGATGCCCATTAAGCATTAAAAACTGTTAAAATTCATTCTTTCTTCATTATATCTCTTGCAACACCATGATAACAATAGCATTTCCATTTATTGACTGTTCATTAATTGCCAGCTACTTACGGACCATAACCTAAATGCCTCTAGAGGTCTTATCTATGTTTTTCAAATAAGAAAGTGACTTAGTCTTAGAATGTCTGTCTTTGTACATTTAGGCAGCTACACAAAACACCATTGACTGGATAATTTATAATTAATAGAAGTTATTTCTCAGTGTTCTAGGAGCAGGAAAGTTCAAGACTAAGATGTGAGGGGTCCCATGTTTGGTGAGGATACACTCTGCTTCACAGATGGAGCTTCGTGATCTGCTCTCACATGACTGAAGGAGCAGCAGCACTCCTGGGGCCCCTGGCCAGTGCTTCCATCCCATTCACAAGGGAGATTTGCTCATTATCTAATTACCTATTAAATGTCCAATCTCTAAACATTATTGTCCCAGGATAAGACTTTGTCATGTCATTTTTGAGGGACACAAACATTCAGACCTTAACAATGACAAGGATGTATGGAACCTTGTGAATGACTAACTACCAAAGTATTTGCACGTGGACATGCCTGGAACCTAAGCACACACTTCACAACTTTCTCAAACTGTTAGGTATTCTCTGCTATCTGCTATCCATAGCCAGGTGGCCCCTCCTGATGCACAAGGGCTATTTGTGACCTCTGCTTTGACCTTGCCATTTGAAATCTCAACACGTCTGAAGGAAAATGCTTCCTGTAATCTACCATAGCTCCTGGCTTCTGTAAAAGCCTAGTCATTTTCATGTGCTGCTGTCTGGTAGGCTCTAGTTAGTTCTGCTGGTCATGCTTTGTATGTAAAACACCATCTTCCCAAATGCCTCTGAAACATTTTAGGGCTAAGTTTTTACTTTGTAAAATAGGCCACAACGTATTTTGGATCATAATCTAAAATGCTTCTGATAGTTAACTCTTAAAAAACTCTAGCTCTTAATAATGTAGTATCCACAGGAGACATCTGTCCTATTCCAATATTGGTAATAGAAAAGACTTCTTAAATCCACATCTCATAATACGTTATTGCAGGCAAATGCTTCTTAGCCGTTTTCATAGAATCTTCTCTCAAACAACAATAAAAGGCAATCCTCCATTTCAGTGTAGCTACTGAGAAAATGGAAATGCCTTTTAAAGTTGGAGAGGACAAAAGAGTAGTTAAGGATATTTGGCTTGAGATAATTGCTTACATTGTTGGTGAGAGCCAAAGTGGTTTCTTATAATGCAATAACCACTGCATTTTAAATAAGCAACGCAGATGGGGTTCACTCTGTGCATACATAAATAGCTGTAGGAAAATGAACATTCTGTAAAGACAGTTACATTTTAAAACCACAGTATCCAACATTTTTTTGTTAGCAAACATTTTATGTAAATAATTACTCAATCTGACATCAGCTATTTAATTACAATCATAGTTTTGTTTGAAAAGGGTCACATATAGTACACATATAAAACACATACAAAGCACACATCTATACACAATGTAAATTTGAAAAAAGGGTATTTTTAGAAAAAATTGTAAATTCAGGTAGTTATCTGTGCTCATGGACATGCCAGCAACGTATTCAGATAAGTGAAAACAACAACAACAACAACAACAACAACAAAAGAATCTCACTTAAGTAGGATATTTACATCTGTAAAAAGCATACATAGGCTTCTTCCTTGTCATTCATTATTTCCTGAACAATAGCATAGTACCTGTAGCAATGATTTATGTTATGGTGTATTTATTAGATATTTTAAGTAAAATAGAAATTATTTAAAGAACACAAGAGAATGTTATAAGCAAGTGCTATATTATTTTACAAAAGAAATGAGCAATTATGAAGTTTTATGTAGATGACAAGGTCCTAGAGTTCATTTCACTTTTTATACCAACAGATGACTCTAAATGTTCTTAAAAATTTCAAGTGTAATTCTTGTTATTGAAAATACATGTAATTTTCATGAAATAACAGAGTAGCTATGATGGGCAAGAACTAGCAACCATAAAAAGAAAAAATAATTTATACTTTGAGGCCTTCATTTTTCCTGGGTGAATATTTAATAGTAAAAATAGTTGGTCATGGAGAAGATATGTAATTAATTTTAATACGTAATAAAATATTTCCAGGACTGAAAATGTAGCTTAGTTGGTTGGGTGCTTGCTTAGTTTGCAGAAATGTGGAGGCCTTGGGTTTTATCCACAGTACTTAAAAGCAAGGAAAGGAAAGTGAGTTGATTAGTTTTACTTACTGACTTGATTTTAAGCTTAGAACATCTGGAAGAAGGTTCTTTTCTTTTTTTTTTTTAAGACTTATTTATTATTTATTTATTATAAGTACACTGTAGCTGTCTTCAGATGCACCAGAAGAGGGTGTCAGATCTTATTATGTGTGGTTGTGAGCCACCATGTGGTTGCTGGGATTTGAACTCATGACCTTTAGAAGAGCAATCAGTG
Source organism: Mastomys coucha (assembly GCF_008632895.1). NCBI lineage: Eukaryota > Metazoa > Chordata > Mammalia > Rodentia > Muridae > Mastomys > Mastomys coucha. The sequence goes on from NW_022196894.1 coordinate 82,569,930, forward strand.
TTCTTACCTGCTGAGCCATCTCACCAGCCCCTGGGAGAAGGTTCTTAATGAAGAATTATCTAGATCAGGTTTGCTGTGGGTATGTCTTTTGGACACTGCCTCAATTGTTAACTGATGTAGAAAGACCTATTGAAGGTGGCACCATTCCTTAGGCAGGGGTTCCTGAGCAGTATTAGGGAGGAGAAAGCTATCTGTGAGCAAGTGAAAAAGCAGGCAGACAGACAAGCAAGCAAGCAAGCAAGCAAGCAAGCAAGCAAGCAAGCAAAAATCCATTCCCTCTCTGTGCTCACTCACTTTCTGTTCTTCACTGTGGATATGATACTCTGTAAGTTTCTGCCGTGGCTTCCCTTCTTTGACGGTTTGTAACCTGGAATTTGTAAGCCAAAGAAACCCTCTCTTTCCTAAGTTGCTTTTTGTCAGGATCTTTTAACACAACAATAGAAACGAAGCTTGAATAAGAAGAAAAGAAAAACATTCCAAAAGTATGGTGCCAGTTTTTCAGTGATAGGTTTGAGGGTTCTAATGGCTTGACATTCTTGCCTAGTGGCTAGCCTTTTAGATTTTAGTCATTCTTGCAGGTGTCTGGTGCTATTTTGGTTTTAATTTGTACTTTATTTTTGAATGCAAATGGAATATCTCTTAATGTCTTTATTGCATTTTGGTTGCTTTTATATAAAGTGCCTTTGCCTATTAAGTGTTTCACTTGTTTAATTGAACATTCCTTTTTACTTTTATTTGAGGAAATCAAAGACTGAAAGAATCTCTCGATCATGAGTGGAATTTTTATTATTTCTCTAATTGATTTATTCCTAGAGAACATTAAACCCTACTTTACTTTGTTGATCATATGTATGTATATAATTCTCTCTATATATATATGTATATATCTATATATCTATATGTCTATATGTCATCTATAGTTATAACTATTATGAGTAATTAGGAAAATCAACCGGTCTGTGATTGTTAGAAGTAACATGATTTATATTGATGTTATGGATCCAAGAAACCATAACACTTTTTAAAAGAAAATATTCAGAATATACAGAATATATGTGTACATATATATGCTTATATATATATATATATGTATACATATATGTGTGTATATATATATACACACATATATATGTATACATATATATATTCTAAAGGATTCTGACTATACTTGCTTGGTATTTGGAGTTAATTTTAGCCATCAAAATAATTTTTTTAGTACAAAGTTATTACTATATTGTATGCTATCAGTAGAGGCATCCTTCAGAAGATATATAAATTATACATATCAATACAGTGAATATTAATGAGATAGTAATCAGTATAATCACTTTATCATTACAGTTATATCATAATCCATTAAGAAATAAAAGATTTATGCAAAGTTGCACACATAGCACTGGTATTACAGCCTCTCCAATCACTCAGGATTTAAATGTATTCAACGGGAATTTGTACTTTCCAGAGAGAACTGGTAGGGCTAAGGTTAGAAGCCAGAAACAGAGAGGATTCAGAAGCCTAGGCAGCTGAATGAATTCAAGATATTATAACCAGGTGTGACATACTTTATTTTTTGGCACATGAGTAGAGGCCAACAGGCACTCAGGCACATATGGCCCCCACACAGCATAGAGGCCTATGGGCAGACACACCCAGACAGACTGGTAAAGGCACTCTGACCACAAGGTCATATTTATACAAAAGCATCTAAACTGGCATTTTGCCAGAAATAGTTAAACGACAGATTTAACTTGTCTAATCTGCTTGTTCGAGGTTTCCTGGATATCTACTGTCAGCCATGATTAGATAACTCATGGGTCCCTGGATGTCCAGTGTTGACCATCTATCTTCAGCTCTTTCCATATATTCACATCAGTATTTTGTTGAATGAACTTTATTTAGCTCTCACAGACTTCTGTTTCCGTTACAGTTTTGTAGGTTTTATTTGGTTTTTGTAGGTTTTGCTAATGTTTAACTTTGCAATTATTCTTGTAGAAATTTCTTAACATATTATGTTATGAGAGTAAAAATTTTACAAGTAATTAAGAAAATTAACTGTTTTGTGCTTGATAGAAATAACATGGCTTATATTTATGCTCTGGGGCCAGAAGACCCACCACCATTTAAAAAAGAATTCAGTATATTTAGTATTACACATTGTAGAAAGATTTACTCTTTGAAGACATAGATAACTTGCTTTTAATATTAAAAAATTATTTTATTTTTCTAATTATAAAAATAATTTCTTAAAAGGTAAAACTAAGATTTGCCTTCTGACTGTGCACGTGGGTGTCTGTGTTGTGTGTGTGACTTTAATGGAGGGAAAAAGAAGTTGCCCAATGCTGGATTAAGGATATGGCCTTATTTTAGGGACAGTCATGAACATTGCATATAGAACATTAAAAGTACCATTTTTAGATGCTGCTTTCATGGGCTTGGTTAGAGGGCAAAACAATTACTTGGTTTTATGAGCACTTCTGACATTTTATTTTTATTTGCTCCACATTTATATCTAGTGCAAGTTGTAAAGCTGTAGCAGGTCATCAAGAGAATTCAGAAGTCATAATGGGAACAGTTCTTAATGAAGTTTTTTTTTTTAAACAGATTCACTTTGAAATGTATTAAAGACATATTTAGCTAAGGAAAGCAACCTCTGTGCATCAGAGGTTAACTCTTACACACAATAAAAATTTCCATGTGCTTGCAGAGACAAAACAAAGATCAACAATAATCTGAAAAGAGCAAGAAGACTTGAAAATACAGGGCAGACAATGCTTATTTTGTGTGAGACAAAAGAAGAACTATTTAATGCTTGGCGACAGATTAATGCAATCTACTTTGCCTTTTTGCTTCCTGTGTTTCAATAGTTGCGTGTATTTTCAGAATTGTAATCAAAGGCACTGAAGGAGAAAAGGAGGCATTCAGAAAGATGAGCTTTGTGAATGACTAAGGACTTTCAGAAAAACAATATGTTCTCAATGAACCATTGCATCTTATTCCAAGAGCCTCATCTTTGAGTTCTGTTGTGCAACTAACTTGTGCAATTATGATAGATAATGATGTCATGTTATGAAGGACAGTTCTTAAATTTGTCCATTAAGAATATTGGATGATAATAGAGCAACTGTTTGTTGATATATTTGACATTTAAGAAATCTCTGTTATTAGACATTGAAAAGTAACGTACTGGCTTAATGATAAATGCGTTAGATGCATGAAGCATGAATCATGGAAAGAGAAAGAAGCTCTTAGTTGTGGTATGGATCAAGAATTGGCTGGGTATTTGAGTATCCTATGCCTTCACCAGAAGGCTGAAGCTTTCCTAATGCTTTGCAAGACACAACTGGGATATGAGAGAGAAGAAAAGACTCTTATAAGACAAATGTAGGACCTAAACCAGAACAAACAGACAGTCAAACAAACAGAAAAGCCTACAAAACCCACCACTATCACTACCAAAACCCCACTAGGGCTTGGTGTCAATGTCCAATTCCTCTGTACTGTGTGACAGTGTGTACTGGTAATCCTAGGCTTCAGGAAACTGACGTAGGAGGATTATGAATTCTAGACCAGTTTCTGCTATAGTATTTTGAGCTGTCTCAAAATGGAAGACTCAGATATATATGCATGCATATACATATGAGTACATGCAGGCACATGCTCACACAGAGAAGGGAGGGAGGGAGAAGGACATGAGGAGGAGAGGGAGTAGCGAGAGGGAGGGAAATAGAGAGAATATGATTGCTGAGAGAAGGAGGTTTGTGTTGTGTTTGAAAGACACCCATTATTCATAGTTAATCGGGGTTTTTGTTTGTTTGGTTTTGGTTTTGTGAAGAATGAAAGCCCTTCTTGTTATGATTTGATGACTGTGTTTTAAGACAACTGATACTATGACCTCCTTGGAATTTTTCTTTCTATAGATAAAATTAAAACAGCATTCATGCTGTCTCAGGACATTTCTACTTGTTGATAAAGTTATGGCTTAATTGATCAGCTAGTTGTGTATGTGGATGAGCTGTAATTTTCATTGCATGTAACATGTCAAGGTTAAGATCATAAAGCTAATGCCTTCTAGCTACAACATAACCTGTTTTAAAGGATTGCCTTTGAGACCATTAATCAAGAGTACCTACTTGAAACTGCCCGCAGTTTCATGAATGGGGTTCTCCTCAGTTAGGATGGAATAAAGGACCTGAAAGAGAGGGTTTGAAATGCAAGAGAAAATGTGAAGCCAAGTTGCATCCCAATCAAGGCTCCACTTTACTGAGAACAAACAAGGGTTTTTATAATCACAGGGGAAACTAAAAACAAGTCTCTGGATTAACTATAAAGAAAGTTCAGGTGCCAAAGTCTCCAGGTTCAGAAGATCTTCAGGGGGCTGGCATACTCAGGCTGTGGGCGTGCTCAAGCGATGGGTGTATTCAGGTGGTAGGCGTGGACAGGCGGCTTCTTCAAAGACAAACAGTCAACAGAGAGCATCTGTCTTAGCTCTCAGGTGTTAGCTCTCAAACAGAGGCTATCAGGAGTCCGATGGATGACTGAAGTGAAAAGGGGATGTAACAATTCCTCCCTTTTTATTTTAAAACATTGCAAAACAAAGACATACTCAAACATCATATTTTTGCACAGGAAATTTTCATGGTGCCTGGGTGAATATCACCTGCAATATAATATAATATCTCTTGGCAAAATATCTGACCCATCTTTGAGAACACGTACATCTAGTTTGTACTACAAACCGGGCTTATTTTGTGTTTTTTCAAAAACACAGCCATTCGGCATGTGCCTTTGTCTTAGGTTGATTTATTTGCCAGAGCCCTAACTCATAGAATGCAGGTTTTCAAAATATACCCTCTTCTGTGCACCCAATATCAGGACATGCCTTTATTGTCTGCAAAGTCCACAAATTGCCACAGTCTTTTTGAAAACCACCTTCTCTGAAGTTATCGTAAAGCTGCATGCCACTGTACTGAAGATAAGTGTAGGCACCTGATTGAGCTGCAATATATCAGCTCCGATTCTGGGAACCTTTACTGGGAATAAGCCTTAATTCCAATGCAAAGTAATAAATTCAGGCTAGTACTTCGGGATTTCACCAGCCTGAAACAGCTGAATGCTGTAGGAGTGACTTTTACTTTTGCTCCGGGCATGAGCAAGTGAATTCAAATTGTTTATTTAGCTTCGGGATAAAGCAAATTTTTCGGATCAAGTGGGCATTTCCAGAGTGACAGAAAAAGCTGTCAACTCAAAAATAAAAGAAAAAGAAAAAAGACTTTTCAGCAGTACGTTTAAACACATTTGCTAAGAAAGCTGTGGCTCTGAGTCCACCTGGCATATTAATCTTTCAGGAAGCCAAGGACGAGCTTCATCCTTTTTCTGAGAAAAAATACACAGACCCTCTGCCCCAAACCAAAACAGGGTCTGGACCATGCCAAGCATTAGTGAGTGGATCTTTCCACTTCACCATGGCATATGAACTTGAAGTATTAGGATGCCAATGTTGATCTGCAGGAGAATGACCCTTGATGTCAGACTGCAAAAAGTTCAAAACAAATAACACAAAAGCAAGGTGTACCTTTGGAGATCTAGGGGGATACAAATTCCCTCCTTTAGTTTCCAAAAGCCAATTTTTAAGAGTGCAGTGTGCACGTTCAAAAATCCTTTGTCCCTTTGGGTTATAGGGAATTCCAGTTTTATGTTTAATGCCAAAACTTTCACAAAATGACACAAAATTTTTGCCAGTGTAAGCTGGCCCATTGTCCATCTTAATGACTTTAGGTAAGCCCATAACATTAAAGGCTTGTAAACAATGATCAGTTACATTCCTAGAGGCCTCTCCGGTATGCAGGGAAACAAATATAAATCCTGAACAAGTATCAATACAAACATGTATATATTTAAGCTTTCTGAATTCTGCATAATGAGTTATATCCATTTGCCAAATATGATTGGGTGTAAGGCCTCTTGGATTTACCCCTAAATGCGGAACTGGAGACCAAATAGCACAACTAGGGCATTGTTTTACAATCATTCTTGCTTGTTCTTTGGAAATTTTATGTTTGAGTCTTAAAGTATGGCTAGAAAGATGGAATTTATTATGATCCTGCTTAGCTAGTGCGACAGGATCTGAAACCAAGACTTCTCCTACAAGAGCTCTGTCAATACAATTATTACCTTCAGCCAATGGTCCAGGAAGACCAGAGCGAGCTCGTATACAACCAATATAAAACTGATTCTTCCGTGCAAGAATGACATTTTGCAATTGTGAAAATAAGGATCCTGCTATAGTATTATAATTAAATGTACCACAAGTTTCTAATAAAGGAATTGACTGTGCCACGTACAGACTATCAGTGAAGAGATTGAAAGCATCAGTCACATCCTGAAACACATTTAATACTGCTGTTAATTCAGCTAACTGAGCTGAGAGGCCAGGAGTCTCTATGACTACCTGTTGATTATTTATAAGATATCCAGCTCGTCCTTTAGAAGAACCATCAGTAAATACCACAGGGGCATTACTCAAAGGCTGTAAAGAAGTCACATTAGGAAATATCACTTCATGCACATTTAAGAATTTTATCAGTTTATCCTGAGGATAATGATTTTCTATAATTCCCTGAAATCCTATTTGAGCAAGCAACCAATCTGTACTATGCTGTTTTAACCAGGAATCTTGCTCTAAAGTAAAAGGCTGAATGATAACATCTGGTTCCTTGCCAAAATAAGTAAGTGCTTGTCTTCTACCAAACATGATCATATGAGCTACTGCTTCATAATATAGCAAGATATTACACTTAGGAGATACCCTTGAATGTATCCACATGAGAGGTGCTTTTTGCCATAACAATGCTGTAGGAACATGAGCTGTATTGAAAATTAACAAATGCAAAGATAAAGAATAATATATATAAGTAACAAATTTATTTTCAATAGCTCTTTCTACCTGCTGTAAAGATGACATTCCTTCTTTAGTTAAAAATCTAGGAGAATTTGGATCAGAATTACCTCTGATCTGAACAACTCTCTGATTAGCAGGTACTGTAAGAACACCACAAGGTGAAGCAGCCGCCATAATCTTAATCTCTCCCTGATAATCACCATCAATAACACCTGGATAAATCTGCAATCCTTTCACAATTGATCTACGCCTCCCTATAAGCAACCCCCAAGTCTCTGTAGGCAAAGGCCCAAAGACTCCAGTAGGCAAAATTTGAACTCCCATTTCTGGTGTTAATACTGTGTGACAGGTGGAACAGACGTCCAGTCCTGCACTTCTTGGGGTTGCCCTGAAAAGTTCAAAGACAAATTTCCTTGGCTGGGTGGCAGCCTCATGGCCCCATATGCTGCTGTTGTTTTAGGAAGGGGGCCTGGGGCTGCCCCCTCCACTCGTTTCCTGACAAGGTATTGTCTTGAAACCCTTTTTTAAATCTACAGTCTCTGGCCCAATGCTTCCCTTTCCTACAACGAGGACAGATTCCTGGGGCAGTGCCTGACTGCTGCCTGTTGGTGGCTCCTAATTTCTTAGAGCAATGATATTTAACATGACTCATACTACCACATTTGAAACATCCTTTATTCTCCTGTCTTTGCGTCAGAAGCCCTTGAATCGTAGTTCCCTGCAATGCAGCTGCCATTGCCAGTCCTTGATTATAAGAAGGTCCAATATCAGCACAAAGACAAATATATCCAGATCAATCCATCCTACCCTTTTGTGGCTGAATAGCAGCCTTACATGCTGCATTAGCATTCTCATAAGCTAACTGTGTAATAAACAGACTGTCCGTATGAGAATCTCCGAGGATTCTTCTCGCTGCTTGCTGTAATCTTGCTACAAAATTTTGAAAAAGCTCCTCTGGGCCCTGCCGGATAGCAGCTAGACTTCCACTAATCTCACCTTTTGTAGGTAATTTAATCCAAGCTCGTCTCACTGCCATCGCAATTTGTGCATATATTCCAACAGGATACTCAATCTGCCTAACATTTCCTTCATATTGCCCTTCTCCCAGGAGCATATCCAGGTTCCATTCTGGATTACCTGACTGAGCATTCTGTGCAGCTGTTTTTTTAACTAAATTCTCTCCATTCTGAACTCCAAAGCAGAAAATCACCTCCTTGCAGTATAGCCTTGCATAAAGTTCTCCAGTCTTGAGGTGTTAAATTTGACTCCATTACAATATCCAATAGTGCCTATGTAAATGGGGCATTCAGACCATATTGAGCAACCACACCTTTTAACTCTTTTATAACCTTAAATTCTAAAGGCTGATATTGTCAAATTATCTTATTCTGCTGATCAAGCCTTTCCACCACAGGAAACACTAGCACTCCTGAAGTGTCTTGCCCATTTTGTCTAGCCTGATTAATTGCTTTCTCTAAAGGTGATTGACATGTCTCAAAATTGCTGTCCTTTCTTTTGCCTGATACCACCTTAGGTTCATTCAACTCATTAGTTAATTTCTGCAACTTGATTTCAAATTCCAATTTACTTACTTGTAAATCTCTCTGATCCTTCTCTGCTGTAAGCAGACCTAGAATTAACAGATGAAAACAACTCCTCTCCACTAGACTTAGAAGTTCTGCTTTCTAAACAAGTATTTTGAACCTCTTCTTTTTCCATATCTGAGCTTTCTGATTCCTGTGAGCTCAATTCACTTTCTGACACTCTATCTTTCTCCTCTATAATGTCCTTCACGAGTGCCCAAAGATGGAGAGTAAATTTTTCTGCCTGATTTTTCCTCAGAGCTTTTCCAATTTTTTCACATGTTCTTTTATTCAAATCATTTACTTCATGAATCCATGGGCAACAAGATTCTATCTCATCTGAGAGATCTTTCAATGCATTTTTTCCACCCTTATTCCTCTTGCCTGAAGCAACTTATTTATACTCTGTATTGCTGTTTTTGACTCATTCAAACCCATACTTACTGTCACTTCCCTAGGTGAATTAAAACGCTGGGTCAGTGCCAATCCAACCTAGCCCCATACCCTTCTTACACGGCAATTCTTCTACAATATAAAAACAAGGCTAGACCTAGCATCAAATTTGCCTACCGTGCAGAATGGTAGCTGAGGATTTTCTTTTTATTTTAATTCTAGAATTTCTAATTTCTTATTTATTGTTAATGTTAAATTTGAATGCAGCCTCAATTTTCTGCAGTAATGGATTTTGTATATCTTGAAAAGTACTTAGGTTTGAGATAACCTTATCACTTTCAGGAAAGTCTAGAAGTATTTTGAAATGTAAATAAGGCTTGGGTCTATAGCTCAGAAGTCTATAGGGAACTGATCTAGAGTACACAAAGCCCTGAATTTGACATCCAAGGACACAAGGTAAAATTAAGATTTCCAGGAGCTAATTTCAGTCAACCTTTATATTTTCTCCTATAACTGAAGAGCATAGCATAAATAAATAAATAAATAAATAAATAAATAAATAAATAAATAAATAATTCCTTTAATCCTGGGCTTGACACCAGTTCTTTCTACAGTGTAATGGAAGGTCTGAGTTTTTGTTCCACTACAAGGTACAATATTAATAATTATCATAGACACTGTCCTGTTGATGTGTGCAACCTGTGTACCCTCTGTTGAGGTAGTCTAGATCACAGGTTGGGTTTATGCTTCTTTGTTAAGCACTCTTGTATCTTGTAGTGAAACTCATCCCTCTACTGTTTCTGATGTTTTCCTGGTGGAGCATACTCTTGCTCTCATTCAAGCAGGTACATGACTACACTTCTGTTTTCCCCTCTGAGTGACATGATGAAGTAGTCTGTCGATGTTCTCTTTCTGGACCCATTCCTGTGGATTATGTCTTCTTTAGCATGTACTAGGTTGACTTCTTTATGTGACTCAAACAAAGTAGATTAATTTGTAGGTTCCTTCTATAGAACAGCTAATTATCCAGCTCTTGAGTCCGGACTGGCTCTTCTCCCCTCTCCATGGGGCATGAGCATGATCTGATACTCAGTGATATTTGTGTAATTGTCTACAAATTTTAGCAGTCCTTTGTGGCAGTATTTGATCTCTTACACTGCCAGTGGAGAGTTTCTCCAAGGATAATATGCAGTCCCTTCCATGGGGCCACTACTGGGGAGATGAGGAATATCAGGGGGGTAGAAAGATTTGCCAAGGACTTTGCTTTTTTCTTCTTCTTGCTTATATATGAATAGTTTCTGCCCATGACGATATATATTCATCATAGACTTAACTTCAGGCTTTTAAAAGTGATATATTCAAATTTTGCCTGTAATTGGTGCCTTGGTGATTACACGTCTTGACTAGGTGAGTCTGAAGTTGAGTGTGTAGTTGCTTCTGATATCACCATTTTGGAGCTTGTCAATTTTCTGTATCTGAAGTCACCACAATTAGACTCATTTTATTTTTTTAATTTTGTTTTCAAACATCTTTGCATCTCATGGGACCATGATAATTAAGCACTTTCAAACTAATTTTGAAAGTTTTTGTGATTTTTTTTTTTTTTTTACTTTTCTGACTCAGTTGAGATAGAAAAAAGTAGAAAGTACTAAAAAAATAACAAACTATGGCCTTCAATTAAAGTCTTGGAGATTGTAAGCACTATTTCCTTTCTCATGGTTCATCTGGGTACCTACAGTGAGACTAAGTTTAAACATGAGCCCATCTCTGGTACTCAGAGGGAGGGAGCAGGGTGATTGAGTAAGGATATTTTCCTTGGATTTTATTCTTGACTTCAGCATGGATTTTATTGGATTCCCTCCTAAGTGATTGTCTATTGTATTATGAGCTCTCATTGCTCACTGCTGCTGTGCTGCTGGGAACTACAGCATTGCATTTGCTGTGTTTAGGAAGAAATATCATGTTCTAGCCTCTCATTTCACATTTTTATGACTTCTGGACAAAAACATTTCTCACTCCCTGGAAATCACAGCTTCTTGGTTTCATTTTCAGACCTGGGTGATCAGTTCATCCTACACACATGAAATTATGTTCTATATTCTGGCGATATTTGTAGAGAATATTGCCAACTAGCTCCAAAAGTAGATTCTTTAAAACCTGCTTTTGCTCGAGTAACACTATCTCTATCTTTGGCATACATTAATGACTAGAAATTTAAAAGATTATTTGCTTGAAACATGTTATGTTTGGAAGCTACTAGATGCTATACACATAATAAGAGCTGGTATTTTAAAATGTAAAATATGTATATGCTCATAGGTCAAGCTTCATAAAACTGCCATATTGGTAAGAAGAGGTTTTATGGTTGTGTTTAGCAAAACATGTTTAAAGGTGAATGCAGATTTAGTTTATGATTTGCCAGTTTTTCTTCTCCATGACAAATACTTGAGAATTTATTTACAATTAGGAAAGATTTGTTTTGGCTCATAATATTGGAGGTTGCACTTCATGGTTGACTGGCTCCATCATTTTTAGGCCCCAATGGAGCAGAATATCATGCTCAATGGCTGTAGATCATGGTAGAGCAAAGTTACTTCATAGTAGCCAAGAAGATGTACTAAAAGAAGAAGGTCCAGAGACAAGATCTAGCCTTTGAAAGTGTGCTTCCTGGTAGTCTGATTTGAACTAGGCATCACCTCTTCCAGTTTTTGTCACCTCTCAAAATAGTGCCACCTTCCAGCAGCCAAACCTTTAACATGTGAACCTGTTAGGGAAATTTCATATTCAATTCATAGTCCCCATTTTGTCAAGAATACAGGAGCTCTTCAGACAGCTCCTCTTTCTTTGATAATTCAATGTTCAAGCCACTTACCTTTTTGCAGTCCTTCCATTTCAGCACATGGTTTCTATAGTAGCTTTTGAGAGAAATGATAGCTATTAAAAACTTCAGTATAGAACTGACCATTATTTCCACTGACATTTTATTGCCTAAAGTTAGGACTTTCAGTACTGGTACTTTGGGCATTAAAAGCTATATATTATTTGGTCAGGTCTTTCCTGTATACCTTAGTCACTTTGAATCATGGTGACCAGAATTACTGAAAGAAAAGAATTTAGGGCAGGAAAAACGTGTCATGGTTCCTTGTCGTAGAGAGATTTCAGCATACCATAATGAGAAAGGAGTAACAGAGGGGAGGTATCTATGTCTATAGCAGCAGGAGTGTGTGAGACTATGGCCATTCTTAGAGAGTAGGTCACACATTAAGTGAAGAAAGCAGACTACAACCAGAAATAAGTAGAATTTTCAAAGGTGCAACCCAGCGGTTTATTTCTGTCATCTATGCCTCACCTCCTCAAGCTGCCTAACTGCCAAAGTAGTGCCAACCTGTAGACCAAGTGTCCAAACTATGAATCTCGGATGGAAATTTTAAATGCAAGCTGTAATACTGTGAATTGCAAGGAAAATAGCAAAATCACCATGTTTTACACAGGCGATGCCGGTAGCGTCCTCTCCAGCTACAATCAGCAAGGTTTCTCTACTGGTCCCAGGGTGAGGTTGCAAGGTTGCTGACATCAGCTAAAACTAGTAACTTAGCTCAGAGATTAACTTGCTTGTAATCATGATCTTCCTGAGTTTACAAGAGAAAAAGGACAACTAGATATGGATATGCATAAATAATATGGAGCACACTAATTGGGAAATATTTTCACTGTTTCATTATGTACCTACAGACAGTTGAAAAATGTAAAATTGTTTCAGTTTTAGCATCAAACAAACAATATGGCATATCCAAAATAAATTTAATTATTCTCAAGTGCTAATTAAGCCTTATTAATATATTTGCAGTGAAAATCAAAGCATTATTAAAAGAAACTGAAAATATGATTATTGTGTTCAGTGTTACGAGGTTTAAAAGGAGAACCTCTCACCTTATACTTACCACATCTTACAGAGAAAGACAGGTGTTATCAGAAACACATCACTGTTAACTGTGAACACCCAGTATTTCTGAACATATGTTTAATGCTAAATGTAATTTTTTTATTGCACATTGAATTTGCCACTTTGGGGATAGGCTAATGAAACAGTGCAGTTATTCACACATGTTGACCTTGATAATTTGCTTTGCTCATGTGTTGCTTGACTGCATGTTTTAGCAATGGAATAAAGAACATATATTAGTCATTGGATAGCTAGAATACTTCCAGTTACAGGGAAAGAAACACAGTGGAAGAATATTCAATGAGAAGGAGAAGAAAGGGAGGGAAGGAGAAATAGAGGGATGTGGGTGGGGAGAGAGACATAGAGAGAAGCTCACAGAGAGGACTATTGGGAGCTTTGTGGTTTTCTAGTAACAAAAGGTCCCCCTCCCCAGGTGAATGAGGGTTCTATGTGAAGAAGTAGCCCCGTCTCAGTCTTGAGGGAGTTGGGAAAAGTAATCACAGAAGCAAGTCATGTTTCTATAATTTCTTCTTGGATGTAGACATTATATCAGCTAAATCAAATCACATGATGTCAAGGGGCAATGAAATTAACTCTTCCCACTGGGAGGCACTGTGAGTGCAGCCACAGGAAGTACACTGGTCCACTCACAGGAAGGAAACAGATACTCAATGATAGAATCAACCATCCTGAGATAGGTCATTGAAGATAGGACCAGGTCTGAGCACAATGGCTACAGTCCCTATTTCTCTCTATTTCGATTGTGTTCTTTCGAATAACGACCAACAGCAATCTAAGATTTATATATGTTCAATTAGTAATAAAAGTGAAAGGCCTCTTTCCAGGCATAGAGCTTGAACATCTAGCATGGGCTGACTTGTTAAAGGGTGTATTATTTTACAATACTATGACAGATTGGCTATATCACACATATAAAAACTAGACGACAAAAATCAGAGCAGTGATTATTCACCTTGGACTTACAACATCTTGAGTTGGGGACAAATGTTTTCAAAGTTGGGCAGAGGGTGACAGAGGTACTGATAGTACCTGTACTCAGAAGTTATAGATGTAGAGGATAATGAGCTCAGTAAACTGCCTACTATGTATGTAGATAAAATGCAGAGCCAGAGAATGAAGTGGTACAAAAGACATGTTTTCTCATCTCCCTTTAGTCCTTGATTCCCCTAGCCCTATAATCTTATAATCATAGGATAAAGATGTCAGGAAAGCCTAATAATCAATTTGGGTTGAGGAGAAATTCTTTTGAAATTGTTCTTTAAGAACTTCTGAACAAAAATCCAGAACTATAAAATTTTATGGCATCATTCAAGTTGATATGTTAATTTGACTAAGAGAATTTCAACATGATTTATCTTGTTCCCAATGACCACTGATTTTTAAAAATATCTTTTTACGCTTTGGAATTTCTTTAACGTTGAGAACTTAAAAACATCATTGAATCAACTATTATCTGTTGCAGCCATGTCTAGGTATGTTCATCAATAGTTGTGAGTTCACATGATAGTGAAGAGTTTACAGTTAGACAAAGAGATGAAATAAAGAACTATGCAAAGAATTTGTAGGAAAAGTTTCTGTACGATACATACCAGGATGAAGAAAATAAGCTACTCACATCTATAATTCTTACAGTCATTGGCCACAGTAATATATGAAAGCTGAACTCTCAAATTAGAGGCACCCAAGCAGTGAGGCTAGTTTCATATAATCCTCAATGCCATATAGTCTGTGTTCTTCTAGTATATCCATTTTGAGAAGCCACAGAGGATCTGGGAGCAGGTTCTAAAATCTCAACTTTCTATACTAGGACAGTGAATCTCAATTCAAGGTGACTGACTCTGGAGAACATTTGAGAATGTCTGGAGATATCACTACTTATCAGAACTAGAAGTAGGCCTGGAGGTTATTGGTATCCATTAGCTCGATGTCATAATAGATGTATCTCTTATGTAGCATAAATCCTTTACAAGAAAGAACACAGTCCAAAGGGTCAATAGTGACAAGGTTGGGAAATGTTATATTGGTGACTTCTGTAGAAAAGAGGCAGCTCTCTCTCTCTCTCTCTCTCTCTCTCTCTCTCTCTCTCTCAC
>NW_022196894.1:82584971-82593882 GCF_008632895.1 Mastomys coucha
CACACACACACACATACACACTTTCTTTCTTCATTTCTGTAGCTATGATAAAAATGCCCTGGACAAAGCATCTTTGGGGAAGAAAGGTTTTATTGCACTTACATTCCCAGGTTGCAGTCCATCACTGAGGGACAATGTAGGCAAAGAGTGTGAACATTCTGTCACATCAACCAACAAAATCAGAGAAAGATGAAGGTACCCATGTTGCCTGCTTGGTGCTTCACCTCTATTTCCACCCCTATGCTTACAAAATTCAGGGCCCAGCTTACCCACAATGCAACCCATAGTGCACTGGGTTTTCCTTCATCAATTCCTACATCAAGACTGTCCCCCACAGATATGCCAATGGCCCTACCTGATTTAGACAATTCCTTGATTCATGTCCTGTTTGTTCTCAGGTGATTCTAAGTTGTAGCAAGCTGACCTTTAAAACAAAAAAACAATCGCTGTATTCAAATTATAGCAAGAAATGAACCAGGGAGGTGTGTATTAATGGAGAGAGCTCATTCAAATTCTGATGTCACAGTTTCCACTATCATTTCTTGTATTTCAATGTACTACAGTGAGTAGACCTACCTCTGTGACATTCCAACAAGGCTGGTCTAGCTGGAAAGATGTATATGGATAATCTAGATCTTGAGCCAGAAAAATTTAACCTTTTCAAAGACCAGCACAGTAACCAAATATGTAACCTGACTAGGGGTAAGAGAAAGAAGAATTTTATATGGATGATGATGATTCTAATAGAAATAACTCTCTAGTATCAACAAACATCCAACCACACAGATTTTACTTCCTCAAATTACTCATTCATGACAGGAACCATTTCTGAGAGAAGTTGCTCCTGTCTGGAGCAAGAAATACAAAACATAGAGCTAAGCATCTTCTCATGCTGGAAAATAAAAAAGCATTAAGCAAGCCAACAAAACAAATCCTACATTGATGGACTATACCAATGCCCAATGGAAGATGGCCAACTCCAAGAATTCTAAATAGCAAAAACTAGAACAATTGGAACAACAAAATCAAGTGTTATTGAATTATATCCCAAAGTATAAAATAAATATCAGTGGATCTATACATGTATGAATGATTCACTAAATAAATTACTGAGTCATAGCAAAGAAGCAACAATTCTATGAAGAAAAGTTTCAGATTATTTATGTAGATACTGAGATACTGTACTGTAAAGGAACAAGAACATCCATACTGCTTAAATATGGTTTGCACATACTGGCTTCTTTCTAAAGTAGACAAGGCTGAAGAAAAAGTTAGCTTTCCACTACAAAAGCCTGACATAATATCTGAGCCAGGTGATGGAGAGATACCCACAGTCATAAATTGTGTGCAGAGTATGTACCTTGGGTCCGATAGTATTGGCATTTTATCTCTATGATCTACCTCTCTAGAGCTCACACTGCCAGTATATTTATAAGGAAAACATTGCATTCCAAAAGATGAACATCCTATCAAATACTTCACCTGCATTCAAAATTGTTAAGGCTAACAAAACCAAAGAAAGTTCGAGAAACTGTCATATCTCATAGAAACCTAAAGCAATCTGAAGAATAAATGCATTGTGGGGACATGGGTGGGAATCTGAAACAGAAAGAGTCCACTAGATATGAGACAGGGGAATAGCAACTTTAGTTAATAATAATGCATCTATCATATTAATGTAAAATATAGGATACATGGGGATTTTGCTATATGATCACTTTTTCTGTTCAAAAAAAATTTAAAACTGCTATAAAATAAAATCCAAAAATTAAGCAGAAAACACTGAAGAGAAGGCTAGGCTCTATCATATAGTAGAAAGTTAATGTGTTTTCTTTCTCATTGCATTTTTGCAAAATGCCTAAAATATAAATTTGTTTTGCAGCAAATCTCTGTCCAGAGATACCAACTTTGTCATCTTCCCACTAGTTCATTTCCTTTATTTTATGGAAGATGGAGTAAGAAAGTCTCATCATCAGTTAAAGGGTTTGAGGAGCCATGCATGCCCTCAGTTGCTACTGGTTCCTTCTAGTCAACTGCCTTTTCCTGGAACAGTGTTCTTTCTTCTCCAAAGAACCTGTGCTGGGATTTGGTGGTGTTGTAGTATAGCAGGGCAGGCCACAGTGACAAAAGCAGTTACTCATTGTTGGTCAAATTTAGACTGAATAAACTAACACTAAAAACTATTATGTAGCAAGAAAAGAAATAGACTTCTGAACATTGTTGTTATTCTGACAATTTAATATCTGTCAGTTTCTCATTTTTACAGTGTGTGTGGATTGAACCCAAAACCTCATGTGTGCCAGATAAATGTTTTAACACTGAGCTATATCTCAACAACTGAAATATGGAAAGAAGCAATCAAAAGTACTTCTTTATCTTATCATGAAGTTCACAGAAGCTAAAATTTTTAAAGAAATGCCCAGAAGCTTCACCACCCTTTTAAGTGTTAATGAATAAAAATTAGGGTGTTTATGAAAATCTGAAAATGTCTAAATTATACAAGGTAAGATATTTAAGAAGCAGCCACATTGCTCAGATTAACCTGTAACATAGCCTACTATGTTGGCTGCCGTGACTTTTGGCAAGGTAGAAGCTGCCTGTGAAGTTGGAAGATAATGCCAGGGATAAATACTTTGAAGTAATGTGCTTCAGATACATTGATGCTCTTGTTAATAAGCAATGTACATAGCTTGTGAACAGAAGGGAGATTCTTTAGAAGTGTTATTAGCCTTTCAACCTGGCAATGCTTCTCATTTATCATCTGTTTAAAACTTCGTTATTTTTATTTTGCAAGATTGGTTATAGTTTTATGGACTTCCAGAAGTCAACTATTGATTTTCAAAAGAAATATAGTTAATAGAAAAGAAATATAGTTTTCCTTTCATCATTAATCAAACTGTTGGAATTTTTTTTTGTGACGGTTCATGTTCATATCTTTTCTTGAGTTAAAAATAGGTACTGATTTCAAAGCATTTGCTGTGGATCATACCATTTATTCCTACGTAATGCTCTGAGGAGGTACCTGGTCTTGCTGTCTTGCAGATGTGGGCACTGAGCATACCAAATCAAGTAAGGAGCAAGACTCAAACTGTAGAGTCCAGGCTGTCTATACCAAAGTGAGGCCATGTGCTTAGCTTCTGATCCTACTATCCAACTTGAGTTGCTTATGAGTGTGAAGAATGGGTCATAAAGTGTGTATTCAAACTCTGTTATGGTTTACCTTTCTTACTGAAAGTAAGACTCAGGGATTCTTTGCTCTGAGAACTCCTGGGTGCCCATCACTGGTATTGAGAGGAAATCAGGTGGTCTTGTGGTACATTTTCATTGCATCTGGTGCTTGTCACATCATAACACTTATCAAAACTCCAGTTGTCATCTATTTGCTTTATATTGTTACCCTATAATTTGTAAGCTTGCTCAGGACAAGGACTACATAGTTCATTGTTGTCTCCTTGTGACCCAGAACTGTCCTTGGATACAATAATTATGGAAAAATATTCATAGAATGAATAAACAGGAAAGGGAAATTTACTTAAACACAATAGACTATTAAAACAGAAGACCATAGTACATAATTCAAAATCTATTTGAGGGATTGTCACATGTTAAAATAATTTGTTACTTTGATAATTAAGTGTCCCTGAAAGAACCCTAGAAGATTATTCTAATGGAAGTTTAGTTTTCAGTTTGTGTCATGATAGTAGAGCATAGATATAGCAAAATTTAATAATTTTCAATGAGAATTTTATTATGTATATGTTGAAGAGAAAGAATAGAAGGGAGAAGCTCAACAAATAAACTCAGATGCTCCTTATCTAACTTCAGCATTCATGAACATATGACCATGACTCTTCTTGCTTTAATATCTTTATCCATTCCCATGTGTAGAATATTGGGAGTAAATCTTAGACATTATGCCATCTCATTGCATCTCTGTGTAATCTTAAAATGGGACAGTATCAGAGAACTGTCATCATAAGAATAGTAATATTTCTCCCTTCATATCAGATATCATGCCAGTGTTCATATCTCTCCACCTTTGTACAGAGTTTTAAAATTACTATTCAGTTCATTTAAATTGGAATCTAACAGGCTAATATTTCCTTTAAATTCCAGGACACCTTTCTCTCTTATTTTCTTGAAGAAGTAGAATCATCAGTTGTGTAGATCCATAGTCTGGATTTTGCTATACTTGACACATGGTTTCATTTGTTACATAGTCCTCTATCTCTTTGTTCCTTTGATAGGTGACCAGGTAGGGCAGAATCTTTTGTCTATTGAGCAAATGTGTGTGAGGAAAATAGTACAAGGAAATAAGGAGAGAAGAGGACCTGTGTAGAGTCTCCTACTATGCCAGTTACCATGGCAACACTATTATTTAAATAGGAACAAGGAAAGGCTATGAGGGGGGAAAGACTCAATTTGCAAAGATGTATTAGCAGTGAGAACAATAATATTCCATCCTTCCTATCAGATACCTTGCTAGTATACCTACATTAGCAATAGCAAATGCTAAGCATGGAAGTCTCACCTTATTTCCTGAGGTGGGTTGAATGAGAAATGTCTGCCGTAGATTCACACATTTGAATATTTGATCCTTGTTTGGTGGCACTATTTAGGGAGGTTGTGCAACCATCAAGTACTAGACCTTGCTGGATGAAGTCCATCACTGTGAGTGGGTTTCCGCTTCTGCTTCGTGTTTGTGGTTGAGATTGTGATGTTCCAGTTTCCTGCTGCTGTGCCTTCTCTACCATTTTCAACTCTGTTCCTAGAACTGTAAGTACAAAGAAACTTTCTTTTAAGCTGCCTTGGTCATGGTATTTTACTGCAGTCACAGAGAAGTAACTAATATATCACATTGTTGTTGACACTCTTTGCCTTTGTTGGAACATGAGAGCACAAGTAAACATGGTTTGCCACTGTCATTCACAATGAAATGCACAAAATGGCAGCTCTCTTTAAAGTGGGAAAACAGAATGAGAGATTTTTCTTGAAAACATAATGCCTTAATATTATAAAAGAATAATTTGAATCTAACATCCTCTTCTCTACATACACGTTGTCCTTAATTTTTTCTTGGGGGTGGATATTGGGAAAGAAAACAGGGGAATATAACCTCAAAGGTGGTAGAAATAAAAGGTGGTTCCACTTATGTGGAAGTGATCTGTAAAAACTGATCTCTGCTTTTAAAAATGTGACCTTGTTTTAGAATAGAATCTTCATAGATGTAATAATCAAGATAAAGCCATAGAGAGGCATGGTGGTTCCTAGTACCAATGATAGTCAATATATGAAGCGGACAAAATAGACTCATAGAAGATGATCATGTGATGATGGAGAGACTGGAACGATAAATATGATACTCCAAGGAACATCAGGATTGCCAGCGGCCACCAAAGCTAGTAGAGTCCTGGAGCCCCACTAGATCCCTTGAGCCCCTATGATAGCTTGACTTTCAATTTCACCATCTAAATCTTTGACAGGTTATATTTATATTATCCTAATACAGTGATTTTCAACTTTCTTAATGCTGGACTTTTTAATACAGCTTCTCATTTTGTGGTGACCCCCAACAGTTGCCATTTTATAACTGTAACTTTGCTACTGTTATGAATTGTAAAGTTAATATATGATATGAAGGATGTAGGATATGCAATTTCTGTTGGGTGGAAACCCACATGTTCAGAACATCTGCTAAACCATCCAGGTAATGGCATTTTATTCATAGTTTCATGAAACAATTACTGATGCATTGATCTCATATCAACTCATTTGTTATACCCTGGATATAAGTTTCTAACATCCTATCTACAAAACCAGATCCACTTGGTCTCCTTGTTTACCATGTGTAGTGGTTTGAATATGCTTGGCGCATGGGAAGTCCTATTATTCAGAAGTGTGGTCTCTTTGGAGTAGGTGTGGCTTTGTAGGGGTGAACTTTGAGGTCCTATGCTCAAGGTCAGCCCAGTGTGGAAGAAAGAGCCTTCCTTCTCCTGGCTGCCTGAGGAAGTGATTCCTCTGCTCTTGTCTTTGGATCAAGATGTAGAATGCTGCCATGCTTCCTGCCATGATGATAATGAACTGTACCTCTGAAGCTGCAAGCCATCCCCAATTAAATGTTTGCTCTTATAAGAGTTGTCTTGGTCATGATGTCTGTTCACAGCAACAAAACCCTAACTAAGACACCATGCATCATCTATAGAAATAGAAGATTAACTATTATTATTCACTGTGGTCAGTTATCCTGCAGGAAATAGCAATATTATAGATTCATGTGGCAGAAGAAGGATGTCGTAGATAATCATCTGAGATAAGGAAGAAATGATGATAAAGGTACAAGACTTCCTCTCCACAGTATGTGTCAGTGATCATATAATTTAAGAAAAACAAGTGCCTCATTACGTAGGTACCCTTTTAGCAAACACAGTACAAAACATCTCGCTGAAACACGAATATTATCTAGAATCATATCATTCTCTTTATAGAAATAAATTGTTTAGTTTGTAATGTTTAACCCAGAGCATGATTCACATTTGTATGAAATGTGAAGAAATACTCATTTTGCTATGTATTTTACTTACTCATTTCTTGGAGCATATCAGGGACTTGAGAACTGAATAAAATAATCCTTGTTCAATCCATATGGGTCTTGGAGGAGAACCTACAACTGCTACCTTACTAAACTAGCATGGTCCTTAACTATATTTTAACCATGTGTCCTTATATTCACATATGTGCAGTGAACGTCTCTTTTTAACAGACAGAAACCATTACAAAAAGCCACCACCAATCAAAATACAGAGTTGTGGGCACTAGTCTCCACTGACACATCTAAACACCACTTCTGACCTAAAGGCTTTGGGTCATTGCAGAGAAAGAGGCAGAAAGATTATAAGAGCCAGAGGAAGAAGAATTTGCTGTGTGATTGTGTTTTCTAGAAAGGTCAAAAGCTATACCCATGAAGCCTCAGACCTAAATAAAGATGAGAAGAATAGACATGTTATGACAGAAGTGGAAAAATCCAGGAAGCCCCAAGCTTAGACAAAGAACTATAGGCAACTAAAGAGTGCAGAAAGCTGGAAGAATAGTCCTCCCAGGGAAGAGTACAGTCACTGGTTATCCAGTACCAAGTGGTCAGCCCTGAAACATATGCATAAGTAACATAAGTGAGCAGGTTGTATTTATATATTTTAGCAGTGTGTGAGTGAGTGTGTGTGTGTGTGTGTGTGTGTGTGTGTGTGTGTGTGTGTGTGTATACAACAAAGGAGAGGAGGCTATAAATTTAAAAGAGGACGAAAGGGTGATAGGAGGGCTTCAAGGAAGGAAAGGGAGGAGATAGATGATGAAACTATATTATAATGTTAAAAAATTGAAAGTTCAGATTTCTGAAGAGACAGCTCAGTGATTAAAAACATGTACTACTCTTCCAGAGGACCTGAGCTTGGAAACCTTCTGGTCACAATCCTCTAAGTCAAGCCTCAGGGACCTAACATCCCTTTCTGGACTCTACTGGAACCTACAAGAAGTATACAACCCTCTATAACCCCTGCCAGTGACAAATGAAATGACATCTTTAAGAAACCCATATGGCCTGGTACCAGACACTGGTAGTGAGGACTATTGTAAAGAAAAGAGTTGTTGCCTTGCAGTAAATGTACACTACTAAGGAACCTTCTGCTCTGGCTGTTTTCTGGCTGAATGGAAGACGGAGGGAGAATATGGAGTAGTTTAATGTGCACCTGACCATTTTTTATATCACCAGAGTTGACATCATTTTCAATGCCGTCTCTGTTACCTGCTGAAGCAGAGTGAGCAATGGGATGATGGAGAAAATACAGGCATAAATCCATCTCACAAAGAAGCTCATTGAAAGTCAAGATATATGAAAAATTTTGTCCTCTGAAAGCTGCAGAGGGAAATTATTGATTGAGAGAAGACAAAGGAAAATAATTGGTTTCAAGAAAGTTTTCAAAAGATCTCATGCTACTGTGCTTGTGTACATGTCTTGTCTCAGTAGCTGGCATCTTCCGTTTTTCAAAGGCGGTAAATGGCAAGTGCTTAGAAGTTCTTTTATCACAGCTTCCATTTATCACACAAGGGGTTGCTTATCTTTGCATACTCCTGAAGTTCCTTTTACTTTGTCTAGTTCCATAATGCCATGAAGCATTCTGGTCCTGACCAATTGTGAGAAGCTTTACCAGTGGTGGTTAAGGAATGGTGCTTCAATTAAAATTCATCATTCGAGTTAAAGCTGAACTGAGTAAAGAGACAACTCTCCTGTCAAAATTAGGTCCTCAGCAATGCATAGTGAGTTCTAGTCAACTTCATTTCCTTATTCACTCACTCACTAATGTGTAGATTGTGGATAAGCAGTTATCCAGCTTCTCTGCAAATTATAATTAGAATTGTCTACAAAATAAATTATGATTATTAAATCCTTCAACTGTGAGAAGGTGATGCTTAGACTTCCTATTGTAGAGATTTTAATTTGATTTTGCAGGGCTTGACTTGACAATTTCTGTGTTGCCAGTCAGAAGTCAGGTTTAGGTAATGTGGGTATTGGATACAATGATAAAGCAGGAAGAGTACTGCCTTTCAATACAGCATACTTACAGTCTAGAAGAAAAAAGAAGGGTTATTAGATGAGTAACTCAAATAAGGTCAGTGGAGAGAAGGAAAGGGAGAGGCCATGGTACTCATTTAAAAAGTGGTTTTGGGCTAATAACCACTTTTCAGAGAGTGCATACCATGTTTGTTCTTTTGTGATTGGGTTACCTCACTCAAGATGATATTCTCCAGATCCATCCATTTCCCTAAGAATTTCATAAATTTATTGTATTTATTAGCTGAGTAGTATTCCATTGTGTAGATGTACCACAATTTCTGTATCCACTCCTCTGTTGAGGTACAT
>NW_022196894.1:82597161-82625293 GCF_008632895.1 Mastomys coucha
AAAAAAAAAAAAGAAAAAAAAAAGAAAAAAATAAATGGAAACAGGTATGAATTTGTGGTGCTCACTAAGGGAGAAACAGAGAAGTTATTCTTTTACAATAAAATGCAGAAACCCCACCCATTTCAATCATTAAACCCAGAACTCAAAAGTTATTGCAAATAGTCATATTTCCACTGTATATTGAACATCTGCCTTTAGTCACACACTCTTTTAGACATTGATAGATGATGAATCAGCCATGACAGAATCTTAATCCAGTAGTTGTTTCTGAACACCTGAGAATGAGGAAGGAATGTACTCCTGTGGGATAAGAAGATAAAGATACTTTGGACTCTGAAGCAGGTCTCAGGATTCATTTGTCATCAGGAGACTGCCTTCTCATCCTGCTTTCTATCTGATGTTCTTTTTCACCTTAACATTGACTTTTCCATTTTGTATTCTAGGAATGTGGCTTTAAATGTAATTTAAAACTGACCTATGTAAGATAATCATAACTAGCTTTGGGTAGACTTGATTCAATGAAAAAATGAGCATGGATTATATTCACGTTTTCTATGAATGCTGCTAGGTGCTATGATACAGATCTGAGTATGAGCTGGCTCGTGGACTGAACGCAAAAGAAAAGAACATCGAAAAGAATATAATCATGATGGTAAATTATAAATACTGTGATGAAACACATCCACATGTGTGGGCAAGTGAAGGGGAAGTAGATTGCAGCTGACGATACACTTTGATGTTAACATCTGGGTTCTCTTTGGAGACCAGCGCTGCCTTTCCTCATGTTTATTGCATGAGAAGATACAATAAAGTTGGGCCAACTTTGGATGAACACTTATTCTTAAAGAAATTAATTAAG
This sequence comes from Mastomys coucha, assembly GCF_008632895.1. Lineage (NCBI taxonomy): Eukaryota > Metazoa > Chordata > Mammalia > Rodentia > Muridae > Mastomys > Mastomys coucha. The sequence continues at coordinate 82,598,021 of NW_022196894.1, forward strand.
TTAATAATTTATTTCTCAAGGATATCTTGGGAGACATCTAAAGGGTTTCAAAATTGACAAGTATATTCATTCTGATTCTCCTTCTAGATGGTCTTTTGTTTTGCCTTGACTTCACTACAAAAGCAATTCTGGGTGATTTTTTTCAAAGGTTCATTAACACTCCAAGGTAACATTCTGTGTTTGGCTTTTACAGAAACTATGAATAACACTTGCAGAGAAATTCATACTGGTTGAAAACAGGAGTTAGATAATAATAGTAATTTCACAACACTTTTCCCCCATGGAAGCTGAAAGCGCTTGCAAAATGCAAACAAGAATATTGAGAATTCCCAGTAGGAAGGTGGCAGAAATCACAGCTGCCATTTAGAGATGGAGTTTTCCCTGAGAGAACCTCGGTGGAAAAGGAAAGCAAGCTGATGTGATGGTTTTCCAGCTAGTCTAAAAACACCCCAGAGGGAAGACTCTTCGCATGATATGCCAGCCTTTCTACAGAGTAACTGTTGCCCATATTATTATTTCTCATAATAGTGCCAAACCTTTAAAGTCACCGTCATTAGTATTCAGCACTTGGTTGAATGATGAAGGTCCAGGCTGGATCTTAGTGGCACAGGGCTAAAGCCTTGCCCTTCTTACTCAGAGACATGCTCTAGTGGCTGATCCTATCCTTCTATCAGTTGTTTGTCCCCTACCATACTGTCTGGAAGATTGCCAGGTGAGTTGTGGACATTTCCTCATGCACAGAATTGTCCTAGGGACATTGTATTTCTTTTCTTATGTGCCTATGAAATTTTAAGCTTCAAAGTTGAGATCCCAGAAGTGCAAATAAATTAAATCAAATCATTATGTATTCCTGTATAGTATTTAAAAATCTTTCTTTTAAAGGACAATGATTCCCTGAAAATGAAAAACATTATATAGTCACTGCTGTATTTTTTATTTTGGGAACTAAATCATATGATATCCTTTCAGTTTATTTATTTATTTGTTTACTTATTTATTTATTTATTTATTTATTATTTTAGAAAGAAAATCCTTCATCTCATCCAGATTTTTATTCAAGTTAGAACTATAATTTTTGCTTTCTGTAAAGAAGAGTACATATCTTTCTCATACACTGTATTGCCTACCTTCATTTTTAGCAGCTCGTGTGTGATTATTCAGGTGAGGTGGCTGTCACAGAATCAACTACTTTTGCCCAGCTCATCACAAAAACATCAACTTTAGACTTGATATACTGTGAAACCACAGTTTCCTTTATTCCACAAGCAATTAAATGTAAACCGGTATGCAGATAATGGAGGGTTTGTGGCCAGGTACCTTCTAGAAATGTTTTGTCAAGGAGTAAAACAAGCAGATAATATGCCTCTCCTTAGCTGTCAGATGGTAAAGCTAATGTCTCTGGTAAGAACAGGTTTCAGGCTTAATTCTAGTGGTCAACATGGCGAGAGTAGGGGTGAAGGTGAGGGGTGTGGTTAAATGATCAAGCTTTTACCGCTTCAGTCTATTAGCTGAAGTAATAGACTCGAGCACGAGCGACTCTGTGTAATGAAAGGCTTGACTTAAATATGCAATTGGCTTTCACAGAAGGAGGAGCAGTGAGAATACTGTTGCCCAATAAACATGTCCCAAACACATGATGTATACTTGGGTGTATTTGTCAATTTTCTGACTTTGAATATTACTTGGGTCCATTTTATTTGATAACATTTTACATTGTCAAGGAGAAAACAAAAATTTTCCCTTCACAATTTACATGGTGGGCTTCCATGTCCTATTGTCTCACCATTTCTAGGTCCATTTTTCAGGATTTGTTTCAGAGTTATTCTTTTCTAGAAAGATCTTGAGTCCAACACAATGTAGCAGGCATTCTGGGGTTCACTCTACAGCAACTTCTGCCATACCTCTCTGTCCTACAGATGTCTCAAAGACCAGTATTGGAATCTCCAATTCCCTTGGTGCCTAAAGTAGCCATGTGGCAGAGGGTAGACTGATTAACAGCCACTTTGTGGCCTTGAGAATAATGCTTGCTTATCAACTGTGGCAGGGTTGCTAAGAGAAAGAGCCTAATTCCTAATAACACCATGCAACAGCTATCCCCAATCTGGAACATCTTTCTGATTTTTCTAAACAATAAAGACAAAATTCCTTAAACAGTCATATTAGGTTTTCTGGTATTCATTGCAGGTTGAACTGATAAACTTTTCACCTATATCCCTTTCAGATTTTATTAGGTTCAAGGCGACATTCTCTTTAAATAAGGAGGTTAGAAAAAGGCCAAAGAGCATATAACCTTTTGTTCTCTTCACTGTCCCCTCAGCTCCTACATTTTCTTTCTGACCTTCCTTCTTCAAGTTTTAATTCTGCCATTAGCACAAACAGCAGGCCTTGATGCAATGGGTTTCTTAGAATCTCTCTCCTGAAATTCCTTATATATTTTAAAAGATGTCTATAATTACATATGATGGTATTTTCATAAAGCCTTATATAATCCTCCAAAAAAGGATGCTTGCCATCTGCATGGCTTGATTGTTGATGCTATCTCATATTGGAAAGATAAATCCCTAATGCTTTATTTAGTTAAAGGTGTTAAATTTTAAATAGACAAATGTATATTTATAAAATGCATTGTGTTCATAGCTTAATAAGCTGATTATTATTTTCTCTTGAGACAATGAACCAGGATTCACTGGCTATTTTTTCCAAATAATAACGATCCTTGAATAAATATTTCAACGACCTTAGCTCTTGTTTCTAATTTCTTCCTATTAAAAACTTGAGAAGTTAAACTGCTGAATTATAAGTAGAAATAAAAATATTTGTCTTCATTTCTACAGTAGGCTTTTATGAGAGTCAAACAAGACAATAATAAATTGTAGTAATACAGTATAGTCCATAAGTACTACATATAATGCTCTTAATTGGTACTAAAGTTGGAATATGAATGCTACCAGTGTTCTAAATTAGGGCTGTTTACTAACAGTAAACGTAGAATTAATGTTCCCCTACACTTTCCATTTTGAAAGGCACATTAGTGGGGAAAGTGAAGGGTGAAAGACAAACAACCCCCACTTTTTTCCTTAATCCCATTTCCAGCTCCATTTTTTGAGGGGCTAAACACTAAAATTTACTTCTGTCACATAGTGGGAGGCAGATGGAACAGGGAGAAGCCTTCAGTGGACGGCTTCTCAAGCTGCCATTAAGCTGTCCCACAAGCCTCCTTTTTCTGAGTTCTCTAGCTTCAGGAAATTTTAACAGAAGAGAAAAAGGCATATACTGAGAGCAAGTTAGGGACTTACCATGCTGTGATAAAATAACCCAGGGAGGCCAGGCGGTGGTGGCAGACTCCTTTAATCCCAGAACTTGGGAGGCAGAGGCAGGAGGATTTCTGAGTTCGAGGGCAGAGTGAGTTCCAGGACAGCCAGGACTACACAGAGAAACCCTGTCTCGAAAACAAACAAACAAACAAAGAAACAAACAAACAAACCAAGGAAAGTGACTCAAGAAAGGAAGGGATTCTTGTGGCTCATAGTTTGAGGGTACAGTACCGTTCACCCAGGTGGGGAGACTATAAGTCTGCTCAAGTGGCACACACAATCAGGAAGTAGAAACAGTTGAACACTGAACGCAGGTATTCAGCTCACGTTCTTCTTGGATTCAGCCCTGGATCCCCAGCCTATGGAATAATGCTGTAACACTTAGGGTAGATCTTCCCATCTCGCTTAATCTAATCTATACATTTATTCAGTTGTTCTCATAGGTTGGTCTCCTATGTGACTCCAGCTAAGGATGACAATATTAACCCTCACCATCAGAGAGGTGTCTAACAAAATGACTGTTAGGTTCAACTCTAAGGAAGTAGGGAAGCAAAGATAGCTATTCAAAAACAGCAGAGCCAACAACAGCTATGTCAGAAGATAAAAGAAAGGCCTTACTAAGTTTCCAGTATCTTCATGATTTATTCTAAAAAGAGATGTGAGGGAGGAGAACTAGTTTGGAGGTGGGGCACCCCCTGCCCACGATGCTTTGCTTGACAGCCTAGGGTTTTGTTGGTGTGTTTCTTATTTTGCTCTGTTTTGAGCAGTGTCTCAAACAGCTTGTGACCTCAGCATTCCAAGTACCTAGAGTTGGCCCTAGGCTTGAGCTATTATAGCTGGCTTTGCTTATCAGACTGTGATGTTAATTTTTAGTATCAACTTGCCTGGGTTAAAAGAAACACAGATAGCGTGTTTCTGGTTATCTGTGAGGGTGTTTGCAGAAGATATCAGCATTTAAATAGACAAAGCCAGTAAAGGAGGTCTACTTTTACCCAGTGTGGGTGGGCAACTAAGGCACAGCCATATAGAGTCTGCTCCCTTGGAATTACTTTGTTAGCTTCCCTTGTTTTTGGGTTTTCAGATCAGCTTTCCTGACCTCCAGCATGTGAATGATAGATTCTGGGAGGAACCTCTCTACTTCTGGAATTGTGTGGGTTATTTCCATAAAAAACATTATTTTACAAATCTTTGCATATATCTAGGGATTTAATTACTATGGAACACCCTGATTGTAGACTATATAAAGAATTTTGAGAGACTAAAATCTTAGAGGTACTGTGCAAACATTGCAGTTTGAAGCCCCAGCACCCACATCAAGTGTTGTGCTGTTATACCCGCCTAACAGCTTAAATACCATTCAGGCACTCAGAAGGCAGAGTCAAATAATCCCCAGAACAAGGTCAGCTCTGGGTTCAACTGAGAAACCCTTTGTCAATAATGTGGAGAGTGATTGAGGAAGAGACTTATAGATATAAAGTTCTGTCCTTAATATGAGTCCTCTTTTTATTGTCAACATGGCATAATATGGAAAGATGGACCCCTAATCAAAGATTTTTTTCCCCAATCAGATTAGGCTGTGACCATATCTGTGAGAGATTGTCTTGACTGATGATGGCTGCAGGAAGGTCTAGCCCACTGTGGGTGGTACAATCCCTAGCAGGTGAGCCTGGGTTGTAAAGGAATTATAACTGAGTACAAGCTATCAAGTAAGCATTCTTCCATTGTCTCTATTTTGGTTCCTGCTTTGACTCCCCTCAATGATGACTTGTGATCTGTAAGTATATTCTAGAAATAAACCTTTCTCCCCTAAGTTGCTTTTGGTCATGGTGATTATCACAGTAGCAGAAAGCAAACTAGAACAGCATGTATGCACATACATGTGTGCTCTTAGATTTGTAAAAATGCACATATGCAACATGCATAGCACATATGCACACCACGCATACACAGATACATGTAAAAAATAAAAATAAAAATAAATGAACTTCTTAAAAGTCAGCCAACATGTACATGGACTTTGGTAGATCTTATAGAATAGATGCATTTTACCCCAAACCTCTTGAGTCTGAAGAATACTTTTGTGTTTGGACTATGTATTCTAAGGCCTCATGACCTCTGTCTACAAAATTTTATTTTGTTAAATAAAGTCTTTCTAGCCTGAAATGACTCTTTTCTATAATATAAACAATTCCATTAGGGGCTGGGTTTAGTTAAAGTAAATTTATGTAGGATTGGGCAGGATTATTTTTATGTTAAATATATTCAGATTCTTCCTCAGAACATGATATACCAGGATATCTCACTATGACTTACAGGAGGTAATATTTATTTAGGTATTCTCTATAAGTGTATAAGTGTTTCTTATAAACTATATATTCTATTTAATAATCAATAATCAGATCCCTTCCTCCCTTGTGTTACATTTCTAATACACATATGATCTCTTAAAACATTAATAAAGATTTCTTAACTTTAAATTAATATGTGTCAATTAAATATGTAATTTTTGTGAAAATTACATTCATTTAAAACTCTAAAATATTATAGCTTAAATTTTCTCTGGACACTATGGGAAGATAAGTATGATGAGTATATTTTGAAAGGTATTGATTTTAGTGTATCACAATATTTTTTCAAGCTTCTCTCCTAAGTTCTATAGAACTCAACTGCTCTCTCAACTGATTTTGGACTCTTTAAAGATTTGTTCTTACATAGATTTTATATTAGAACATGCAAATTCCTGTTTTTTTTTTTAAAGTACCTACAAACTCATTATCATGAGGTGAATTTTTAACACATCTTCAAAATAGTTATTTTGATCAAGATATCTAAGTATTTAATAATAAATAAATCATTAATACTCTCAGGGAATTTACAATCATACATGGAATAGCAAGATTGGATAGCACTAACCTCTCTTCTGTTATTATTATTACTACAAGTAAAAGAAGGTATTTTCATGTACCTCTTTCCTATAATTTACTATAGGCTCTGCATTGTTTTCTGCTCTTAATTCTCCCAGCTCATGGTTATGAGTAAAATATAATCTACAAGAAGGCCCAAGTAATAATTTTATAGGGGGATTATTGGATGAGATTCTTTCCAGATAAAAGTAACATTTTGGCAATGGGATTGTAATTCCTCCAACATAACTTTGTTGTATTTACTTCATGGGCTTTGTTTTGTTCTCTTTTAGTGTTTGAGAGTAACTGCAGTTTGTCCTAGCCTGGCACTTGTGGACAAACCCCCTTGAAGTCCAGCCTCTCAAGTGATGACATTATGAGCTTGAGCCCAGTCCCTACTCACTTTCTTGGAAGAAGAACTCAATAGCCATGTTTTCCCCATAAACATTCACACAAATTTAATAGCTTCAATGACACTTTATTTTCACTCAAATATTTCTTATTTTCTTATTAATCTGAATTTATGTGTTTTCTCTGTGGCAAGATTCTGCAATATGAATATGATTAGGATCTGTGGGACTCATTGTTTAGTTGGAAGAACAATTACATAATGGTTGACTATAGTAAGCAATGGTAATTGTTATAAAATAGAAAAGGCGGGAGACATTAGGAATCAGAGGTGTAAAATTAAGTGTGTTTGTATTAGCTATTTTTCTTGTTATTCTCATAAATACTTAAGAAAAGCAATTTTGAGAAAGATTTGTCTGTGCTCACAGTTTGAGGGTTCCAAATCATGATAGAGAAACCATGGCAGCAGGCAAGTTAGATGGTTATTTGCATTGAAACTAGCCGAAAAGCAAAGAGAAGAATGCTAATATGCCATTTGCTTTCTCTTGTCTTCTCTTGGAACCTTGCATGTGGAATGGTGCTGCCTACATTCAGGGTGGATTTTTCCCATCTCAATTAAACCTTATTGGAGATGTGCTTATGCACATCCCCAGGGGTTTGTCTCCTAGGTAATATTCTGCTCCCGAGTTGACAATGAACATTGACCTTCTCAAGTCCATCCCCTGTCAATCCCCAAACACATCACTTTCAAATCACTGCCTTCCATCTTCTACCACTGGGTCTCATGTCCATTTCACAATGCAAAATACACATAGTTCATCTCTAAAAGGCCCCACAATTTTTAAGAGTCCAAATACTGTACAAAAGTGTAAAGTATTTTCTGAAACTTAATGTTATCTCTTTACTGTGAGTTTCCCTAAAATAATAAAAAAATACAAGTTACATATTTTTAATATGCAATGGCATGAAGTAAGCTATCCCATTTTAAAAGAGAGGGATATGGGCATAGCAAGGAAAGACTGGCCAGTGCAAGATGAAGGCTCATCAAGATAAACACAAAATCCTAACGTTCCATGATTAGCATCCAGTGATCTTGGTGGGATCAACAAGGCTTCAACATTTTTCATTATCCCACCCCTTCTAGAAATACAAAGCCAATGAGCCTCTGCCTTGAGTCTGTTTAACTCTTTGTTCTCATCATCCCTGATGGAAGTCCCATGGTCTTGGCATCTATAACATCTTGGGCTTTCTATTGTAACTTTAGTCAGGTTCGTCTTCCCAACTTCATGCATTTGTTTCAGGGTTGCCTTGAAGACAACTCTTCATCGTAGTCTTCTGACTCTGCCATAAACTGACTGGTTTCAGTAGCTTTCTGAAACCACACAGCAAGCTGTTATCATTCCTCGCCCTGTCTCTCTTATGCCTACAAACCCAATGCCACAGTGATGATACTGCCTACTTCCACTGATAGTTTGATACAGAACTGGGCTCCATTAACCACAGATGAAGCAATCTTTTTCTTGAAGCCTTAAAGACACTTCCCAAGGAAGTAATTTTGGAATAATAATAATAACACTGTGGTGGCCTTCTTGAGTTTGCTTTTTTTTCAAATGAATTTTCATTTTCATCAATTGGAACCTTGGATACACCTATCCTACCATGTGGGTATAGAGCTAGAGGTTTCCCTTTAATGGTGCTAATATCATTAACAATCACAGAGTGTTTGTGATGGTTACAGCATTCTCAGGATCCTATAGCTTATTTATTTTTATATTGCAGTGTTCTCCCAGAGCAAGGTTTGTTAAGACTGGAAGTTCTAAATGGAAGCATTTTGGAGGGAGTACCTTTAAGACTCATGAGTTGAGTGAAACCTATAAGATCCTAAAACACAAGATTTAAAAGTCCCCTCCCCAAGATTATACTAACAGTCTTGACAGCTGGGAAGAGGTCCCAGCTGAGAGACACTCTTTTACCTGTCAGGCTATCTGCAGGTTGTGCAGAGAGCCTCAGGAAAGCTACTTTTGAGAGTTGTCACTTGTCCTGGTTGGGCTTTTTAGTAAAGCCTCTGCCCGTGAGTCGCTTGTGTTAGAAATAACCTGTTGCCTATACTCTTGATAAGTGTTTTCAAAAAAACTCATGGATCCACTATATTGGACTTGGTGGAATCATTTATTTGGTCTGTTGTCAAAACAACTGGAGTGTGTAAACACTTGCTTGCATCCTCCCGGGGAAACCTTTCACATTCCTCCTTCAAAGTAGCTCCAAAGACCGACGAATCACATGGCCAGACCCACTCTTGCCATAAGTTTTCTGAGTTAGTTCCTTGTTTTAGCCTTAAGACAAGATACTTAATGAAAGCAACAGATGAAAAGTTTTATTTGGCTCAGACTTTGCAGGCAGCGAGGCCATCATGATAGGGAAGGAGCAGAGGAAGGAAGATGGCATGGCTAGTCATGTGTGTGTTATTTCACCCGATTTCTTTTTATTCAGTCCAGGACTCCAGTCCATGGAATAATGCCACCTGCACTTAGGGTGGGTTTCTTACCTTAGCTAAAGCTTGTGGGGAATGCCCCATAGATGTGCCCAGGTGTTTCTTTCATGTCTGTAATGAGGATCAGTCACTGTAGCAGTGTACATGGAGGTTGAGCTCAGAGACATGAATCTACACAAAATTTGCAGTAGAATTCTTTCAGGATGAAAGAAGTGATACACAACGATGATAAAAAGATTTTGAAACATAGTCAGGTCTCATCTCTAATCTCAGTAATTGGGCAGTTACAGGGAATTTTAATTGGTATGTGAAGGAATAGCTTTAAGTCAATAGGAAACTAAAAGGTAGGGCTTGTTGACCTTGGCAAGGGGTACCAGTCATAGTCAGACAAGTCTTGTGAAGTTACTAAGCAACATCACGGTTTCTCAGGATTTGTGGAGCCAGAGGGTTTGAAGCAGCACACATAAATCTTTAGAAGACAGGTGGTTGAACAGTTTTGAAGACAGTAGGTAACATTAGCAGATTTAACATCTTTCTAGTCTATTTTTTTATATCCACATTTAGTAGATTTTGTAGGGTAAGGCACACTCTTCCATTTACTTCTTAAATAGAGAGAGAATAGGTGTCCCTGTGTGGTTCTTCAAGTTTTTTCACATTATTTCATTATTTACATCATGACATAAACACTTTTGTTGTGAACTGAGATTAACATCATCTAAAAATATAATAGTTTCTCCCAAACAAAGTTTGCATGTTACCTGACAGCTTTGATGAAGACCACGAGAGAGAAGCAGACTGAGTGGTTGTTATGGGCTTCTAGATCTCGAGTTATGTCTCCCACCATAATTTTAGAGTGCTAGTTACTTTTCTCATTGACCTGGTTGCATATAACCAACAACAAGACAATAACAACAAAAGAAAACAAATTAAGGGACAAAGGGTTTAATTTGGCTCTTAGTCATCACAAAGGGAGTCAAGGTGGCAGGACCTGGAGGAAGCTGCTTACAGTGATCTGTTGTCAAGAAGCACTGGGAGATGAATGTTCATGCTCCATTAGCTTTTTCCACTTCATACAGTCCAAACACGAGCCTGGAGAATGACATTCAATCATTTAGGATGGGTCTTCCTTCCTCTATTTACTTAATCAAGAAAACACAGACATCCCCAGAGATTTCTCTTCAAGATGATTCTACTGCATGTATGTGTGTGTGTGTGTGTGCGCGCGCAACTCTGTTCATCCTTGTCTATATACAGAGGTCAGAGGTGGATATCAGGTTTTCTGCTTTATCATTCTGTTAAAGAAAGATTCATCTATTGTTCCTTGACATAGGGTATCACATTTAGCCTATAGCTTGCCTTTTCAGCTAGCCTGGCTGGCCAGCAAGCCCAGACAGTCCTCTTACCTGAAGCATCACACAGATCTGGGGTTACAAGAGCATGCTGTTCATGTGCAGCTGTTTTATATGCGTTCTGAGAATCCACACACCGTTCTTCCTGCTTGCATAGAAAGTACTCTTACCCGTCTGCATCTTCTCAACCCCCATAGTGACTCTAGATCCTGTCAAAGTGGCAATCAATATAAACTGTCATGGGGAGTAACTCATTTCAACATATCAGGAAAGTCACTTTTCTTTTGAAATACCAACATCTAAACCCCAACCTTATGAATTTGAGAAAAATATTCAGAGCAAAGGTGATAAGAAAATACACCAGTTTTGAAAGGTTCATTATTATGTAGTTCAAAGGAGATCACAGATTTTTTGACTCAGAGATAACCAGAGAAAGGAGGCTGGACTAATGGACTATGTGATTCTAGAAAGAAGGCCCTATTGCTGGTGAGAGCGTGACTGGAGTGCTGTTGCTGTTATTGGTAATGATAGATCCAGGGCAGACATTTCTAGAAAATTTTCTGCTATTATACCCTTAAAGAACAGGAATGGTTGGATATTATAATCTTACCATCATTGCAAGTGAGTGCTTGAGGCCAGAAATGATTTGCAAGGGGTGGTGGGAGTAGGGTCTCACTGCTATAGTAAATATCTGTAAAGACCGAGCCTGAGTTGGGATGTATGGCATTTGAACGATGTGAAAATAGATAGCTGGCTGACATGAAGAATTAGGAACTAAGATGTCAAAGGGTCCCAAAGACTATGTTCTTAGAGAGAAAAAAAATCTAAATCAAGAACTAAAGTCCTGAGAAAGGATGAGCTAATAATGCACCTGACAGTGGTGAGCCAGGCTAGCTGAAAAGACATGCTGTAGTATTCAAATTTTTTTAAATGAAACTTTATCTTCTTAAGCCTGATTTATCTTGAGCCTGCCTTCATTTTATTGAAGGATAATTTACATTTGAACATGTTGGATGGATTGCAGATGCATTCTGGAGCTGACCTGATTTACTAAGCACACACTAGTCTCAAGCCCTTGGTCCATCCTGTTCTGTAACCTTTGCTTCCATTTCTAACTTATTCCTCATGTTCATTTTTGAAATAGTCTCTAGTCAATAGACAAAGAGATCTGGAAATATTCTTTAGGTTGCCTTTCCCAAAGTCCTACCACAGAAAGACAAAGAGAAACGAAAGTTCTGAATAAGAACAACTCTAGCAAGCCCATCTATAACATCTTCTTGTGTGACTTCCTTGGTGTGGGATATAGAATGCAATCTTAATCGTGATGCCTCGGAGGGGTCTGACTGGTCTACCTCTGATGCCTCTTTCAAACAATTTTCATATTTTTGTGTTTCTGCTTTTGACCTTTTATGCCTTGTTTCCAGCTGGAAGTCCCTCAATTAATGGCCTTGCCTTATAAACCTAATTGCCATTATCATGAACAGTAACCACTGTCTCATTCCTTCCTTATCTCTCAGTATGGACCTTATCAACTACAGAATTGAGTAGGAAATTGTGAGTTCCTTGTTCATCCTTTACACTCAAATACTCTTCTCCTCTCATACAGAACCAGCTTTTCTGATCATAATCTCACTTAATACGGTCCTATCTAGGCCTTTCATCCATAGCTTCATATGTTCAGTGCCAGGATATTTTCCTGCATATGAGTTATTACAATTTCAAATTCATGTAGTCATTTCCTATAGAAGCAGGTGTTCTTAAAAATCAGATACATAGAGAAGTGAGAGATAGAATACATTAACAGAGTTTAAACTCGAAGCTTACATCCAGAAGATTGACCTTAATATAATATTAAGTTTCCTTTGGGTATTCACATAACTGGAGTAGAATCCAACATGGTACAGGCATTTATCATAAAGAATACCAACCATCAAATTAAGTCCCTGAATAATAACAGCTGCACACTGTAATCCCCTGTAGTGACATGATTAAATTATGGTCACTCAATCTGTTTCTTGACACCAACATGAAAATGGTTTTTTATTGTACAGTGGAAAGCTGAATAATTTATCTTAGTCATTAACACTAGAGGCCAATATTTATGCCCTCAGAATGGCATTAAATATTAACTAATAGTGAAAATTATTAATGCCACAGTAGCAAAGGGGAAAAATCAGTTTAAGATAAGAGATTGGAAAGCCCATAGCTAGATTAGAGTTAAAATAATAGGATATATATGGTGCAGAGTACAGAGGTTCAGGATAGTAATGGAAGTATCACTTGGAGAAAACCAAGGAAAGTAGTTGTTAAAGTTAGGATCTCAGCCAAAGAGCACCCTTCCTTTAGACACTATGTGCCTATGAAGCATTCTTTAGTAGATAGTTCACTAGAAAGAAATATTAATTTCTTATGTTATTATTAAAATGAGATTTCATCACATATCCCAGGCAAACCTTGAATTTGTGTGTAACCCAGGTTGTCCTTAGTACACATTTCTTGTACCTCCACACAGGCACCATAGACATAGCACTGTATGCACGCACCATCATTTGTGACTCATATGGTCATTAATTCCTCAAGACCAATGTAGCATATCAAACTGTTGTGAGGATATATAAAACCTAAACCAACCCAAATGCATTGGTTATATATTTTAAACTGTAAAGAAAATGTATTGTCTTAGGTTCTGTCAAATTATGACATAATTCTCCCTGTAATCAATGAACTACTTTAAGAATTTAAACTGCCGAGGTATAATCTTGCTGCCCACTGCACTAGTTGCCTGTGGAATAAAATGCAGTTCTTGTTGCTTTATTACCAGCCAGTGGTTTGTCTGACTTTCTTCAAGACATGGGCACAGAAAATATAATGGAGCTGGGGACAGAGTTCAGTGGCACACTTGCTTTACTTTATGTGGGGAGCCGTGAATCTTGAGAGGCATTCGCCATGGCAAGATGGCGCCTACTTCCGCTGTTAACTCCTAGTGGACAACTGTTGGCGCATGTGCATAGAGTGAAAAGGACGCCATGTCACGGCCCATCCCGGGGCGTTACGTAGGGTAATGAGCAAACAGCCAATCATGAGCAGACACACCACGCTGTGGGCAGATACCCTGCACTGTGGTGTATATAAGCAGTGCGGATTTTGGGTTCGACCCCTTTTTTCCCTATGGATGGAGACAAATAAACAGTTGCTGCAGAAGGAACCTAGTGTCCGCATGTCTTCTTCCCGGTGAGAGGACCACGCGGGCTACAACTTTATCCAAGGCCTTGAGTTTGAACAAAATGAGAGCAAACGGCATTCTGCGTAGGCTAGATGAGCATTTGGGCTGTGACTTCTACTATAATTAAAGGAGTCAACCTTTAGGGTTATGCATCAGTAACTCACAGTTTGATGCAGAAGAGGAAATTCTGTTTCTTGTGCCTATTATTAGGAAGCTATTTACTAGAGACAGAATAAAAGAAAATCCAAATACTCTCTTGTAGTCATCCATAAGATCTAAGATGTCCCTATTCTGGAGTCCCTTGAATGTTGTTTCCATACTGCTCAGTGGTAAGCATGGTGTGAAATAGCACCAGGGTCAAACTTGGAGGTTCATATAACTCTGGGGCTTGGAGGTCTCCTCTTATATTATTTTTCCTCATGATACTTAACATCATGTCTGTGCATATTATAACCAACAGTGGAAAAGGTAAAGGATGGAGCCATGTAATTCAAAGACATGAATTTGTTACTAGAGTGTAAAAAGAGAAAGTTCCTTTGAAAAACTGTGCAAAATAATAAAAGGCCTTCTGCATTGGCAATTCATCCACTTAGGGACTTATTAAATAGCAAATGAACAGTTGTAATACCAGCAAGGTATTTAGTTGTCTTTGGTCTCCAACAACACTTTACTCTCCTGGCTTCTCTGACTGCTTTTTCTCTCTACTTGGATCTTGAGTCTCATATTGATCTGGCAGTTAGGGTCTGGATTCTGACATATGTGGACGGTCTATTTGATTCCCATCCCTTCAACTTGTTCTGACAGCTTGATGTCATTCCCTCCGAAACATTTTAAACGTTCATTTTAAATGTTATTCCTGAATTGGTCAGCAGGGTTTCTCTACTCTTTAAGATCAAAGAAGATTTTACTGACCCTTCCTAGAACTCTCAGATTATAACCTCACCCAGGTTTAATCTTCAGGTGCCTAAGACAGAAGGAGACAAGACTGAAGGTTTTTATTTTGAAAGAGACCAAACCCTTAAGGAGTGAGATCCTTGTTAAAGGGGAAGAAGAGACTATAAGACAGAGAGGCTTCAATGTTGGCTGAACATTGGCACCATTCCACATGAAGATAATAAAGCACAGACAGCTGGGACTTAATCCTGAGACTCTCATTTTCTTGGTCTTAGGTGTGTTCTTGTCAATGAGATTTTGTTTTTAGCCAAGTTGAGAACCACTGCTTAGATAATAAATAAAACAAGTTAAAACAACTAGACTTCATAATAAGTATAAAAGCTTAAAAAATAGAAGAGAATCAAGATATATTTATGTCTGTAAAGGAAAGAGAAAGAGAGAAAGGAGTGAGAGGTAATGTACTTATTAAAAGGTATATGTTAGACATGACCTCATAGCTAGAATTTTCAAAGGTTTTACTAGACCCTAGTAATTGTGTCATTGTTATTGTTGCTGTTATTATTACTAATGTTCTTTCATGTGGAAGCTGTGAGGGATTGACAGGCCTTCTATTTCTGACAATAAAGGGCCCGGTTTGCCATATTCCTGAGATTTTAGTATTATAAAGCAAGGCATAGCCCTAATTGCTGCATCATTCACTTTTGTAGGCTGTAGTTCCCCAATAGAAGACTGAGCATCTTCTAGACCTTTGAGTCATCTGCAGCCAGAATCTTGATAATTACCTCTATTTTCTACCTTCTGGTATGATGTAGAATTAAGTCACGGTGAAGAATAATCTTAGATTCCAAGACCTGAGGACAAGTCTTGGCTGCTTCTGAATTCCAGACTTAGAGAAAACTCATTGACTTTGAGATACCCATTGTAGTAGTTTTAAAAAAGAATGGCCTCCCCATTGACTCATGTGTGTGAACACTTTGCCCATAACGAGTGGCATTATCAGGAGATGTGGTTTGTTGGAGTAGGTGTGGCCTTGTGGAAGGAAGTGTGTCACTATGGAGGCTGGCTTTAAGGTCTCGGGTGTTCAAACTAGACCTAGTGTGACAGTCTCCTTCTGCTCCCTGACAATCCAGATGTAGAACTCTCAGCTACTCTCTAACACCATGTCTACATGCATACTACTATCTCTCTAAGCATGAACTAAACCTCTAAAACTGTAAGCTAGTCCTAATAAAATGTTTTCCTTTATAAGAGTTGCCATGATCATGGTGTCTTATCACAGTAATGAAACTCTAACTAAGACACCCATTCTCTAAATATTTTCCCATTCTTTAAAACGGCCCTTCTGCCTCCATCCTTACTTTGTATGCAAGGCTCTCCTGCTGGAGACCATAGGAATGTATTTGAGTATCATACCTGCACACAGTTGAGAAGCTTAGGTTTATGATTTGGTTCAGTAACGTTTGGGTTTATGATTTGGTTCATTAAGAAAGACTATACACCCAAGGAAACCTCAGAAGGTTTTTGTAAAAGAATGTCAGAAAGATCCTGGTGAATGATGTAGAAGATGTGTACAGAGATACACCTTCTCTCTGGATACTATCACAGAATTAGTGTTGTTTTATGATCTAATTTACCAAGATGGCGACATACTACAGCCGCAGAAGCCACGTTCTTTGGCTAAGAGGGAGTTAAAGTTTTGTGGGTGGAGAGTAATCCTCACTTCGACAAAATTATTTTGCCCCTCCCCCCTTTGTCATAATCTCAGAGTGACCTTTCTGATATTGGGATTGTAGGAGGTTTATATCACACAGAAACGTAAGTTGGCATGGCTAAGAGTCCCAAGCCAACTGCTAGATGTAAAGGCTGTCTTTCCCTTTCTGTGCAGTCTGCCCACAATCCAAGTTTTTTCTGAGGCTAAGACCTTGCTGAAACATCAATAAGTTGAGTTTAATCCTAAATTCATTACTAGGCAAACTCCCTTATTGAGAGTGGGTAGTGATGACTCTCTAGGGACTTCCTAGAAAGTTCTGGGATAAGATTAGATTCTGAAACTTTGAAAGCTAAGCTCACACAACAGCCTTGCTGATCCCTTGTCAAGATTGCTTTAACTAACTGATCAGGACCCACCAGTTTCACCTCCTGCTTCTTATCAGTCTCTTTCCAGTAGCCACTGTCCAAGTGTCTGGTCCTGCTGGCCCAGCCTATGCAGCTGGCTCTGCAGGCAGAGGCTGCAGTTTAAACTCCTGTCTTTTCGGGATAACTTCTGCTAGCTCCAGGCTGCCTCACATCTGCTATTGCTCACAGCTGAGCACATCTATGATGAGAGAAAAATACTAAGGTCAGATTCAAATTGATTGCTTTCAGATTATTTCCTAGCTTTCTTCTGTTTCTGCATGGCAGATCTTCAATGTCCTTATTGATTGCATGTTTGCCGAATGAACGAATCCTCTCTGATAACCAGAACTCATTAATGCATAGCTTTTTTTTGTTGTTGTTTAGAATCTTAAAATATTTAAAATACATTCTTTAAAAAAATATGACAAGGATATGGAACATGTATGGGGGAAAAGAGGACAATTAAGAAAATACACTTCATGGTACATAAACTTTCAGCGAAGAAGGAGACATGAAGGAGAATCATAGCCTTACCAGGAGCCTAATGATTCTAATCCAATTTCCAGCTCAAGGCAAAGATTCTCTCCATCTCTCTGACATAATTACATACTTATTCAGGAATGGGAATGATCCCATCCAATGGCATATTAAACCAAGAAACAATAAAATAGATGTATGATATAGGAAGAAATTGAAGCAATATTTAAAAAAAAAAATCATGGCAAAGAAAAAAAGATCCCTCCCCCCCATCCCTCTGGAGAGGAACCCTGCAAAAGGAAAGCAAAATGACTTACTCAAGGTTGCCTGGGACCTTAGGGCATAACGGAGGAGTAGATTATCTTAATGTTCTAGCCACTAGCCCATGGTGTCTCAGTAGCAGTCTACCTGCAGGCTAAACTCATCATGTAGCCTAGTTAACTCTGAGCATACTGCAGAGACTTGAGGCTTGCAAAACTGCCATTGCAAGAGTAAGATTTATAGCCTGACTTAATGAACTGAGGAGCTGCTTTGTAAGTACATAACAATTCTCGGTTTGGAGAACTAGCATTAAAGCTTGATAGCCACCTTGCAAATGGTTGCTAAGAATGCTCAGTTAGTGATAAGTCCACCTACGAAGGAACTAGGATATTTATTAACTGTCATGTCAAATCATCTTTATAAGATCCAGATGTGTCTTTGGACTACAGAGTCATAGGGCTTATCTAAGGGAATGGTTGTGGGGAGTCCACACAATGATGGTTTGAGATTTCCTACCCAAATAATGCCCAATAAAAATGATTGTCTTTATATAGAAAATGTTTTTTTTTAAAAAATATCTTTTTAAAAGACTATTCAAGATGTGCCAAAATGGAAGCTATGGCTTGCTTCTTAAAATATCCTTATAATGATATAATAAAACCACGCAATATTTACTGGTCATTAGTCTTATTTAGGGTTGGAAGGATCATTTATAAGAATAGATACTCAAAGACTATCTATTTATATCTATGTATTAGCTATCTGTCACCTATTATCTATATCCATAATTATATATCTGTCCACTATATCTATAGCATTTGTATTTCATTGGAGTTTTATACAAGTTCTGAAGTTAATTCTGTTATAATATCAAAGATTAAACTCATAAATGTCAAGACAGCCAGTCTTAATTCTAGGATTCTACAAGGTTGAAATGACATACACTTGAAGCATCTTTTTCTCTTTTATTGGTCTTTAATGCCATATTCGATCCAGTGCATGTCTTTGTTAAACTTCCTAGCAAATTGCTTTCTGTCTGCCTTAGAATGATAATGACATTTTTTTATGAGGCCATTAGATTAATGGGAATCATGAGCTATTGGTAACAATTCAGGGATAGAAAGAAATAATGAAGGGTAATAACAGCTTGTTTTCTGAGTATACATAGGTTAGGTAGAAGTTTCCATGAAAGAACACTCTCAGTTGCCTTGGTATGCCATCTGAATGCTTATTTATGGGTATTCCTGCATGCTCCCATGGATATTCTCAAAATGGTCTAACCCAACCATACCTATTCTCCCTTTACTACTTCCAAATTCTTTTCCAGGACTACTACGGGAGGAAGATAATCAAGCTCAAATGTACTCACATAGTGTGTCTGGTAAAGGTGTTATCCAGAGTGCCAATGAGTAACTTGGGTTTGTGTATGATGGGTGCATCCTTGGAACATGCCCATGGTTAAGCAGCATCCAGCAGAAAAAGCACCTTTGCTTTCTCTGCAAACATAGATGTTGCTATGGCCTATGTTTCATCTTCGGCTCTTTCTTAGTTGTCAATTCCCTTCTGAAACCTGCTCCTCCTGCATTCAGGAGGACCATCTTCTCACATCTCAAAGCCTGCCATCCTACAGGGCCTTTCTTCTCACTAGCTGGTTTTGGCTGTGGCATAAATATTGTTGACATAACAGATGGTTTCCCTATTTCTGAAAACCAGCAATATCTTTGCCATTTCCACCCACATATTCTTGGCTACTGATTCTCCTTCAATGGTTTGGGTCACTTTCAGGAAAACTCTATGGTCTGATGAGTTTCTTAAATATCAGATCAAAACTGGCATAATGTACAAGTTCCCTTGTAGAGCATAGGCAGAGATAGACTGTTGGGGTACTTTTAGAGATAAGCGGAGAGTTGAAATAAATGGTTTTACTTGCCACGATAGATTCTGGGATGACATTGTGATGATCAAGCTTGAGTAGCATCTAAGTATTTGAAGCATGGAATGCTTTGATAATAAGGCGTGGGTGATGGGGTATGCCAGAAGGGGACTGGTAGCCCTTTTAGAAGAGTATGCTATATGGAGCAATGTTTGACAACTTTAAAAACAACATGACTTGAAAGAAGAGGTTGTCAAGGTAGGCTAAGGAATGTCTTTTAGCAGTGATTCTGGAACCAAAGTCAACCAAGCTGCTGTAACAACTGAGTGGATGATCTGAGATCCAATCCAGCCATTCTTAACAAAACCAAAGCAGGCCCATTTCTTTTTTCGTTGCATGTCCTGTGCAAGCAACCATGTGAACAGTCTCTTGAAGTCACTAAATAATGCTGTACAACTTCTCCTTTGCTTGAGCTTTATGTGTACAATTTTGGAAAATGTTCCTTCTCTTGGAAAGGTTCACAGAGATGAGAAGCATGCACAGATAATGGCAGCCTACAGGTGCAGCCAACTTCTTGAGTTGGCATCCTCCTTCTGGATTGTAATGCTCCTTAGCTGACCATGTTTTTTTGAGTTGGCTAACAAAGGACAGGGGATGGTGCTTCCTGTAGAATGTCAGACCTAAACTGGGTTGCTAGCTTTTGTGTCCTTTCTACTCACAGCACTAGTAATGGTCACAACACTGAAATGTTTAGCTAACTGATATTCAGGGCAAGTTCTAAGGATAAGAACACAAAGCCGTCTGGAGAGTAGGGTATGAAGAAGATGGAAGGAATGCTTTAGGGGTAAACATAGGAATCCTGAGAATACAAGCTGAATGAGAAAAACTAATTTGGATGTCAGGTGCATGGCTGGATCAGAAGGGGACTCACATGGACTGTGAGCACAATGAGAGTCAGCTTTAAGGAGAAGCATTGTCAGTGTGATTTTGTTCCTGATTACAACCTGTTCTTCCAATCGCATTAATAGTTAGTGCTTCAAAGTAGCACAGTGCTTGAATTGAAAGGTTCATTCTATCATGGAAAATGGCTTACTCACAAAGAATAATATGCCAACCTACCATCAACATGACTTATTATCTCCTAACACAGAAGAGTAAGTGTAATTAAGAGAACTGAGATAATGTGGAAAATATTTAACCGCAAGTTGAGATTGTCACCAGGCCCATCAGAGCTGATAGAGTCTCAGGACTAGGTTATTTTCTGAATCAGCATGAGGTAAGAGGGAGCCTGAGGGAGGAAGACAGGTACAAGGATGGGGAGAATTCTAAGGTACTGAAGGGTTATGGTATTTTCAGGAGCAGCCATCTCAGCCAAGTGCAGACTCTGAAGGAAGAGACTCCTTCAAAACAACAGTTCTGCTTATAATTGATTGAGGGATGACTTCAGAAGTTGCTTATAAGGTTTGAAGAGCCAAGAAAGATTATATATCTAAGACCCTGCTCCCCTCCTAAGACTCCTTACTCAACCTAAGACTGTATGTGTTAACACAATAAAATGACCAATTAAAGAGGAGACTCCCAACATCCATCTTCTATAAAAATATGATTGCTTTGAACTAAAACAATGTAAAGACTCACAAAGACTTTGAATATAGGCTTGGCCAGATGGCTGAGTGGGTACACTAACTTTTTTCACAAGACTGATGATTTGAGTTTTTTCCCCAGAGGCCATGTAAAGATGGAAGTAAAGAGCCAGCTCAACCAAGCCGTTCTCTGTCCTTAACCTACTCTCTATGGCACCTTTGACTGTCCTCAGAGTTAACATGCAGTTCACAGTAAGCACAGGTGCTTTCAGAGTAGCCTCTTAATTCTCAGCTTTTACCAGAAAGTCCATACAGAACTGCTGTTGGCCCTTGTTGAGGATGTAATGATGGCCTATCATTGGGCAGTTGGTATATTTGAAAGCAATGCTAATTACTTTTAGGTTGAAGTGGGTTTCAAAGAGTCACTGGAAGTTTTGGTAAATATGCATTAACATAATATATATGTAACTGTTTTTGAAAACAGGTATCTGATTGGCTAGGCTACTAGATCCCATTACTCATGAAGGGAGAGATCTTCAAAATTATGGAAAAAAATGTCCCTCCCACAAGCTCGTGTTGCATAGCTTAGGGCTATGCCTATGGAGCTAGATGGTCTCCTTTCCTTATGCCAAGCGTGTTTATCTTCTCACTATCCCTTTGCAAGGAGCTATGAGAAATTTTCTGAAACAAATTCTCAGACTTTATAAAGAAAAGAAATTTCATATAATCCTTTTGGAAATTGCTTCTGAAAAGCACCTCCACTGGAAAATAAATTTTACGTATGTAAAGAAAGAAACTTGCTTTGTATAATAGAGGAAGAAAATGGAGCCTGACAGTGGGAAGGAATCTTGACTGACACCTACTTCACAGATATGGATAAGCAAGAGAAAGGCATAACAAATTTACCATGCAAAAACAGGAAACTCATACAAAACCTAGAACTTAAGGGAAGAAACAGATGGTTGAGGCTTAAATACCCATCAGGAAGAATGAAGTGGAGGAGTTGTGTTAATCAGACGGGGCTGTTTTAGAGAGAGCCCCTTCCAGATCTTATGGCCAGAATATGGGAAGCTTAAAGAGAACTTAATTCTGAGATTACTTGTACATCTCAGCATGCCAGAGCTCTACATTTTGAGATATACTTTTCTAATCCCCAATAGTATTTAAAATAAAACATTTGACAGACAGAATATGCTATGCGTAAAAAGTTGTGTTTGCACAGGTTGAGTTAATCTCAGTATAACATTGTGGTGAATCGCACCCGTTAGGTAGAGACATATTCCAAAATTAGAAAAGATTGTTTGCCAGGCCTTTGAGCTTTTATTTAACAGACATCCCACCTGAGTTCTAAATTTACTTCTGCAAGCAGCTAAGCTTCTGAAAGAGAAATGATACTGCAAAGTGAGAGAGCCCATAAGAAACATACATGGATACAGCCTCATACATCGCTCTGTGTGACATCCCTGGACCTTAGGATCTGCTAGAATTTCAGGTGTGCCAAGTAAAAATATATGGTTGAAGGTTTTTCTAAAGCCAACAATTAATAAGTAAACAGTTCATAAAATGCATCTTCCATAGGCTGGTGCTTTAACCAACTTCTGTATCTCAGATATACATTTAAATACCCTGGTGGGATTTTATCCCAAGCAGTTCAATTTTGTATTTCAAAATCAGAGGAAATGCATTTCATCTACTCTATCTGGCTTTTCCTTTGCAGACATCAGACTTTGAAATTTCTTGCTGCATGAATATTAGCTTAGAAGAAAGCATAAGTAGTTATAAATCTAAAGCTCGGTTTTGGCTTTACTTAAAAATCTGAGCCTTTAGAGTGTAGTTCCAGGCAAAAGGAGGTTCTGCTCACAGGAAAAGAGCTGGGTTTGATTGGGGAGGGAAGCATGGGCTTCAAGATCTACAGTCTGATAGGATTGTTAGGAGTTCACAAAGCGAGGTCTCAAAGGCAGATTGCTTTGTGCTTCAGATAACTAGGGGCTAGTCACTAGACAGAGAGAGACCATATGGAACAGACTCAGAAGTAAGGTGGAAACTCAAAGCGTCTTTCAAATATCTTTTCAAGGCAAGACCATGTCTTATACTTTCCTTCCTTCACTGTACATTATCTACATGCATCTGAGTCTTTCTGCAGGAATATAGACTGAAGAGGGGAGCCTCTCTAGAGCAGGAATTCCAGTGCAGTGGGTCACAGTTGCACTAATAAGTGTTCTTAAAGACATATGGTGGTGGTACTCTTCCCATACTACAGGACAGACAGAGTCCACCTTACCTACACTTGTGTATTAATGATTACACATAAAAAACCAAACTTTCTAGCTTAAGTATATTAATAAACAGAAGTAGTTGATTTTCCAGGAAGATGAGTACATCACCCTTTCTGTATTTACCTTCCCAAAACTTATCTCACGTCAAATTTTGCAGGTACAATTTCTATGCACAGAATGAGGTCATTTGCTCTGGTGACACTTTCATAGCTAGAAAGGAAGGAAGCTGTGTTACTCTTTGCTAAATCTCAATTGCACAGATCCACTGCACCCTTGGACTGCCAGCATTTACATGTCTATTTTACACCAAGCTCTGACTCATGTTCTGGAATGGGATTGTAGATGTGTCACAAATGCACAACGCTAAGCATTGTCAAAGGCCCAGAACTAGGAATCTGTGTCACTTCCCAATCATGATCTCTTGAACAGAGATCAAGTAACCAGCACTGCTTCATACTGAAATGGCAGAGTGGAAGGGGAAGGAGAGACGGAGAGACAGGGAGCCTTTTGTGGATGTCTCACCCTATGATCTGGCAACACCAAAGATGAGTTCTCTGGATAGAGTGGCCCCACGGCTTCTAGACTTTTGTGCCTCCTCTATGACCGCGTGAGGATGGAAACCACCATCCCCCAGAACTTTCCTGAGGATAAACTTCTACTCAGAGCCTACAATCCTACCCCTTGTCATCATGTTTTCAGTCATCTATAGGATTGCCATCTACAAGTTATTTCCAGTCTTTTAGAGTCATTTAACAATCTTTTTTTTTTTATTTGGTTTTTGGTTTTTCCAGACAGGGTTTCTCTGTATAACCCTGGCTGTACTGGAACTCACTCTGTAGACCAGGCTGGCCTCGAACTCAGAAATCCTCCTGCCTCTGCTCCCAAGCACTGGGATTAAAGGCGTGCACCACCATGTCTGCCAACAATCCTTATAACAAATAAAAATGTACAATATAGTAGGAATTTTGGATGAATATCACTATCTTTAACTTCTGTTATGTTCAGAATATTTTATTCACTACCATGAATATTTTTTCACCCAAATTCTTTGATTTAAACAATAAATTTTCTGGAAAAAATATTTCAGTGTGCTTCAGTGATATATCACCCCAGTGAGGTGAAGTATATAGATATTTCATAAGTAGTATCTTAAATCAAGCTCCTGTCTTGAAAACTTCCTTATGCTGTAGCATTTATTTTGTTTCCAGATGTCTGTAGCAGCAGAGAAATGACTCAGAGATTAGACATCAGTATTATACTAAAAGCAATCAACTGTAGAATTCATATTTTCTCTACAGTGACTGTCTTGAAAATGAAAAATCCAGTCACACGATTGTTTTCTTTAGGCACTCAGAATACCAAGTAGTGTGCTTGATTGACTTTCACTAAATTGGCTGTTTAGTCACTGTTGAATGGTGTCTCCTAGGTTGGACCCTTGGGAAATTATTTACGAAGCACTGCAGAACTAGAGTCTCTTTCACCTCAATGTCCTGCATACCGTCAGGGTTGTCCGCTTGCCCTCCAGGCATCATGTAGGTGCAAACATTTCCGTTTCTGTGATGAAGATTCATCCTGCTCCTTGTTTAGCCTTCTGCAGAGTGGACCACAGTTGCTTATTTGAAGTGCTCTGGTCTTGTCAGTCACATTTACTCCAAGATTCGTGGGCTTTTGGATTTTGTTTCTAATCAGAGACTAAAATGTGTTCCTTCTATTCTTCAGCATTTTCAGTCACCTACACTCATTGGTCAGAGGTTACCTAGAAATGGTAGATGAGGAGAAATTTATGATGTAGATAACACAGGAGACCCTTGCTGTTCATGCTTATGATGGATTACACAGCATCAACCTTAGTTGATGATCAATAAGTGGTGGAATGCATAGTGAATGAATGAATAAATGACTATATTCTAAGAATCAATCTACAAAAAAATGACAGGTATTATCTAAGCAATTATCAAGCCATGGAAATTACTGAAATATTTTTTTACAGATTGCATTTTTGTGAAGTATGAAATATTTTCTGTTTTGAGATTCCTTAACTCAGGATATCCTATTTTTTGTTGTTGTTGTTGCATGTAGAATCCATATAGGAAATAAGAGACTCAAAGGTCTGTAGAGGAGAATTCAACAACAGAAATATTTACAACCAGGTAGGCAGGGTCAAGCATGAGATTACATTAAATGAGAGTAATCGTAGAGCTCTCTAGAGTTAACAGAAGCAGGAGTGCCAAGTGAATAGGGGGATGATGTGGAGGGGCTGACAGAGAGGTAGCCTAGAGAGAAATGTGGCTTTGGGAAGAGGCTCAGAGCCAAGGTGCAGTGAGCTGGCAGGACAGTAGCTGTTTGAGTGAAATTAGTATTTCATTCCCTGTCAATCCTTAAATATCCTGGCAAGTATCTTCCATTGGCTGAACTGGATACCATAGGGCTAGGAACCCTATTGACTCAGTACCCAGAGATTGGCATCTGGGAGCCCAAAACAGAGTACAGAGAGTTAAAAGGTAGATCTGGAATAAGAAACCCCAAATATCCAAGAATTCTATCAGCTGAGATGGGTGACTGGTGGCCCACAAAGTATTAATACTTTCATTACTATCTTTATGTAGATAGGATAATTATAGGTAGAAAAATATTATGGAAAACATAAATTTAAACCATGAAATTCTTAAAAAATGTGTTGTAAAAGAAATGAAATCCAAAACCTCAATGCTTTAGATTCCTGATGGCATAAATTATGGATAAGCAAAAGTAAACAATACTGATCTCTCGAGTTTTGTTTGACAAAAGGTCTAAGAATTGTGCACAGATTTTTTTCTTTTGCCTTGTAAGCTTTGAGAGAAAAACATATTCAGCTTCTGCTTTAAAAATGCATTGTTTCTTCTAAACATGGTGGCTGAAGAAGGGATTCTTTATAAGAATGTTTTCAGGAGAACTTTGTAGGGATGTGAAATAAGCAGGGTAGGATATAGGAGGCAGCTAAGAGGGTGGGTACCAGCTGATGGGTAGATATAGTTCAGTCTACAGAGGAGCTCTAAACATGAATGGTGTATAAAAAATTCCAAACATGGCTGGGGAGATAGCTCAGTCAATAAGTTCTCACTTTGCCTGCATGAAGACCTGAGTTTCATCCCCAGAACCCATGTAAGAAAAGATGGATTAGACTGTGCACTTACAGAGTGAGTGGCAGGGAGAAAAAGATGGGTGGATCAATGGGACTTGCTGGCTCACCTAAGAACTTCAGAAACTTCAGGTCAGTGAAAGACTGTGTCTCAAAAAACAGAGACAGACAGAGAGACTGAAAGAGTATACACACACACACACACACACACACACACACACACACACACACACACACACACACACTGAAGCTAGCCATATGAATCCCTGTCTGAGGGCCATGACTATAGTAGTGGATGCTTGTCTCCGAGGCACATGCAGGAAAGAAGGTGATTCTGTGAGACTTTAGAAATAAGTGCAATGGTGCTTCTCAGCCATTCGATAGTCGTCCATTGAGAATTCTTTGTTTAGCTCTGTACCCCAATTTTTAATGGGGTTATTTGGTTCTCTGTAGTCTAACTTCTTGAGTTCTTTGTATATATTGGATATTAGCCCTCTATCAGATATAGGATTGGTAAAGATCTTTCCCCAATTTGTTGGTTGCCGCTTTGTCCTATTGACAGTGCCTTTTGCCTTACAGAAGCTTTGCAACTTTATGAGGTCCCATTTGTCAATTCTTGATCTTACAGCATAAGCGATTGGTGTTCTGTTCAGGAAAATTTCCCCTGTGCCTATTTGCTCGAGGCTTTTCCCCACTTTCTTTTCTATTAGTTTCAGTGTATCTGGTTTTATTTGGAGGTCCTTGATCCACTTGGACTTAAGCTTTGTACAAGGAGATTGGAAAGGATCGATTTGCATTCTTCTACATGCTAACTGCCAGTTGAGCCAGCACCATTTTTGAAAATGCTGTCTTTTTTCCACTGGATGGTTTTAGCTCCTTTGTCAAAGATCAAGTGACCATAGGTTTATGGGTTCATTTCTGGGTCTTCAGTTCTATTTCATTGATCTACCTGCCTGTCATTGTACCAATACCATGCATTTTTTTTGTTTTTTTGCTTTTTGTTCTTTGGGGTTTTTTTGTTTGTTTTTGTTTTTTTGTTTTTTGTTTT
>NW_022196894.1:82625346-82652712 GCF_008632895.1 Mastomys coucha
TATTCCAGATGAATTTGCAAATTGCTCTTCCTAAGTCTGTGAAGAATTGAGATGGAATTTTGATGGGGATTGCATTGAATCTGTAGATTCTTTTGGCAAGATGGCTATTTTTACTATATTAATCCCGCCAATCCATAAGCATGGGAAATCTTTCCATCTTCTGAGATCTTCTTCAATTTCCTTCTTCAGAGACTTGAAGTTTTTGTCAAATAGATCTTTTACTTGCTTAGTTAGAGTCACACCAAGGTATTTTATATTATTTGTAACTATTGTGAATGATGTTGTTTCCCTAATCTCTTTCTCTGCCCCTTTATCCTTTGTGTAGAGGAAGGCCACTGATTTGCTTGAGTTCATTTTATATCCAGCTACTTTGCTGAAGTTGTTTATCAGGTTCAGGAGCTCTCTGGTGGAATTTTTGGGGTCGCTTAAGTATAATACCATATCACTAGCAAATAGTGATAATTTGATTTCTTCCTTTCCAATTCATATCCTTCTGATCTCCTGTGAAGGTTCTATGTCCCAGTGTAGGAGAATGCCAGGGCCAGTAAGCAGGAGAGGGTTGGGTGGTAAGCAGGGGGAGGAGGGAGGAGGGAGGGAACAGGAGTTTGTTCTTGTTGTTATTTTTTGTTTTTGTTTTTTGTTTTTTGTTTTTTGGAGGGAAACTGGGAAAGGAGATATCATATGACATGTAAATAAAGAAAATATTTAATAAAAAAGAAATAAGTGCTTGGAAGAGCTGGAAGATGAGGGCTCTGGCTCAGTAAAGGAGACAAGGTTTGGATATAACATCTACTAGATACCAATAATCTGGTAGACAAAATTCTTTCTAGTCATGAGTATTCTCAATAACATACCTAAGTACAGTAGATGGACACTTTATTTGAGGATGCTTAGAGGATAAGACAGTTTTTTTAATTTTAATTATCACTTTATATGTATGGGAATGATGTCCATTCTTGGTTGTCAATTTGACTGTATCTAAAATTAACTTAAAACAAAATGACTGGTCACTCTTATGAGTAGTTTTTATTTTTATTTATTATTTATTTTTAATTTAATCATTTGAAGTGAGAAGACCCATTCCTAATCCAAATCATTGAGGTGGGAACATGTGGACCACACCTTCAGGTGGCAGCCTATATAAAGGATATAGAAGAAGGAAGATCTCTCTCTCTCTCTCTCTCTCTCTCTCTCTCTCCCTCTCCCTCTCCCTCTCCCTCTCCCTCTCCCTCTCCCTTTCCCTCTCCCTCTCTTTCTCTCTCACTGTTTGCTCTCACTCTCATTAGCAAGTCCATTTCTTCATTGGCATTATTTTCTACTTCTTTGTGATTCTTGCACACTTTGAAGACTAGCTCAGACACCCAGGATTCTTGGACCTTCTCTTCATAGGCAGCCAGTGTTGGATCAGCTGGACCACAGCCTGTAAGCTAATTCTAATAAACCTCCTTTCTTTCTGTATACAGAGAGATTCATCCTAAAAGTTCTATTTTTCTATAAAACCTTGAATAATATGAGTCGTTTTGTCTGCACGTGTGTTTAGGTACCGCCTGGTGCCCACAGAAGCCAGAACTGGACCCCAGATCCTCTGGAACCTGAGTTTCAGAGAGTTATGAGCCTCCATGAAAGTGTTGGGTATCAAACCCAGGTCCTCTTCAAGAGTGGTCAGTGCTCTTAACTGCTGAGCTATCTGTCCAGCCCAGTAGTTTTTCGGCCTCATGGCTCTTGTAGTATCTCCTGACTAAATTCCAGACAAAATTACCTGCTTTTAATGCTGTTTTGCTGTTGTTTTAAATAAGTCCTTAATGAATGTGGCTTTAAACCTCAGCTGTCACCAAATTCACCAAAGTCAAAGACCCATAAGACCAATTTCAATTAGAACCATAACTTAACTTCAAGCCAAGATTCTCACTAAACTCCTCTGTCTGTCATAAAACAGAAGCTTCAAAGTCAATAGCAGCATAGAGATGCACAGCATTATAAGTCACTTTTTATTATGTAGTTTGACAGAAAGGTACATAAGTTCCGAGCAAACACTAAACATCAAGAAAAGAAATAGTGGGACGTTTTTGCCAGAATGTAAATAGTCAATACCTTCACAATTTGTATCATTTAATGCTATGGCAGTTTAATATAAAGCAATTTATTTTTTTCTGATTCTATTTCTAGAAGGTCTCTTAAAATCTATCACCATTGAGAAGACTGCATCGACAGCGATGTACAATGAAAAGGAAAACTTGAAAAAAGGAAGATGATAAATGAACAGAAAGGCTGATTAACACAGAAGGATGGTTTCTATGCAGTTTTTATAAAGATGATTTTTCAAAATTTCATTCTTTTAAGAGACTTAAATCACCCTAAAGTATTTTGGTACTGGAAATCAGCTTTCTTTACAGGTCTACAAAGGAAAAAGATTTGCATTTATTTCTCAAAAAAAGACGTCTACCACTCAATTAAATGAGTACTGTGGCATTACATTTGAGTAGTTTTCTTATCGGCAAGGAAAGAGATTGCTCTTTCCCTGAAGAGGACATTCATGTCCCTACTGACGCAGGGCATGATGACCATTGCTGAATGGATGCTTTTGATAAGTCTACATCTGATTTGATGAAGTCAAGGTTTCTTAGAAACTAAAATTGTTAACCATTAATCCAGCCCTGCATACCTTTTTTGCCTTCAAGTTTCCAGAAGCTATCCCAATTCAATGGAGAGCCCGCTACCCTGCTTTTAAAAAAACATTCTTATTTTACTTTTAAAGACACAAGTTTTTAAAGTTTATTTTTACTTCATGCATATGAGTGTTTGTCTGCATGTATTTATACGTACCTTGTGCTTGCCTGGTACCGCAGAGTCCAGAAGAGGGTGTCAGGTCCCGTAGATCTGGAGGAACAGATGATTATGAGCCACCATGTGGGTGCTGCGGACCAAACCCTGATTCTTTTTTCTGTAAGAGCAGCAAGTGCTCTTAAGTGACTCTTCTGTCATTTCTCCAACCCTTGTTATTACTTTTTGCCCCTAATGATGTGGCTAGATAATTTCTCAGGGTGCAGTTAAAAGGACAGGGAGAAGCTGTTTACACTGTAAATGGATCTGTAAAAACCAAACCCTAATTAGTAATGTCTATACATGTTATATAGAGAAGATAGAGACATGCAAATGAGTCATCCCTGAACTCCCCTTGTTGGGTCCATCACTACCCCCTACTAAAAAGAAGAAAAAAACCCTACCAAACAAACACAAAAAACCAACACCAACAAAGCTAATTTGGAGGATGTTTAAAAAACACACAGTCTTTGCTGTCAGAGGAGTAGAAAGGAGCTAGCAATTGGTGAGATGCATTTGTGGGTCATGGAAAGGCAAAAGCAGCTTAAAGTGGAAAAACAACACCAACCTAGACGAGTGGTTATAGTTTTCTGACCTTAGATTTACAATGACTCCATTTGTCAACGTTCTTTTCAGTAAATCCACATTGTCATCAATGAGATGGTTGTTACTTTCTTCCAAGGCTTTGGCAAGAATGCTGTAGACATTCATTTCCGGGAGGTGGGCTTCAGTCCTTCATTATACAAGTTGAAAGCTTGGCTAAGTGTGAAGAGATTTAATTTCACTAAAAGCTTATAGCTGAGGTCTTGTTCTCATATTCAGGACAAAGGCTGCTTCTTGGACGATTAATGTGACTTTTACATCCTCTTCAATTTGGCTCTAAACTATCTCTTTCAATTACCATAATTCTCTGACTGATAGTATTAACATTTCTGGATGAGCAGTTTAAAGCCTTTTTTTTTTTTTTTTCGTAAACCACTGCAGCCAAACTTGAGAGCATTAAACATCTTTGCTTTGGTAAAAGGAAAAACAAAACAAAAAAACAGCAGCGGCAGCAACAATAACAACAACAACAACAGAAAACATTATAATGTGCCTTTGGTTTTAAACATCTTATTTTTTGGGTCACTCTGACCTCAGCAAATTGTAGGGTTTAAACCTATATTCCCAAGCTCCAGATTCAGCCTGGGAGAGAACACCTAGGTTTTATATTCCCGAGTCCACCCCTGGTCAACCTCATGCTCCCTCATCCTTCAAGGCTCAACTCAGCCCCGGGGCTCCTACATTTTACATACTCATCCTAGCGTTTATTAACTATACTGTTGGTCACACTCATAAACGTTCTCATTTATGCTTTCAAGCTCTAAGGTTCTAACCTGTTCCTGCATCATCTGTAGAGACTGTGAAAGAGACGCAACAGGGAGCCACATCCAGAGAAGGTTATCCTTGGAGAGGAAGAATATTCCTAACATTTCCTCACATGAGACTGAGCTTCCGTATTTAATGACCACGATTCAAAACAACTCCTGTAGAGACTATACCTCCCTCACTTCTATTTCTCAATTTTGTCACATCTTTCATGTCCCTACTGACACAGGGCAATGATGACCATTGCTGAATGGATGCTTTTGACAAGTCTACATCTGATTTGATGAAGTCAAGATTTTTTAGGAACTAAAATTGTGAACCATTAAAAGTGAGGTAAATTCTACAAATAGTTCCAGATAGAGGTTGCAATAGGAAGATCACTTAAACTCAAGAATTCAAGGCAAGGCCTCAACTAGAATAAGCAAATAAAAGATTCTATCCCCATGAATTATCCCCTGTTCCCACCAGAATTAGCCCTCCATCACCCTATGCTATTGCAATTTACCCTCCCCTAATTAAAGAATGGTCGTAAAACAACACACCTGCAAAGACCATACAGTATGAAAATGTATGCATTTATTGAAATGAAAGAAATGAAATATGTAAGGGACCCTATGACTTTATCACAGGATTATAAACCCATCCTAACACATGCCTGTTGTTTTAATAGAGGAGTCCTGTGAGCGGGTTTCAGACAAGACAGGACAATGACAATGCAAACAGAAAACTGAAAAGATATTCCCCTTCTGTCTGCTACTTTACTCATGACATCTTAAATCTTATTTACCTTCCATCAGCTGCCTACATAAAATTTAACAGCTGACTAGTAGCTAAAGTACCCCACTTCTTCGATACTGTGTATTGTAGTTGTGGAGTCTTTACATTTTTCCTGTTCCTGATTTGTGGGCTTAACAGACAGACAGTAAGAATGATTTGCATTGATTAGCTGAAAAGGGCATGTCTTTTTTTTTAAAAAGGCATTCAAATAACCACAGAATTCAACATTATATCTCAGAGATGGTGAGTTTTTGGATCCCTAGGAGATAGTGACAGCCTAAAGCCCTTGTACAAAGATTCTGAACAACATTTCTGAAATTACTGAATTACTCATCAATTTTCTCTCTGTGTGTTTTAGTTAGGGTTTTATTGCTGTGGAGAGCTATCATGATAATGGCAAATCTTATAAAGGAAAACATTTAACTGGGGATGACTTACAGTTTCAGAGATTTAGTTTATTATCATCATGGCAGGAAGCACAGTGGTGTGCAGGCAGATATAGTGTCGGAGCTGAGAGTTCTACGTCTTGATCAACAGGCAGCTGAAGACTGTGCTACACTGAGCACAGCTTGGGCATATAAGATCTCAAAGCCCACCCTCATAGTGACACATTTCCTTCAGTGAAGCCACACTCACTTCAACAAACCCACACCTCTTAATAGTTCCACTCCCTATGGAAAAGTATTCCAACACATATGAGTCTATGGGGGCTGTTCTTATTCAAACCACCACATTCCACTCCTTGGCCCCTATAAACATAATGTAAAATGCATTTAGTCCCACTTCAAAAGTCCCCATAGTCGATCACTGTCTCAACAATGTTTAAACATCCAAAGTTTAAGGTTTTTTTCCTGAGACTCATAAAATCTCTTAACTGTAATTAAAAATAAAAGAAACAAAATCACAAACTTTCAATATATGTCATAGTATATATATTATTGTTCCAAATGTAAGGAAGGGAGCACAGTAAGAAAATACTGGACCAAAGCAAGATCAAAAACCAGTTAGGCAAACTTCAGACTCTGTGTCTCCATGTCTGATGGCAAAACACTCTTCCAATCTCCAAATACTTTCAGCTTTGTTGATTACAACATACGTCTCTCTCTTGGACTGCTTCTGCTTCCTGACGGCTGCTTTCCTAGGTAACTATCCCATGCCTCTGGCATCTCTGACATCTTGGGGTCTCCATGCCAATCCAGGCTTCACCTTCACAACTTCACAATGGCCTCTCTATGCCTCCATGCCAGGACATCCCTGCCACACACCTGACCTCAGCAGCTTTCGTTAGTCTTAGAGGGAGATTCCAGGACCTCTTTCTTCTGTCCTTAACTCTAAAGCCAGAACAACGTGGCCAAAGGTGCTACATTCTGCTGCTTGCTGGGACTAGAGATTTCCCCTCTTACTCATTTACATCTTCAGTAGCTTTCTGGTTTTGATGGTTTCCTTCACTGCGTAAGTTTGGCTGCGCTGGAACTTGGCCTTGAACTTGAAGATCCACTTGCCTCTGTTTCCTGAGTGCTGGGATTAAAGGCAAATAACACCACATCTGGATTTAAACAGTTTTTCAATTTCTTTTCACAAATTTGAAGCTTAGTTGGGTAGAGTTTTGCCCTGAGGTTATCACTCCTTTTACTCCAATTAATATTAGTTTTTTTCTGTAATTTGTTTACTTTCTTGAATGTAAGCATTAGCTCCATTCCACTTCATGGTACCTTTTTTGTCCTCAAATTGTACATTTTTAAATTTTTCCTTGCTCTCCTGGCCTTCCTCATTATAGTTCTGCCAAAGAGTGACCACTTATAACTATATGACAGAGTTAATACTAGGCTGTTTTGAGATTTCTTCTGCCAATGCAATTAATCCAAAAACTATTCAATTTACCTCAGGCAGACTTTTCTGACAAAAGCAAAAAGCAGACACATTTTTTACCAAAATATCATGATAGCAGTCTCTATGCCACATATTAAAATTCTCCTCTAATCTTTTGAGCCAGGCACCCACAGTTCAAATCACCCTTAGCAGCACTGTTTTCCATATTTCTCCTAGGATGGCCCATCAAGCACTGCTCAAAGTATTTCACTGCATTTGTAATCAAAAATCCCCAAATCTACATTTCTCCAAACAAAAGTATGGTTAGGCCTATCACAGCAATACCTCACTATTCGTACCAACTCTGTCTTATTTTGGGTTTCAATGTTGTGAAGATACACCATGACCATGACAGCTTTTACGAAAGAGAACATTTAATTAGGGCTGACTTAGAGTTCCAGAGATTTAGTTCATTATTATTATGGTAGGAAGCATGGCAATATGCAGGCACTATGGTGCCAGAGCTGAGAGTTCTACATCTTGATTTGCAGACAGCAGAAGGAGACTGTGCACCACACTAGGCACAGCTTGAGCATAGAAGACCTAAAAGCCCACCTCCATAGTGACATACTTCCTCCAACAAGGCCAGACCCACTCCAACAAGCACACATGTCTTAATAGTACTACTTCTTCTGGCCAAACATGCAAATACATGAGTCTATGGGGACTATTCCTACTCAAACCAACACACTTTGTGTTACCCAGCTTCCCATTGTTATAACAACTTACCTAAGATAACTTAAAAGAAGAGAAGGCTTATCTTTGACTTACAGATTCAGGAGCTTCAGTGCATAGTTAGTAACTTCCTCATTGCATTTGGATTATGAAAAGGCAGAGTATCATGCTCCAGGTCTTGTGATTAGAACAGATCTGTTCTCATCCTGTAAGACAAGAGGAAGAGAAAAAAGGAATTAGAAGGCAATTGCATCCTAATTTCCCTCTGCTGGTTGCTATTTGTCAACTTGATCCAAGATAGTGTCCTATGGGAAGAGGATAACTTAACTGAGAAATTGCCCTGTGGATGTGTCTATGGGAGCGTTTTGGTGATGATACCTTTAGCCCAATGGTCCTGGACTATATAAAAAAGCAAGTTTCTGCCTCCAGGTCCCTGACGTATTATAGACTATAAGCTGAAATAAACCTTCTTCACAAGTTGCTTTTGGTCAGTGCTTTATCACTACAATAGAAAGCAAACTAGGACAGAAGTTGGAACTAGGTTCATAGGATATTGTTGTGGGACACATGATTAAGTTGTTTTTAGGAGAATTGTGGAAGGATTTTGGAACTTTGGGCTGGAGAAACCATTGAGTGACTTGAGCTTTCTGGGCTCTTCTGTGAAAGCTTGGAAAATAAGGATGCAGTGAATAACAATGGAGTAATTGGGCTGGCTTATGAGCTTTCAGGGGGAGGTTTGAGAGTCCTTCAAAGACTATCAGACCATTAATACTATATTTTTATTTAAGCATCTGTGGTTTCCAGCCATCTACAGCTGAAGAATCAGCTATGATTAAAAAGCGACCAGCATTACTGAAGTGGTACTTTTGCTTTACTTGGAAAATTGATGCTGGTCAGATGGGGCAGAGAAATTATATTAAGAGAACAGTGCCATTAAGGTAAAATCTTCTGGAAAGTATTTCCTCAGGGTCAGCATACAGAAATGTGATCTTGTTCAGCCAAGGGTAAGTCTCAAGTTGGCAGGTGAACTTGGTAATGTCTAAGAGTCTCCCAAATGGAACTGGTTCTGACAGGTCTGAAGGGATCATGGATGGATGCTATCACCATGACTCAAGAGTCAGGGTCCATGAAGAACTATAAACTATTGGTGAAGATGAAGCCTCAGCTATAGTGGAAAGTCTAGTATATTGGAAGTGCCAAGATGACCACCAAGGACAACCATAGGTATGGACTGGAGCTGGCCTGAGCTTATGAGACAAGCTAAGTGTCCTGTAAATGGACAAGAAGTGCAGCTGCCCAAGCCCTTTGGATCCTAAAAGATTGCAAATAAGTCCAAAATGTTGGGCATATAGCTATTTATTTATTGAGTTTTGGTTTTCCTTTGATCCAATCATAGCTGTGCCTTGGTTCACCTCTTGTGGAGTTAGAAAACTGTGTAGCTTATTGTGAATGATACAGGAACCGACAGTTAAGAGATTTTGGAGAACTTGGGCTTTTAAAGTGTTGAAAAATTTAAATACTTTAGGATTCTAAAATTATACTATGTTTTTTTATTTTGTCACATTCTTTAAAATGTATAAAATATTGTAACAATAAAAATGAGTATTATAAAAGTTGTTTGATATGAAATCACAATCAATTGAACAGTCTTATGTAGATGCTTGTCTACAGCAATACTGAAAATACATTTATTTTTCTCAGTATAAAATTTTAAATAACTCCAAACATATTAGCTGTATATTTTAAAATAATACATCACTACTAGTTTTCAATGGACATAAATAGATAAAGTCTTTTCGTTTGTTTGTTTTCTTTTTAGTAGAGCATAAATCTTGGCTCTTACTGTGGTACAAGCCCAAAATAAGAACAATTTTTAGACATTGGAGTTCATTGTAATAAGGCTGTACTTCAATGACCCTTACATCACCAAAGGATTTTACCTCCATAATAGCTAAGCTGAGTGATGGTAGTTCTGTTGCGCCAAGGAATGAATTGAAGGCACAATTTTTGGATACAGACTTCCTGGTATGGTCAAAGCTATTTGACTTGAGTGATTGTCTTTATTCTCAGCCCAAAGGGAACAGGTCACATTCATTTAAGAAATGGTATGTGTATTAAGATGGTCTATCCATGAAGTCATTCACCAACAGTTTCAGTGAACAATGGTTCTCAATGGAGGGTGGCACAGACAATAGGTGAGGGTAATAATTTGATTCATTGGCTGTGATGATTTTGAAAAGCATTTATCTCAGAGAAAGAGTAACTTATAAAGTCCTCTTCTTCAACCTTGACACAATAGTTGCAAATATCAAGCAAAGCATTCAGTCTCACTCTTTGCTGTTCTCTTACAAGCCACCTCCCAAGTTAATTGTCCACTTTTCTTTTGGCTATATAAATAATTTTGAAATATGTAAGCTGCTCTGAAAACCAAAGTATAGTGTAAAATCATCAAATAAACAATACTACTAGTACAGAGGCTGAGATAGGAGAAGCATGATTTCAAGACCATTATGTGGTACATAGCAAGACACTGTCAGGTACAAACAAGCAGAAAGTGTATATGGATTGTACAATATTGGACCTATTTCTCCAATTATCAAATTAGAGGACCATTGGATGACAGTCAACAAATTTCTATTTCCTCGTACTTTTGAATTTCAATCGATTAGGATATGTTGGTAATATTAATTTTCATATTAAGAGATATTAAGAAAAAGTAACTGTTACTTCCTGTTAATTTGTTGTTAGAGGTGGAATTATGCTTGTGTAGGTTTGTTGAAATATTACTTTCTTGCTTCTTCTAGGGTATAGTTTTGCTCCTTATGTTGGTGTTTTCCATCTATTATGCTTTGAACGGTTGGATTTGTGTAAATTGGTTTTATCATGGAATATCTTGTTTTTTCCATCTACAGTAATTGAGAGTTTTGCTGGATATAGTAGCCTGGGCTGGCCTTTGTGTTCTCTTAGGGTCTATATGACATCAGCCCAGGATCTTTGGATTTTCTTGGTCTCTGGTAAGAAGTCTGGTGTAATTCTGATAGGTCTGTCTTTATATATTACTTGACCTTTTTTCCCTAACTGCTTTTAATTTTTTTTCTTTTTTAAATGCATTTGGTGTTTTGATTATTATATGACAGGAGGAATTTCTTTTCTGGTCCAGTCTATTTGGAGTTCTGTAGGCTTCTTGTATGTTCATGGGCATCCCTTTCTTTAGATTAGGGAAGTGTTCTTCTATAATTTTGTTGAAGATATTTACCGCCTCTTTAAGTTGGGAGTCTTTACTCTCTTCTATACTTATTATCCTTAGGTTTGGTCTTCTCATTGCATCCTGGACTGAGTAGTACTTCATTGTGTAGATGTACCACACTTTCTGTATCCATTCCTCTGTTGAGAGACATTTGGGTTGTTTCTAGTTTCTGACTATTATAAATAAGGCTGCTATGAACATAGTGGAGCATGTGTCCCTATTACAGGTTGGAGCATCTTCTGGGTATATGCCAAGGAGTGTTATAGCTGGGTCCTCAGGTAAGTACTATGTCCAATTTTCTGATGAACCACAAAACTGATTTCCAGAGTGGTTGTACCAGCTTGCAATCCCACCAGCAATGAAAGAGTGTTCCTCTTTCTCCTCAACTTTGCCAGCATCTGCTGTCACCTGAATTTTTTATCTTAGCCATCCTGACAGGTGTAAAGTGGAATTTCAGGGTTGTTTTGATTTGCATTTCCCTGATGACTAAGGATGTTGAATATTTCTTTACATGCTTCTTAACCATTCTGTATTCCTCAGTTGAGAATTCTTTGTTTAGCTCTCTACTTCATTTAATAGGGTTATTTGGTTCTCTGAAGTCTAACTTTTTGAATTTTTTGTATATATTGTATATTAGCACTCTATCGGATGTAGGATTGATAAAGATCTTTTCCCAATCTGTTGGTTGCTGTTCTATCTTATTGATAGTGTCCTTTGCCTTACCGAAGCTTTCTTTGAGGGAGTTATTTGTGGCCTTCTTAAAGTCCTGTATCATTATCATGAGAAGTGATTTTAATATCTGAATCTTGCTTTTCTGGCATGATGGTGTGTCCAGTACTTGCTATGGTGGGAGAATTGGGTTGTGATGATGCCAAGTAACCTTGGTTTGTGTTGCTTATGTTCTTATGCTTGCTTCCTGCCATCTGTTTATCTCTAGTGCTACCTGCCCTGGCTAAATTTGACTGGGGCCTGTCCTTCCTGTGATCTTGATTGTGTCAGAACTCCTCAGAGGCAAACTGTCTCTGGGATCCTGGGATTCTGGGATCCTGTGATCCTGGGCCCATTAGAGTACCTGGGAGTAGAGCTTCCTCTGGGTATTATGGGACTCCTGCAGTTTATGCCCAAGGTTTTCTCAGGGCCCCAGGCCCAGACAGACCAGAAGGAAGGACAGACCAGTGAACTGGCAGAGTTCCTGAGTGCCTGACTCCAACTGGTCACAGTTACTCCTGGTGTTGGGACAGATGTTGTATCCTCCTCACCTCTGATCCTCTGATCCTGGGTGTGTTAGAGCGCCAAGGAGTGGAGCTTCCTCTGGGTGTTGTGGGACTGGCTGCAAAATTTGCACCCAAGGTCTGCTCAGGGCACTGACCTAGACCATTATACTATCTTTTATGCTATATTTTATTAACATGGTATCTTGATAATAAATAAAAAAGGAAAGAGTTGTAATTTAATAGTGATATATTTGTGTGTAAAGTTGACTACTACTCAGTAGTTGTGTTGGTGTTTCTTGTTTTTTATTTTGCTTTTGGTTTTGTCAATTTGATACAAGGTAGTGTCATTTCACAAGATGGAACTGCAATTGAGAAAATGTCCTCATTGAGTTGGTCTATATGTACATCTGTGGGTCATTTTCTTGATATGGGAGGCTCCAGCTTACTGAAGGTAATGCCAGTCCCTGGAAGATGGTATTGAATTATATAAAATAATAGCTGAGAAAGCCAAAAAGAACAATCCAGTAAACA
Source organism: Mastomys coucha (assembly GCF_008632895.1). Taxonomy (NCBI): domain Eukaryota; kingdom Metazoa; phylum Chordata; class Mammalia; order Rodentia; family Muridae; genus Mastomys; species Mastomys coucha. The sequence continues at coordinate 82,637,848 of NW_022196894.1, forward strand.
GCATTTCTTCATGTCTGTCTTCACTTCCTGACTCCAGGTTTCTGTCTTGAGGTCCTGTCCTGACTTCTTTCTAGCTGTAAGCTGAAACAAACCTTTCTCTACCCATGTTGGTTTGGGTCACAGTGTTTTCTCACTACAATAACAAGAAGACCATAACAATGCTATATCCCTGATAACATAACTTTCTCCCACTGGTATTCATCTGTTGAGGTTCTAGTATCTCCCAATAGGACTATGGGCATCAGTCTAAGCCTTTAACAAAAAAAAAAACTGCTACTGTGGAACATTAATCTAAAACTTAGCATTGATACACTAAGTGTTATGTAGAAAAAGAAAGCAAATATTTTCACTGTTCTTCATGCTTTATCCAGACATTGGATTTAATTTTCATAATACAAACATAAGTACATATGGTAGATACAATGTAATGATAAGGAAATTTATCCTCAGAGACCTGGGTGACTTGTCCAAACCCACATCATTAATGGAACCAACTTAAGACATCAAATTCAAAAGCCAGGTTTAGAATGGAGTTTCCATTGTTGGTTTGCTTTACTTGACTCTGCCAATCTCCTGGAAGAATGCAATACAGTAAACAAATATTCTCCTATGTTCTGTTTCCCTTTGTGTCTAGATCTTAATGTGCTCTAAGTTGGAGGTGGTTTTAAATATTTCTCTGATCTCCCACAGTCTCAACTAGTATAATTCTGAGCACATAAGAAGTTCTCAATAAGGAACTGTGGATTGAAACATAAGCATTTCTCAGGACAAAAAGGGAATGTATTTTCTTTCACATGTTTATTGTATGAGTGTATATGGGTATACCGCAGTGCAAGTATGAGGCCATTGGACTATTTTTGAGAGGCAGTTCTTTTTCCACTACAAAGCTCCAGGAATTGAACTTAAATTGTCAAACTTAGCAGCAAACACCTTTATCCATTGGGCCATCATGCTGGCCTGGGAAAATTTTATTTTTAAAACAGAAGTATTTTTCTATTTTAGTTTCATGATTGAAGATCCAGAGGCTGTTGTTAACTCTTCCTGGTTTTGGGGAATCAACTGTTTTTTCTGCTCAGCAACTTTTCTTTCTCTGCTATGATTCTATATTGAAAAAGATCTAAGAATTCAAACTCCATCTACATTTATCTTGCGTATCTAGACAGAGCAGATTAGGCTTGTGGGAGCTGGTACATTTTGCAGCCCAGATCTCCCTTGGGAGGGAAGATTTGTTGTTCCTGCAGTTGGAATGCAGTTGTTGACCATCTTCAGCTGTCAGCCCCTCCAGGAACCTCCTGGGCTACACAGAATCTCAATCAGTAGATATGTTTGATCCTAGTCATCTTGGCTCTGCTCACTTTTGCCCTTCAGGGACAGTCTTACTTCAGACCTCCCCATGAGCTACCTAACTCTTCATTTAACTGGTGTCTTCTTGCTTCTTTCCATTCTATCTCATGCGCTGAGCCCCAGACCTCTCTGCTAACTCAACACTCTCTGTAGAGCTCTGTCTCAGATCTGGCATCTAAGAAATAAGACAGGAGTGACTGGTAAGAGTCAGGAGGAAAGAAGGGTTTGCTGGACTATGTGAAAAAGCCAATTGCTCTATGGATCACCAAGAGTGTAAATATTCATAAGCAAACCATGTTTTCCATGGGGAATGTTTGAATGTGTCTTGTGGTTTTGCTCAACATCTTTTATGCCTTACCACATTTGGGGTAATAAATTCCTAGCAGCATAGGGTACAGAGGTCTTTTTGGATGCTCAGAGCTTTTTAATGGAAACTCAGCTCCTGAATAGCTTTCCACATCTTCTCCCCTTAAAACCATATAAACAATTTACTTGTTTTTAATTTACATTTCAATTTACTTATTTTGTAATATTGGTCATTTCTGACAGATTAGATGGAGCAGTGTGCATGATTTGAGATTCTAATTTTCTCTTAATGTTACTTTTGATCTTTTTCAGAATGAGATATTTCCTTTAATTCTCACCCAAGTTCATGTCTACTTGTAGGGACTTTAGGTGACCTCCAGGTAGCTCTGGGCATCTTCTCTGGAACAAAAGACATTGGCCTTCTTTTAATTAGGACTTTTAGGGTTGTGGTGTTCAGAGTGTCTGGTGAGCAAGGAGTTGTGCTGTTCTAACTATCCTGTCATTTAGATAAATTTCAGGGCACTCCTTGGCTCCAGGCTTCTTGCTGGAGTTTCCTCAACAGGCCTAATTTGATATATTGCTTCAACAAATCCCATCAGCCCAGCTGGATTTGGAGCTGAGGGTGAGGATGGTTTATAGGAGCAATAACAACAGAAATGTCCTCTCTGAGGCAGGCGAATAATTTCCTCTCTGCTCCATTCCAATACTATTTCCCTTAATCTTTTTAATGTTTGGGAAGTGGCGGCTTCCTGTGTCCTTAAAGCCACTTTTCTTCCCTGAAAGTTAATGTATTGAAGGAGAGAAGGGCTATTGTTTCTGGTCCTCTGAGCAAACACCCTATTTTCTTGAGTGTCATTTGTCAATCTATTCACATGGTTTGGATTGAAAGAAATAATTTGTAATCACCGGTATTCCAGGGTAAGTAAAGACCCCCTAGCTTCAAAGGGAATACAAAACCAAGCTGGCTATCCATGCTGGGTCTTTGTGCCTTTCAGGGCTATTGATGATCAAGGATCCTGTGGGTATGATGCAGTTCCTTATAGGTTCAAGCCTTAGTTTATGTTCTATTGCTGCCTCTTTCGTCCAGGTTCCTGCTTGATTCTCTTCCCTCCTATTTCCCTGCAGTCTTCCTACAGTGGTTCTTTCTCCACCCAAGAACAGGAGCCCCACCCCCAATATCTCAAATTTCTTTGTGGTCACTGGGTATCCCTATCCCTGAGAACTGTCCCAATGTATAGGAAGGGCATGTCAAAAATGAATCTGCAGGGACTTCAATGAAACATTTCAAGGTTTAGTTAGTGTCTCTGTTTGCATATTTTATGAAAATTCTTTTCCTTTTAAAACAGTTTCTGCATCTCTGCATTTAATATATAGAAAGCTCACCCTTTTTCATTCCTATCTAATCAACCTTACTCTTTCTCCTCTGTCTTCTCTGATGAGGATGAGTTGGGCTCTGCTGTCAATACTGGGAGAAGGAAGAACAGGGCACCTTCAAACTTTATTGCCTCTGCCTGAAACCACCATTAGAGTTTGCCATGTTTGGTGAACTTAAAATGAACAGTAATTTCTGGTAATAATCCATATGTCACATGGATAGTAAGGACATAAACTTTAGCATTATTTTTGTCAGTTATAATTTACCAGGCCAACTTAACTGTCACTAAATTGCTTAGCTTTATTCACAAAAGAGGGTATGTGTGCTGTCAAGATTCATGAATTAGTAAATTACCTTTTTCTTTGTCTGTAGTAGAGATTGAAACTAGAACCTTATGCATGCCAAGCAAGTACACTGACATTGAGCTTCAGTCCTACTTTTTTTTATTCTTTTTATTTTGAGATGGGCCCTCAAAAATTTCCCAGACATGAACTTACTCTGTACTTTAAGCACACCTTGAATGTACATTCTTCTAAATAGCTAAAGTAATTGGCTTGTGCTATGAGGTGTGGCTAATACTAGGTGTTTTTCCAGCTCTGTAGACCTATTACTGTGGCCACTGGCTTCTTGGGACTTCAGTTTATATACAGATGAGGGACAAGATGAACATGTTTTACCATGCCTACATTTTTTTTCTAAGTTCTGAATTCTCTGTGTCAGTTTTGATGATCAATTATTTCTATTGGTATTGTTTTCTGAGACACAATCTTCCCAGTACAGCTTAGATGAGTTCCCGATTTACTATATATACCGCAATGACTTTGATTCTTCTGTCTGTGTGAGTGATGGGCTTATAGATATACATTACCATGTTAGAAAAATTGCTAATCTGACACCATTTTAGATGGCTCAGTAGTTAAGGGCATGTACTGCTCTTACAAAGGACTAAGTTTCCATTTCCAGCAACCCTACTGGGTCATCATTAACAACTGCTTATAACCCCAGCTTGAGGAGGATCCAGTGCCATGTACTCATGCATGTGTGAACATATGGACAGGCAGACAGACAGACAGACACACACACACACACACACACGCACGCACGCACACACACACACACACACACACACACACACACACGCAGCCTTTCTTTCCCTTCTTTCTTTCCTTTCTCTTTCTATTTCTCTCTCTCTTTCTTTCTTCCTTCCTTTTTCTTTCTTTCTTCCTTCCTTTCTTTCTTTCTTTCTTTCTTTCTTTCTTTCTTTCTTTCTTTCTTTCTTTCTTTCTTTCTTTCTTTCCTCCCTCCTTTCTTCTCTCTTTCCTTCCTTTCTCCCTCCTTTCCTTCCTCCTCCTCCTCCTCCTCCTCCTCCTCCTCTTTTTTTGAGACAGGGTTTCTCTGTGTAGCCTTAACTATCCTGGAACTCTCTGTAGACCAGGCTGTCCTTAAATTCACAGAGATCCACATGCCTCTGCCTTCTGAGTGCTGAGATTAAAGCCATGCTTGCCACACTACCACAGCCTGGCTAACTTGATTTTGCTTTAGATTTTTCCATACAACTTCTAAGAATTAACTCATATTTGAATCTTCTATTCTGAAAAACATTATCATTTCTTTTAGATGTTGAAAACAGGATTTTCCATACTTCCACTGAAGGTTTGCATATGGAAAGATCTCTCAAATGAGAATCTCATGATGGATGAGAAGAAAAATGGAGCTGAGAGCTTAGAGTAGAAAAATCACAGAACAAAGATGAACACTGTGTATTGGGGAGGGAGGTAGCTAAGAGAAAGGGTTCTAAGGTTGACTCTCTGCAATGGTCTCAAGGTTCTGTGGTTCTTCCCCCCAAATGGCAACCATGTGATCTTAACCTTTAATCCTGTCCATAATCCTTTCTTACAAATGTTTGGTAAAGCACATTATATATGTAATATTCACTCCATGTATGCATACATTTATATTATATATATATATATCAGTAGGTAATGCTATTTAGTATTTATGCATATAATTTACCTATACAAACATTATATACAAGTACATATGCATTAGATAGCCCTCTGTATTAGTAGCTACATTACAGCATCCTATTATTTTTAACTGGAATATAAAGCTTCCCAGGTAACAGAATTAGTTTCTGCCAAAATTAATTTTCCATATCCATTTTTCTTTTGGTCTCATTTCTAATCTGAATCCTTCCTTTTGGAAGCTCAGATAATAAAGGGTATTTATTCCTTTCAGTGTAATCTCTTCAAACCTCATAATCTCGTAGAGAATGTCTGTCTGACATGTTGAGCAATAATTAATTCCCCTATTTGTCATTTTCACACGAAGCTCTCTCTTTCCCAGACATCGTCAATCAGCCTGGACCTGCTTCTTTCAGTATGTGCTTCTAGCTCTCAGGCTCTCTCTTTTTATAGGTGATTCACTTCTTTTTGCTATGCTTCTCTTTTGTAATGCCCGTGCCACTCTAATCCCTATCCTCTGCCCCAGTCTTATTTCTACTATTTAGTTTCTAGTTCAAACATCACAATTTTTTTCGCTTCATGAATGTCTTCTCAAGAATTTCCTCATAATTTTTAATGACATCTAAATTTATTCTAAACATTGGATTTGCAATTAGTATAATAATGGTTCCACCTAACACTGGAGCAAAGATATATACAATTGTATTTTGAAGGCATACCCATATATATGTTGGAAGAGATATGTGTTCATGGAGTCTAAAAAAAGGGCATTCCACTAGTGTTGTGGTCCTCAACCTGTAGGTTGTAACTTCCTGGGGGTCTAATAATACTTTTACAAGGGTGATCTAAGGCTATTGGAAAACAGATATTTACATTATGATTCACCGCAGTAACAGAATTACAGTTATTTAGTAGCAATGAAATAATTTCATGGTTGGAGTTCACAACAACATAAGGGACTGTATTCAAGTGTCACAGCATTAGAAAGGTTGAGAGCCATTGCTCTAGGGCCTGAGAACTGATTACCTATGGATACAATATTTCAGGACATCTTACCTTAGGGATAGGAGTTTAGAAGGTTCCACAAAGAGTGACTCCACTTAGTTTCTCTATAGAATTTTATAAAGCAGAGGTGGTAAAAGAGAGGAGCTGTGTATGTGAAATAATGCTCTTCTTACCCTGTCACATCACATTAGTGTCCATTTACAACATCAGCCATGATAGCCAATGAGGTTATTTGGAATCTTGTATCTGCATGTGCTAGAGTATAAAGTCAGTGTTTCCTAGTCAGAGTGGCCAGAGAACATACAATTCAAAGTGATCTCTGTTGGCACTCCCCCCCACCACCATAGCTCCTCTCCACTGACTTCAATTTTTTTCTCTTTGAATGTATTTCATTTTCTTAAGACATGAAACAAGGACTGATGTCTCCATAAGCCAGGCCTTCCAACAGAGAACAATTTCTTCCACGTCCAAAATTTCTGTGGGAGGAATAAATACTTGCCCATCTCTTGTATGAGATTCTAATCTCTGTATTTGTCTGGGAGGTTGAGGTCACAGGAAGACAGCATGATACTGGGTCAACACTCTTCTTCAGGTTTCTCCTTCCTAACTCCACATCGTTCTTAATTTGGCCTCTTTAATTCCTGGCTGTAAAAACAGTATTGTGTCTCCTACTTGCTCAGCTTCCTTCCTCCTTCCCTTCCTCCCTCTCTTCTGTATAGCGTTGGCTGTCCTGGATCTCGATATGTAGATTCACAGAGCTCCACCTGCTTCCATCTCTCCTAAGCGCTGGTATTAAAGGCATGTACCACCATGACTGAATTCACTCTGTTTTCTCATGTGTGCTTACTTACAGTTTAATTTCATTTAGGCTTGTGGCTTGAAAGATTGAAATGCTGATGTTATTTCTCATACTGGTATCCAAATACCACATTTACATATATTTAGCCTGCAGACCTTTGCATAGGGCAGAGAACCACATAGAAACACAGGCTTGGGAATCACTACATCCTTGTTTAAGTTTTATCTTCTCTACCCAATTTATATGAGCAAATTGCTTACCTTATCAATGTCTCATTTTTCTAATCTATGAAATGGATATGATAATAGACTATATGCCAATAAGCCATTATAATAATTAAACAAATTGATATTATTTAAGGTACTTGGAATGGGGCCTAGAATATGGGAATTGTTAGGCAAATCTTTATCACTGAGCTATACACCCAGCCCTTACGTGGGGAATTTTGCTATTGATATTACTATTTTCAGATATTTCAAATATAACATAGTTGCAATTAAAAATTATCTCATATTCTTTCTACTTCAAACAGAGAAGGCAAATAAATAATTTTATGAATCATTTCTCATCCCTTATCATTTTTCCATTCTTTCCTCTTAGCCCATAACTTTATTTCTTATTTCCTTCACTAAATCTCTTGATCTCAATGACTTTTCCAATTCAAGTGAAAACAACTTTTATTATTCCCAGGTACCTCAGTCAATATTATTGGCATGTTATAATGTAACCTATTAATTGAGCCATTTTCTTTAATAACTCCTTTCTCATCTGTTAATGATACAGTAGGTGCTGCTAAATTCAGTGTTTTTCACCAACATTACCTCTCAAGACCTTTTTCATGGGGTAGGAAGCCTAGGTGGGTAACGGATCCCCCAATGGCCACCCTTGATTCTCTCCATTCTCTTTCCATAGAGTTAACCAAATGTTTAGTACTCTGTTTTTCTTACCAGAGTGTTGGCTTTCATAAGAGCAAGAACAGTGCTTGGCGTGAAGCAAGAAATCCAAAGAAACTGAAAGAAACCACTCATCTGCGAGTATCTTGCCAAACCAGGTTCCTGGATCAGAATCTTTTTGTGTTTCTAGAACCTGATGCACAGTCAAGCAAACAGCAGGTCGGTTCTCACAATGTGTTTGCTCAATGAGTGGCTGACTTACTAGGGACCAGTATAAACAAAACACAAATTCCTCTAGTTCCTTTCATGGTAATGGCACCACAGGATGCTAAAGAGATAAATCTCTCCAGAATTAGTAATGGGTCATTTGTTAGGGTAGGGTGAAGATCTGAAGATCACAGTGGATGAAAGGAAGCGGGAGGCAGGGATTTGATTGAGGAGGGAGTGCAGGAGCAGAGCTGCCTAGGACATGGTATGAAGGAAATGAAGGCATGAACTCCACACAGATGAGGTACCATAGCTAGATGCAGGAAATGAGACTCTGAGCTTTTAAAAGTGTAGAAAAAAATGGCCCTAAGAATTTAGCATAGTGAACAATAACTTAGTTTCCCCTCTTCCCACCATTCTTCCCCTCCATACTTCATTCTCTTATTTCTTCTGCCCTACTCGTACTGAGTGCTTACAATAGTCCAAAGGTAATGGAGTAAGTGAAGTCACAGACAAGATCCCATGGAAAGGGGAAGAGTAAAACCTCTCTCTTACTCTCTGTGTATGTGCGAGTGTGTTCCTGCATGCACCTGTATGTTATGAGCATGTAGGTACCCATGGAAGCCAGAAAAAGGGGTCAGACACTCTAGAGTTGGTTAGTTTTAGCCAGTGGTGAGCTTCCTGGTATGGGTGTTAGAAACAAGGAGAACAGTGTTCCACCTGGCCTACATGCAATTGTAAGAGGATGGGCTGAAATGTCAACAGTGAGGATGGAAGGAAAGTGATGTTGAAACAGATACAGAAAGAAGAATTTATAGGATGGCAACTAACTAGGAATATGTGGGTCTGACCAGTCTTTGGGGTCCATTAGCCACTAGCTCACAAGAGTGTTAAGGAACAGAGTTAATGAACGGGGCTCAGAGGATCTGTGGGGTACTAAGGAAAGACAGACTACTGGGATCAACTTCAGAGAGGCACAGCTGTATTCCGGGGGTGAGAGGAATATATATATATATATATTCAGAGAGAGAGAGAGAGAGAGAGAGAGGGGGGGAGATCAGCAGCTAGGGGGTTGCCTAATAAGTATTCTAAGTATGCAAAGTATGTTTTATTTGCATTAGGTAGCTCAGCCCTATCATTAGGGTGGAATTAAATAATTATCATATGGGCAGCAGAGGGAAAGCATTTGCAGGGAACTGTGTCAAAGGTCACACTTGAGGCAAACTAGGCGTCCATGCTCAGGGACATCTTCCAAATAAGGTCAGGCAGAGACTAGGAAGCCCTGCTCTGGGAAGGAAGTCCTACACTCTGCACCAAGCTAAAAAGGCTTTCTGGGCCTAGGGGAACTACAGGAGCCCTACATTTTGCCTTGAGCTTATGGTGGATTGTGACCCTCAGCAGCAGGGTCCCCCAATGGATAGTCACAAGCAAGTAAGAGGAGTGTTTAGAATCTTCAGGAGATGTGTGATTGTGGTTGAGTATGAGACCTTTCATAGACATGAAAAGTGTCTAGACACTCTGTCCTTCCTAAGTGCTTGCCACACATGGCCAGTTCAGTGATGTATATAGGCTTGAAGCCCAGTAGAGAATTCTGAGTTTGAAGGCAAACATTACCCAGAACATGAATAACCTGGCGCAGAAGTAGGCTGATTAGAAGAGAGAGTTGGGGATAGAAGTTTCAATAACCAGACTTAGAGTGTGACTAAGAACAGAGGAGAGGGAGGAGTGAAGTCAGGACAGGGGGATGCTGGAGCTGAGGAGAGGATATGCTGTCCAAATAGTAGAAAGCACCACAGCCAGGGTTGGTGAGCTAAGAACAAACAAGCACCTATATGATAACAGGACCATTGTTTAACTTATTGAAAGAAATCTACTTATTTTAAAGCTGAGCAAGAATTGTTTTTTACAGACTTCAGAGGCAGATTATTGACTTGCTTTAAGTGGGTGTGTGAGGCAGGGAGATGTTATTATCTCTTTCCTATCGAACTCCTTCAAGCCTGCTTTCAATCTGGACCTCTCTTTACTTTCTTTTGTTCCCTTCTCTCTGCCTTCTTTCTGGTAACTAAATCACATGAACCTGGATGGTACAGGTTCTGGTCTTAATTCGCAACTGATAAATGTTTTTTTTCCCCTTTCACTAAAGTTGATTCCTTCTTTCAATAAGTTCATAATAACAATCCTCCCCACAATCCTTGCAGGAGCCAACTTAAAGATGCCCAATGATGCATCTGATCTGTACCTGATCTGGAGTCATCAACCATGTCAAACTGACTTTCTATTTCTGTAAGCCTTGATCCTTTGCTTGGAACATCCTGAACGTGTTATTCTGACTCCAGTTTCTCATGGCTGAAAGACTAAACAGAAAAAAAAAACCTCAAAAATAAAAAACAAAACAAAAAAACCCCTCCCCATTACCTCCCCCCACCTCCACATGGTCATAACTGTTCTCTACTTCTCTCCTCTCCTCTCTCTTCTCTGCCTTTCTCTTCCTCTGATACCCTCTTAACTCTGCTCCCCATGCCCTAAATAAACTCTATTCTATACTAAAAAGAAAGAGAGAAAGAAAGAAGGAAAGAAAGGAAGATAGACTATTCAGTATTGTGATGTCCTCAGTGTTCCCAGAGGAAGGCCAGGAAACAGGGTCGTCCTTTCTTCTTAGAGTAGGGGTACAGGCAGTTATAATCACAGGGAGGAGCCAAGTGAATATCTTTTTTATTATTATGTTTGGAAGTACACTCTTTAAATTCATTAGTGCTTTCTAATTCCAGAATCATTTGATTGCAGTGGTTAGGGAAGGAGGTTAGGAAGGGTAGGACAATAGAGGTAAGGTGGTCAGGTGGCTGACTCAGGCACAGTCATTTCGTTTGACCTCAGGGATGGAGGATGCAGGATTGGTTGGTCCTAAGCTTTGGAGTCCAGATGTATGATCTGACTTTTCCTGAGGCTAAGTGAGACAGATTGCAATTCCTTCCCATCTCCCTGCCTGTGACTTCACCTAGGCAGTTAGCAAATGGCCTGGAACCAATGGTGTTTCTTCATTCTGCTGGAGGAAACATTAGGCCTCCTGGAATCTGTGGTTATTTTGATGGGGAGAATTGTGTCAGTTGATTACCGTGGATGTGTAAAGACTCCACAGAACTTTTGATGGTATTTATAGATCTTTGAAAAGAATTAAATGTGGGGTTGGTACTAATATAGGTTATCGTAAATAAAATTTTAAAAAATGAAATTGAGACAGAGACATATTGGGTGAAATGAGAATAGTAGAGGGGAAAAATAAGGGATGGATATAATCCTAATATACTATATACTTGTATGAAATAATTTCTTAAGAATAAAAAAAGCCACTCTTTAAAAAGATAATTTGTTTTTTAAAAGTTACAACTAAGCTGAAGTGTGCAGCCAGTCACTAACTGAGATTGGTTCAATGTGGAAAGTGTGTGGATGATTCCTTGTTTCATGTTAGATTGTCTGCATGCCTCCCTGCTTTGTAAGAATCCCCGGTCCTGGAGCTATAGTTTTTCATGTCCTTGAGCTGTTTTTGCTAATTATTAAACATAACTGCTGAAATAAGTATTTTGTCTTCTGTTTATAGATTGTTTTCCTACCTATATTCTTATCTGAAGCTCTCAGCAGTGTTCTGTGGAAGGTAATTATCACTTCTAGTTTAGAAACTCGAGAAAACAAGGTTCATGATATTGTAGAAGGGGCAGTGAGGTCACGGAGCAGGTCAGAGGTAGCGGGTAGGGTTAGGCCTATGGTCTCCTGGAGCTTTGTTCTGCTATGATTGCTTCTGCCCTGGTAATTACCTTCCAGTCAGCAGTCAGTGACATTGGTAGGCTCCTGTAGTTAAGACTTGCAGGGCAAGGAGAGTTTGGAGGTGATAAAGAGTGGAGTTCTTAACCCTGACCTTGCTAAAGGTCAAGCACAGGGAATAACTTGACATTCTTGGACAATATATGCTTCAAGGAATTAGGGCCCTTTGGCTCTGGTCAAACTTGGATGAAATGTATTCTTATGTCTCCTGGAACCTTGTAATAAGAATGACTTTAATTAAGTCCTGGAAGGTTATCACTTTTATGTCTATTATAAAAAGCATAAAATAAAAGTAATAAAAATATTTCCATGTAGATCAGGCTGGTCCTGAACTCACTGAGATCTTCCTGCTTCTACTCCTGCAGTGCTAATATTAAAGGCATGTGCTACCACTAGCTTCCTTCGAAACACACACACACACACACACACACACACAAACACACACACACACACACACACACAAACAAACACACTTTCTCTCACTGTCTCTCTCTATCTCTCTCTGTCTCTATTATATGTATGTATATATATATATATGTATATATATACACTTAGAAGCACATATACTCTCTTTCATATATGTATGTATATACAGTTATACATACACTGTGTGAGTGTGTGTATTGTTTCAATGGAGTTTCAGAACATGGATGATTATGCTTCTTGCAGGAGCCATAGACTATTTAATAAAAGGACTCCAAGAGACTCCTAAAATAATATAGGCTACTGTAATTGCCCTTGGTTTCCTCCCAGAATTTGAAGATAAAATCTCCTGCTGAAGATGATACCTACCTTGAATGCAGGACTTGTAGGATTAAAGCTGGAAGGATATGAAAGTCTTCTCCCTAGGGATAGCGATCATAGTGTCTGGGGTGTTATGCAAACTTCCATGCAAAAGCAATTACAAATCCTCCACACAATAGTGGCCTGGCAAGATAATCCCAGTGGCACAATAGTGGTGCTTGTATCTAACCAGCAGATGTGTCATTGGGTTTTAGGGCTGTGTGGTAGACAGGAATTCATGCTTGGTACAGTAAACCTAGGCAGGTACCCAGGGTTAGAGAGGCTAAATATCCTAGAAGAGAACCTACTACTGCTATTTTCCTGAATTAAAATTGTTTCTAATTATATTCTAAATACCCAACCTTATGTTCATGGATAAATATAGCTCTCACCCCTCATCACTGAGGCTTCCTTTTGCAACAGAGGCTGTTTGTTGCAGAGAACCACGACAGATCCAACTGATCCAAATGCAGAGAAGATGCGAGGGTGCACCCAGCCACAAGCAATCCTTAAACGGAAGGCTCAGTGAACATCATAGAGGAAGAGGGAGGGGAAAGATTGTAAAATCCAGAGTAGATGTATGCCCAAGCAAGACCTCATTAACGACCAGGCTCTAAATGAAGCCTAGACCCTAAATGAAGAGCTCTAGGCAATCAATGGGTGCTGAGAGGGAATCAGTTTTCTGCAGGATGAGACTCCTTATAAGTTATCCATGATCAAGTAATCAACCCTAAACCTTTCACATTGCACAAATAAAATACTAAATGAACTCAGCAGGTGGTATTTAAGTGTGTATATGTGTATATGCATGCATGTGTCCATGTGTGCGTGTGTGTGTGTGTGTGTGTGTGTGTGTATGTGTGTGTGTATAATATTTAAAGAAGAACAGGTCATGAATTCAAGAGATGTTTGGGTGAACATGGGAGGAATTTTAGGGAATGAGATAAGGGTGGATGTAATATATAGTATTCATGTATGAAATTTTCAATAAATAAATTGAAAATTAAAAAAATTCAACAGTTTTTCTATGATTTAAGCATAATATTAATTATTAGTAAATCTAATGGAAAAATAATCTTTTAATCAACTAATCTTTTAAGATATGGTAGCTAAAATAATGTACTGCTTAAGTAAATAATGTTACCTTTTCTTGACTTTTAAATTATGAATAACTACATTGGGATGTTGGGAATTCATTCATGAAAAATTACATGAACAAAATCACTTTCTCTTGCAAACTCACAAAATATAGTCTCAATAAACTTCCAGGAAACAGAAAGCACAGACTGATTGCAGACATCAAACTGAAGCTGCTGCTTTGACACACTTTGGAGACCTGGCTACGTGTCTAATGAAATGTCTGGAGTGATTCATGGGCTACAACATGTATTGTAAAAGCAGACTGCAAAGAGCAGAGCTATCTTTTCTAGACTTTAGTGGTTAAAACAGGAAATCTTGAATCACCTCAATAAATTTTCTAGTTAATGGTTCACTCAAGTTAGGAGGAGAATAAACTGACCAAGATTCATTTACTCAAACTTGTGAACTCTTCATGCTCTTTTAACTGTGTAGGAATTTGGAAGGTGTTTATTTGTTTAACTTGTTGTTGTTGTTGTATGTGTGAGTATGTTAAGTGTTTTTTTTTAATTTTATATGAATTAGAAAAAATGTGTCATTCTATGCTGGTTACCTGCCACTAGTACTTGTTCTAAATGTTCTTGCTATAAATGAGGCTAAATCAAACAAAGCAGTGAATGAATTACTATTTTTTAAATGGTACTGCGGGTAGAAAAAAAATTCAAGGACTAAGAGAGGAAATGGTGTTTCTGGTTAGTAAAACAGAGGAGGTCTACCTGAGAGGATAACACCTAAGTAAAGAGGCTCCTGTCTCCAGCAAAAGGAGACCGTCGTAGAAAACCAGATATGGATGCGATGCAAAGATCAAGAGACTGGGAACCCACATCCAATGCATACACTGCAAGCACAGCTCCTGCATCTATAGCTAGGAAACATGAAAGAAAAGGGGACAGAAATAATGTAAAAGCCAGAATGCCCAGAAGTCTACTGTGCTATTAGAAGTGACTCTAGACCAAAACAGTGGCAATATCAATAGACATACTAACACAGAAGAAGACAAACTCATGAGGTCTGTGGTGGTTTGTGTATGCTTGGCCCAGGGAGTGGCACTATTAGAAGGTGTGACCTTGTTGGAGTAGGTGTGTCACTGTGGGTGTGAAATTAAGACCTTCACCCTAGCTGCCTTGAAGTCAGTCTTCTACTAGCAGCTTTCAGATGAAGATGCAGAACTCCAAACTTCTGGGCTAATAACCACTTATCAGAGAGTGCATACCATGTTTGTTCTTTTGTGATTGG